>NC_073636.1:9393939-9696969 GCF_029407905.1 Bubalus kerabau
ATTCAGGTCAGATTTTTAAGAAAAAAATTTTTTTTGGAGAAAACCTCAGAGGTAAATAAACATTATTCTGTAAGGAGAGCAGATGAGGTCCATTTTTCTCTTTTAAGGAGGTTTATAGTCGGAGATCCAACCAGTCCATTCTGAAGGAGATCAGCCCTGGGATTTTATTGGAGGGAATGATGCTAAAGCTGAAACTCCAGTACTTTGGCTACCTCGTGTGAAGAGTTGACTCATTGGAAAAGACTCTGATGCTGGGAGGGATTGGGGGCAGGAGGAGAAAGGGATGACAGAGGATGAGATGGCTGGATGGCATCACTGACTCGATGGACGTGAGTCTCAGTGAACTCCAGGAGTTGGTGATGGACAGGGAGGCCTGGCGTGCTGCGATTCATGGGGTTGTGAAGAGTTGGACATGACTAAGTGACTGAACTGAACTGAACTGAACAGTCTTTGATCTCTGGTTCCTCTGCCTTTTCTAAAACCAGCTTGAACATCTGGAAGTTCATGGTTCACATATTGCTGAAGTCTGGCTTGGAGAATTTTGAGCATTACTTTACTAGCATATGAGAAGAGTGCAATTGTGCGATAGTTTGAGCATTCTTTGGCATTGCCTTTCTTTGGGATTGAAATGAAAACTGACCATTTCCAGTCCTGTGGCCACTGCTGAGTTTTCCAAATTTGCTGGCATATTGAGTGCAGCACTTTCACAGCATCATCTTTCAGGATTTGAAATAGCTCAACTGGAATTCCATCACCTCCACTAGCTTTGTTCATAGTGATGCTTTCTAAGGCCCACTTGACTTCACATTCCAGGATGTCTGGCTCTAGGTGAGTGATCACACCATCGTGATTATCTGGGTCATGAAGATCTTTTTTGTCCAGTTCTTCTGTGTATTCTTGCCACCTCTTCTTGATATCTTCTGCTTCTGTTAGGTCCATACCATTTCTGTCCTTTATTGAGCCCATCTTTGCATGAAATGTTCCCTTGGTGTCTCTAATTTTCTTGAAGAGATCTCTAGTCTTTCCCATTCTGTTGTTTTCCTCTATTTCTTTGCATTGATCATTGAGGAAGGCTTTCTTATCTCTTCTTGCTATTCTTTGTAACTCTGCATTCAGATGCTTATTTCTTTCCTTTTCTCCTTTGATCCAACATCCGCTGGATCATTGAAAAAGCAAGAGAGTTCCAGAAAAACATCTATTTCTGCTTTATTGAGTATTCTAAAGCCTTTGACTGTGTGGATCACAATAAACTGTGGAAAATTATGAAAGAGATGGGAATACCAGACCGGCTGCCCTGCCTTTTGAGAAACCTATATGCAGGTCAGGAAGCAACAGTTAGAACTGGACATTTAACAACAGACTGGTTCCAAATAGGAAAAGGAGTACGTCAAGGCTGTATATTGTCACCCTGCTTATTTAACTTCTATGCAGAGTACATCATGAGAAACGCTGGGCTGGAAGAAGCACAAGCTGGAGTCAAGATTGCCAGGAGAAATATCAATAACCTCAGATATGCAGATGACACCACCCTTATGGCAGAAAGTGAAGAGGAACTCAAAAGCCTCTTGATGAAAGTGAAAGTGGAGAGTGAAAAAGTTGGCTTAAAGCTCAACATTCATAAAATGAAGATCATGGCATCTGGTCCCATCACTTCATGGAAAATAGGTGGGAAAACAGTGGAAACAGTGTCAGACTTTATTTTTGGGGGCTCCAAAATCACTGCAGATGGTCACTGCAGCCATGAAATTAAAAGAAGCTTACTCCTTGGAAGGAACGTTATGTCCAACCTAGATAGCATATTGAAAAGCAGAGACATTACTTTGCCAACAAAGGTCTGTCTAGTCAAGGCTATGGTTTTTCCAGTGGTCATGTATGGATGTGAGAGTTGGACTGTGAAGAAAGCTGAGCACCGAAGAATTGATGCTTTTGAACTGTGGTGTTGGAGAAGACTCTTGAGAGTCCCTTGGACTGCAAGGAGATCCAACCAGTCCATTCTGAAGGAGATCAGCCCTGGGATTTCTTTGGAAGGAATGATGCTAAAGCTGAAACTCCAGTACTTTGGCCACCTCATGTGAAGAGTTAACTCCTTGGAAAAGACTCTGATGCTGGGAGGGATTGGGGGCAGGAGAAGAAGGGGACGACAGAGGATGAGATGGCTGGATGGCATCACTGACTCGATGGATGTGAGTCTGAGTGAACTCCGGGAGTTGGTGATGCACAGGGAGGCCTGGTGTGCTGCGATTCATGGGGTTGCAAAGAGTCAGACACGACTGAGCGACTGAACTGAATTGAACTGAACTGACTGACTGTCTTTGATAAAATTATCTTTCCTCCTCTGCATTTTGACATTTGATGTGAAATTTTTTCTTCTGCTAAATTATCTGATTAGGTATTGTCATAGTTCTTGCCCCTTTATTTTGCTGAGAAAACATTGCTGCTTTGCCTAGGAAATTTATGTTTAGCTAGCCTAACAGTTTTTCTGACTAAATGAAACATAGAAATAAATTATTTTAGCTCTCTGGAGTATTGATATGGCTGTATGTATCAGTTTGTGGCAAGAAAGTGGGTTAACAAGTACACTATTGGCTGTGTAACCATGGGAAGCTCCATGAATGCCATGCCATTCATCATCTAAAACTGGCCTAACAGTGCCTTATATCCATCCATCCATCCATCTGTCTAATCTATTTATCTACCTCCAAGTAACCGTTTAATATATGATAGCTATTATGTTCATATTTTAAATTGTGATTTATTTTTGGTAATGATTAAATAATAATAGTGTGGTCTGTCATATTTTATTATTGATAATAAAGATTTTCCTGTATATGTGTGGCTGGGAGAATTTTATCTAATCAGAAGTTTTGGTCTACGCACGAGAGTCAGTTCTCTTTGACTGTTTTTTAAAAGTCACTTTAAAGTGTTTTAAGGTGTAAGTTTCTATTTGGGGGGAACATTTACTCATATGTTATACATGTGACAGTTCTAAATACTTCCATAAGAAAGTATTCATAAATCCTTATTTACTGAACTCTACCAAGACTATCTTACTGTTTTCATCCCAGTCCTTATCCCGTCTTTACCTCTTTCACCTGCTTAAAAATAAAGGAGTATTTCTTGCTTGAAAAAAAGAAAAAAAAAACAGGTTAAATTGAGCTACCTTCTTAAATGTGAAGAGCGAAGGGAGTGGGGAAACAGATCAAGGCAACGAATCCATGAAAGCTGATGAAGGAGAGGAGGAGAGAGGAGAAGAATGTTTCCAAAGGCTTCTGAGGATGGGGCCAGGGGAACAGACAGCAGGTACCCAGGCCCCTGACTCAAGGGCATCCCTTGACCTTGGGGTCAAACCATACTGATTAAATACTTCCATGGTGATTCCATTCTATGCCCAAGTATCTCAACATAAAAAAAAAATAAAATAAAATAAAATAAAAAGGTCCAACACATTCCTTATTTCTAATTGGGAAATTTCACATTTTCCCAACAAGTCCATTAAAAAGCAATCAAGTCTAATTGGTGGTGAGGAGGAGTACAGCAAATATTCAAAGGAATAAAGGTATGTTTATAAATATATCAAGTGGAGGTGAGGCTTATGAAGACATAAAGCAGGCTGGAGAGAGGAAGAGGTGCTATTTTACAGGAGGGGGATGAGGTAAGGCTGCTGTTTAGGAAATACTGCGTTCCATTCTAGAAACACAGTTCTTTAGATTGAGTGCACCAAACTGAGGAGACACAAAACTGAGTCAGAATTTCTTAGAGCTGGATCCCTATGGCCCAGTGAATCCATAGTATTTTGCATATTTCAAAAGCTGGTGCTAATATTAGACTTTTTAAAGTAGAATCATAGAATATTCTTGGAATATTTTTGAGGGTGAGCATGGCTTGGAGATACACATTAGAGAGGAGACAATTACAGTGAGCCCTCTCTAAAAGCATTTTCTATTTAGCAAAAGAGAAGTTATATGACATTTGTCTCATCAAGATTCACAACAGTTCCATGGAATTCTTGGGGAACTTGTTTGCCCATCATGGAAGTGAAATGCAAAGCAACTCTCCTATATCAGTCTGAGCTCCATTGTCAAGGGAGGATTATTTTCCCATATATTCAATTTAAAGGGAAGGAAGCATAACTCACTTTCAAGGTCATTAAAAAGGATAACAAAGGCTAGACCCCATAAATAAAGGTTTAATATGCCAAACTAACTGGCAGTAAGGAGAGAGAGCTATTTTCTCAATAAATATTGTATAGATGTGCTTTGTCAATTAACTTTTTTTTTTTTTTTTACTGCAAACGAGATGTAAATGTCATGGATAAACGATGGCTTTAATGATGTTTTCCAGCACTGTGCTTCATGTTACCATGGCTTCTTAACAAAGATGTTAAATCATTAGGCATCATATTGCATGATAATTAACTGCAAATCTGGTAATATTACCACTTTTCATTTGGCATGAAATGATGAGGGAGAACCACAAGGTTTATTGGAGGTACATGGCAAAGGACAGAGTGACTTAATGTATGCATATAAATCTTACAAAACTACCTACTGGACAGCATTTTATGGTGGACATAAATTCCCATTTACTCTCCACTAGTGATTGACAGTGAGGACTGCAGAAGAAGCAGAAAGCTGAGCTGGAACGTCACCCAGGAGCATAGAAGGGACTCTTGTTTTTGGCTTTTTTTTTTCCTCCTCTTGTTCACCCTCTCTTGCAACATGTAAATAGTTCCTCATTCTTGCTTAAGTTTTGAACAATTACAGTACATACTCTTATTAATTCTGTCTTATTAAATGTACTTTATTATAAAATATTCACTGATACTT
Organism: Bubalus kerabau; assembly: GCF_029407905.1. Taxonomy (NCBI): domain Eukaryota; kingdom Metazoa; phylum Chordata; class Mammalia; order Artiodactyla; family Bovidae; genus Bubalus; species Bubalus kerabau. The sequence goes on from NC_073636.1 coordinate 9,398,766, forward strand.
TTATAATTAAGGAGCTGTTAACATTTGCCATTTTAAAAGACAGTTCTGTGTTTATTTCTGTGAACTCTGAAATGTTCAGCAAGCTCATTCAAGATTCATTTTAGGAAAATGAAAGAACAGGAGGAGCATTCTGTGTTGTAAATATTTTCATCCCAACTTGCTCTATCAATAGAGAGACAGAGGTTTGGGGTTGAAAGGACACTTTTTTATGGAGTTGGATGACCTTGCTTGATTTTCTCTTTTGCTTGTTAATTTTTATCATGATCACTGTATTAATCAAAACGTTTTCTATTGCAAGTGACTGAAATCCAACCCAAAGTAGTTTAAGAAAATAAAAAGGGACTATGTTGGCTTATGCGATTGAAATTTCAAGGACTTCTGGTAAGGCTGTCAAGAATGAGTTAGCCCAGCAGCCATCTGTACCAATCTCTCCATGTCTCAGCTTTGCTTTCCTCAGTGCAGCTTAATTTTTAGGCACACTCTCTCCACATGATAGGCAGCATGGCAGCTCCAGACTCGTTGATCTTGATAGCTGGAGATCCTGGAAGAAGACAGAAACTGTTTCTTTTTTCTTTTTTTTTTTTTTTTTTTAATTTTATTTTATTTTTAAACTTTACATAACTGTATTAGAAACTGTTTCTGATCCTTCTGATTAAAGGCCAGGAGAAGACTCTGGTCCTGCACAGGCCGGTGGCCCATTTTCAAACTAATCACTGAAAGTAGGAAGAGAGACCCTCGTGTTTTGAGGGACCAGGCCTGACTCTCTGCCTGCCCATCCTGGGAACAAATCACATGGTTTGATGAGAATGAATATGAAATGGAAGGGGAATAGTTTCTTGGAAAAGTGGATGTTGAGTAGTCAAGGCGTGCATCTCTCACTTGACCTCACCTATTCATCATTCTTTTCCCACTGGCTTTGAAAAATTAGGCCTACATTTTTGCTACATCAGGTACTATGCCAGTTGTGATTAAAAGTTTGTATGTGTGTCTGTGTGTGTGTGTTTTAAGAATCTAACCTACAGGAATTTTAATTGTAGAAGGAAATAATTGTGTAAGAAAACACATGTAATGAAGTCAGATAAAGTACTCAGTCAGTGATCTCCCAAGGGAAGGCTCTTCTATGTCTGCTTGTTAGAATCAGGGAAGCCCTCAAAGAAACAGTTTAGGGCAGAGCTTGACTTCATTCAATGAAAAGAATGTGAATGGAGACGTGAGAACAGGGTGTGCACAAGGGCTGGAGGGGTCCCCACTGCAGCAGGAAACAGCCAGAAAAACAAGGGAAGTGGAAAGAGATGGGGCTAACAGGTAATCAGGCAGATCTTGAAAAGCCCTCTATGTAGATCAAATGGGGTTTTATCATTTTTGCTTTCTGTCAGATAGGAGTATTGATCTGAAAGATAACAGATATCGATTGTGTAAGCTAAAAAGTTCACTTGTGCGGGTACATGGAGGATTGTATAAAATGTGTTTAAACTAGAGACAACGTATGTAAGCTGACAACAATACCAAGAACCCAGCAGCATGGAACTGTTATGAGGATGAGATGAAATAATGCAAATATGAAATGGTTTTATAAGCTTAAATATAAAATGAGGGAAAGGTGCTATTTTTAAATATATGTAACATATTTTCAAATAATGTCTGCGGTTGGTTTTGATTCCATAAGGCTAAATTTTCTCCCCACAAGAAGTACCCATGTGACAGAATAAGTTAAACCAGGAGTTTTTACTATTTAGCTGAAAGAAGCGTTATCTACCTAAGAATGTCAGTCTTTTATAAGCCTCATTTTCAATGTTCTGGTTTTTTCTTCCACTATGCAGGATGTTTTGGAGCGAGGGGTGTGTAAAAGCCTGTTGAGTTTCTTATAAAATTGCACACTACAGACTTGGGTGAAAATGGTTTTATTTAAAGCTGATTCATTGGGATTTTATAAGAGACGCTGTTGTATAGGTACAATAACTGTTTAGCAAGGTTCTTTATGAGACACTCAGGATTATGGATCCATAATTTGCATTCATTGCAAACATTGTAACAACTTCCTTTGAGCCATTAAAACGAAGGAATTGAAAGGCTGTTAAGGAGGCCTCAAAGCAGTGAAATCACAACAGGTTCATTTATTGGAGAAAGTACCAGCAAGATACAAGCCAGCGTTACAAATCCAGGTCTCATCTGGTCTTTTGTCACACTGAACTTTTTCCAGCCTTCCTGTGCAAAGGAGTGGGCTGTGCTCTAAATAGGTTGGAGACTCTGAAGTCGTATTGCAGTACACCCACCAGCCAGCCATTCATTCATCCACATATTCATTTTAATTCCTAGGTGCTGGGGCAGATGCTGAAGAAAATAATATGCTATGCCTGCAGAGTGTAATTGTAGAGGCAGATACATAAAATCAATTTGCAATAAAATGAAAATGTGAATAATAGGCTAGGAGCAGTGTTTGGGATGCTGCTGGGAAGACATGGCAATAGGGTGAAGAGGCAATTGATGAGAAGAAAAGGAAAAGAAAGGACATTGCAGGTGGCCAAATTAATAAGTGAGTATTGTATTGCAAATTAAGCTGTGAATTCAGCTCCCTGGGAGTTACTAATGCTGGCAAATTCCATCAGCTAGCCTTTTCATTTCCTTCTCCAAGATTTCTGACTTCAAGGCAAACTAAGCTAAATGGTTGTTCCATAAGGTATTCAATCTGAAAACTCCTCTAGACCCAAGATACATGAGAGATGAAAAATAACAAGACATTCCCAGTGATAGCATAACAGAATAACAGCTGGTTGACCTTTGCTGTTGTCCTGTGAGGGGTAAAGGTATTATTCCTCATATATCTAAATCACCTGCACAACACCCAGCACACACAGTAGGCCTACAAGAAAACACTGATGGTATTCATGGATGCAAGAGAGGCTTGGTACACAGTACCTGAAATTGGCAAAAAACTACTCACTGAATGCTCAATTAAAAAAATAATAATTGTATTCTCTTCCATATCTGAACTCAGTTTTGCCCTAGGCCTATAAGATATTAATGTTATATATTTATTTAAGCAAATCAAAAAGAAATTCCCTTTAAAGAAAGAATTTTTCAGACTCTTCTGCAGGTGCACAGGAAATGAAATATTATTATTAGTTTAAAGGCAGTCGTGACAGTCTCATGGCCCAGAAAGGGAAAACTTTTGTGGAAGGCATAGCACACCTGGTATACATCAAAAGTTAATTTCTAATTTTTTCTGTTGGTAAAATATAAATCACCTTTATTTAAAAAAAATAATAGCATAGTGGAACACCTGTGAATTAAATAGTATCAGTTGTATTACTAATAATAACTAATTTGCTATGGTTCAAATAAAGCTATTTTGTATAATAAATAGCAAAGAGAATCACAGGAAGGTTAAAGAAAAACAAAAACAACCCTATAATCACTGGATAAAGTACCTGGTCTCCTGAAACTAAACAGTTCTTTTTTTTTTTTTTTTAACTTGAATTTTCTGCATATTTTAATTGATACAATCCAGGTGAAAAATTCCAATTGTTATCTTCTCAAATTGCATGGCCTTAAGCTAATTAATTTCTCTAATCTGTCAAGTTGAGGTAAATACCCACCTCATGTAATTATGAGAGTAAAATGAGATGAGATAGTATGGAAAAGGAACAGCATTTGACCCCACGTGGAGAGGGTATTTAATAAATAATTAATAAACAGTTGACCCACTGACTCTTCTCCTTTGTGTCATCATTCACCTGATATTAACTTTTGCAATGTCTTTTGATTAATAAAGTCAACCTTTTATCATTATAGGTTGGAGTATGTGGCAATTCAAATGCAAAATAAAAGGAACCTGGCTCAGAGTCAAAACTCCGACTGTAATTCCTGATAAAAATAATAACTCTTTTATGACCTTAGGCAAATCACTTAACCCCAGTGACCTTAGCTATATAATTAGTTATAGTTATAAAACCCTATATTATGATTATGAGGTATATTAACCAGAATAACTGAAATAATGAGTGCTACTTAACATTTTTATGCATGCCTTGTATCAATTTACATTGTTTTACCATTTTTTTTCTCTTCATCGAATGCTTTGATCCAACTGTAGTTTTTTTTTTTTTTTAGTTCCTACTCTTTAAATTTCAGTGGGTTATTTTCCCCTTTTTTGTGGATTTAAATTGTATAGGATCTTTAGTGACAGCATTAGAAAGGAACTTATATATTAATATCTAATGGGCTGAGAATGCACATGCCACCATTTCCTGCTTGCACATCATGGTAGACATCACTTGACTGTCTTTAGGGACCAGGAACTCACTGATTCCTGAGGCCATGTGTTCCTGTTTTCAAAAAGTACTGCTATGAAATTCTTCCTTATAATAAACCAAGCTCTGGCCTCTTTCTCAGCTACTTCTTTCTACTTCTTTCTATATATATATATATATATATATATATATATATATATACACACACACACACACACACACATACATACACAATTTCATTTATTTTTATTTTATTTATTTGGCTGTGCAGGGGTCTTAGTTGTGGCAGGTGGGATCTTCAGTCTTTAGTTGCAGCGTGGGAACTCCTAATCGAGACACGTGGGATCCACTTCCCTGACCAGGGATTAAACCCAGACCTGGGTCCCCTGCCTTGGGAGTGCGGGGTCTTAGCCACCAGACCACCAGGAAATTCTCTCTCAGCTACTTCTTGCCAAAATCTTACTCTTAAGTGTTACATGGAATAAGTTGGTACTCTGTATCACATGGCAGCCCTTCAGTTATTTGAAATGGGTAACTTACATATCCTTAGTCTTTATTCATTCCTCATATGCAATGCTTTAGGTGTTTTAGAAACATGCTGCTATATAAAGATTTATATTTAGTATACTGCCACATCTTAGAATGAATTGCATTCTACAACATGTTGCCTTTTTTAACACTGTATATACTATTGGAAGATGAAGTATTTCTACAGGGACCTTATGTTCTAACCCATAACACACCAGCACTTTGGACCCCTCTGCTACATTTGGAAAAATCATCAAACCAAGAACAACTAAACAAGCAAACAAAAGAACTGAACAGGTTGAAGCTTGCTTGCTCATGCCTATGGTGGAAAAAACTTTTTCCTTATTGTATCTGAAGCACATGACATGTAAATAATTCCTTGCTAACCAATGAGTATGGTTGCGTCTAGGGTGAAGACAGTGGCATGGGGAACAGACACCCAAGCCCCTGGCTAAAGGATGTTTGTTGGCCCCAAGAAAGAGGTACCCCTCCCATGAAAAGATAGTAACCTGGAGGCCATCAGTCTAGTGTGTGGCTGACATAATGTTTTGTTTTTTGTTTTTTTTTTTTTAAAGAGGTTGCTTTTAAAAATCAGGAGATTCTATGTAAAATCTAGATTTCTAACTTCTCTCGAGAAGGCAACACAGGGCTGACATTCCCACTAGTCAAGAATCTGGTGATAAAGCTGATGGGAAGGGACATCTCCAGGTGGCCACGGTGCCCACCCCTCCCCATGGGCAGTGCACGAGGCACACTGCTTCCATTTTTATTGTCTGCTTGATTCTTCTGGCATTTGATAGCCCAGTTACTGAATGTTTCCAGGCCTTTGTTCTTCCTGCCACGTCTTCCCACCTTCTAAGCCTCCTGCTCTCCTTAATGGTTTTTTCCACCCAACACAACACACACATGCAGACTTTCTCAGGTGTAATTCTTCAGGCAACACAGGACTGCTTTGATGCTCAGATCTCCTCTGACAGATGCTGAGATTTCTCACCGTCACCTCTGCACCTCCAGTCTAGTACTTCGCCAGCATGTTTTCCTGTCACGTTGCCCGACCGATGGTCTTCTCATGTGGGGCACATACCCGTTTCTAATAGTGCTCCAGCTGGGCCCCAGTGAAGGTGCAGCTGTGTGCGCCGGCTGTAACCTCTGCCCCTGCCTTCCCTTGCCCATGTGGAATCTGACACTCTTGGTCTTTAATCACAGAAAACCAGACTAGTTGAAACGTCTGCCTGGCCAGTAAACACATGAAAAAAAGCTTACTCTCATTAGTAATCAGGGAAATGCAAATGAAAAAAGCAGGGAGAAGTTTCCCAGCAATCAGGCTGCTTATTATATTACTGTTTATAACGTTTGAATGTCTACTACTTTTCAAAACAACAAAATTGGAAAAATAAAATAAAAATCTTTCAGGCTTTTCCTTTTTTTCCCAAGTGCACAGTCTGTTGAGATGGGTATGAGAAGAAATATGTGTTGATAGGGACTTTGAAAAACAGGTGCTAGACCTAGGATGCAAAGCTTAAATGGAGGGAAGTTTCTCCTTTTAGAAGTGTTTCTTTACTAAGTGACAGAGCAATGACTGAATGAGGCAGTCACTGTTTTGCAACCTTACTAACTTAAAGTATCTGAGCAACACTCATCCACGGCTCTAATATTACACACACACACACACACACACACACATACATACATACACACGCTATACCCCTTAGATGGTATATGACTCTTCCACATCACTACTTACAGAGTAGTTTAGTCATCCCCATACACCTAAAAGTGTTAATCGCTCAGTCGTGCCCAACTCTGTGCAACCCCATGGACTGTAGTCCATCAGGCTTCTCTGTCCAAAGAACTCTCCAGGCAAGAATATTGGAGTGAGTTGCCATCCCCATCTCCAAGGGATCCTCCTGACCCAGGGATTGGTCTTCCTGCATTGCAGGCAGATTCTTTACCATCTGAGCCACAGGGGAAGCCCCATTCCCCTAAAAAAAAGAATCAAATTCGATCAGTTCTCTAGATGTAACTATCCATTTATAGAAAATACAGAAAAGAAAGGAATATGTTGAATTATGCTATGGACCCAATGAAATTCATATTGGAAAATCACAGACCAAATGATCCAACTTTTCAACATGCAAATTAGAGGAGGGAGGGAGGGAGAGAGAGAATGAGAGAGAAAAAAATATATAAAAATAATAAGACTTAAAATACATCCCATCTTAATCAAATACAACAAAATATCATTAGTTTACTCTGCTTCATACAACAAAGATAATGCAAGGAATTATTCCCCATACTTCTCTATTTGATTATTTTTTCATAATTTTAATTACATTATATAACTTATAATCAAGAACAAATAAAAGAGACCCACCAACCACTTCCAATCAAAATTAATATTTGGATATTGTTTCATGCAGACTTAAAATATTTAAAAATGTGAATTTATGGGACAGTTTGAAATTGAACACCAATGGGGCAGTTAATGATCGTGAGGAATTATTAATTATTTAAATGTGTAATAATAGTGCTCTAGTTATTATACTTATGTCCCTCCGTTTCCCACAAAAATGAGAGCCTTTTTCATTTAGAAACATGTATTTGGGGTATATATCAGTGACCTAATATAACATCTGACAGTTGGTTCAGAAATATAGGCAAGAGGAAAGTTGCTAGAAGCATAAATGAAATTTTGATATTGTGTATATTGGAAAAATTCTATATTAAAAGTTGAAAAAAAGGACAAACAGAAGAGCAGATGCTGAACAGCCATGCCCCCTTTCACAGTCAAAGTAGTGGCAGTCCATAGGAATTCACCTGACTCATCACTGAGCGGAGCCCAGGGACCCTTGTACTTGGGACGTTTGTAGGGTGGGAACCTGGCCTAACTAGACTGTGACTGCCCAGGCTGGAAAGGGACGTGGTTGTTTCTGATCACAAAGAGGAAAACCTCATTTATCTCTCTCCGCAGCGTTATCAGAAAATGCTATGCAGCACATAAATGGCAACTCTGTAAGTGGATGTTAATGAAATTTTAATGAATTTGAGGTCCTGGCACAGTTTACCCCTGCAGAGCTGAATTTAAAAAAATAACACATAAAAAAGTGCTGCTTTGCTGCTGAAAGCTTACAGATGGCAACAGCAGCTCTCTGACCAGAATGAAGGGAGCCTCAGCTGGGGTGAAGATCTTTCTCAGCCTCATAAAATGTTTAGCCTTGATTTTCCGGGATTCCTAGAGGCACTGAGAACCCCATGGTCAGATATCCTGGGGTTTCAAGTGCTGAACGCCTTGCACATGAGAATTCTGCTGTCATCCCTCCTGCCTCTTGAATGTCGAGGGTTCCCTATCACTTTAAATGTTTATTGCAGATTGTTTCTTTTTGCCCTTCTAAGTAGTCTGTAAATTCTATCACAGAGGGGGCTGGGAGAGTTATTGCCTGTTGATACACTCACCCAAAGAAGTGCTGAGCATTCTTCCTTCCACGCATATGGACTTTGGCTCTGGGCCCGGAAGACTTGAGTCAATTTCAGAATTCAATTGTTACAGTGGGTTTGTATTTTCAGACAGGAAAAAGGTGTGCATCCTAAGCTGTCCACATTTACATTCCAACTTTCTTTGTAATTAAGCAGACCACAAAGATCAATAGAGAATTTACTAGCATAGAAGAGCATACTGGAATGATTTGGTGAAAGAATTCTGCTGCATTGACAGAGGGAGGGCAGGGGTGGCGCTCACCAAACCACCTTTAACTGGCTGGATGTTTCTCATTTATTTTAAATTGCATTCCTTCTCTCTCTCACTTCCCACTCCATCCCAACCTTAGACCACAGCCCTTCCAGAATGTTAACGATGCCCCGTGGCCTTGGAATGCATTTTCCACTAGAGAACAATTTCCCATTTTTACAATGCTAAAACAATCACATGCATTTTAGAGACCCTTTCAGTACTTTGACTTTGTGAGAAGAGAGTAGTAATTCTCCATTGACAGCTCCCTGTGACTGAAAGAAGTATAATCAAAGTCAATGCATTATTAATGACTCTTCTTTTTAATGACTCAATCACACTGTGAGATGCCTTCAAACATTTTATTTTATATAATTTTTCCTCTTGGAAATGTTTGCCCACAAATTAAGGAAATACAATAGCTGAATAAAATCAAAAATATTGTGTTGTATATTCTCCAAACAAATTGTCCTTCAAAGAGATTGCCAGAGTAATTTCTGATGACTTTTTCCTGACATGTGGGGATCAGGTAAATGATAAAAGCGGATCCAGTTTTTTTGTTTTTTCTCTAACAAGTGGAGAGCTAGGCTTTGGAATCTGAGAGCCCTGATACACCAAACTGATGTGATATGAGCAAGTCTTGAAGAAGCTCTTATCTCTTGGTTTCTTATTCAATGAAATGAAGCCAATGATACCCTGGATGCAGGCATTGTATGAGGATTAAATGAGATAATGTATGAGAAGTGGGTTGTTAACTTCTTATTCTGATTCCAAACCCCCAGAGTGAAGGTAAGGGCAGGGAGAGGAATCTTAGCGAGTGGTCACTCATTCTGTTTTGAGCTCTTTGATAAGTACCAGGAAAGAAACCATTGGACTTCTTTATTTCCTTCCAATCAGCAAAACAAGCCAAAATATAACTATGACCCTTGGCTAATTTAACAGATCCTATCAGGGGCTCCCTGGGTGATGCTAGTGGTAAATAACTTGCCTGCCATTGCAGGAGACATAAGAGAAGTGGGTCCAATCCCTAGGTCAGGAAGATCCCCTGGAGGAGGGCATGGCAACCCACTCCAGTACCCTTACCTGGAGAACCCCATGGACAGAGAGCCTGGCAGGCTACAGGCCATAGAGTAGCAATGAGTAGGACATGACTGAAGCAACTTAGCATACATCAGGATCCCCCCCATACCCCATTGGTCCATCAGCTGTGCCTCCGGATCTCAACACCTGGATCTCTTTGCCTGACGCTTTTCCTGCAAACTCTGCCCATGCACAATGCACATTGAGTTTGCCAGGGAATTAGGGGGTCCTTGGAGCAACCTAGAACCAGAAAATTGCAGAAGTGGGTGGATAAACAGTTCAAGTCCCAAACCCTCTACCCTATCTCCCAGAGTTCTCTAGTTGGATCCCGCCTCAGCTCCCCACCGTGATAATTTGCCGGACGATGCCCTTCAGGTAGTAGCCTTCCTGTCTCTGTCTCACCTCCCTGTTTCCTCACTGTTCTTGCCTGGGGTCACTTTGAAAATAAACAGTTTGCCTTGGAATCTTTATCTCAATATCTTGCCTCTGGAGGAATATAAACTAAGACAGATTATTAACTTAGATTGCTTATGACCAGCAACAACTGACCCTGAGCTTCCAAGCATTTTTGGAAAATATAATCCTGCTATAGTGAATAGACCAAATTCATGGCTTTGCCTACTCATTTCGTACAGGCCATCAACTCTGGTAGAGAGGCTGATCAGGCTTTCCTAATGGAGTTTTTTCCCCCATCTTTCAGACGACAGTCTTACTCCTTCTCTTCTGAATGACTGACCCTCCACCTGGGCCCTGACTCTGCCCTTTTTTTGCCTTCTCAGCGACTTCACTCCTAGAATTATCCACTTACCTTATGAAAACTTCAGTGTCTTCCCTTATTACAAGGTCATTCCCTTTGGAATATAGCCAAAATAAAAAACGGAAGCAACAACAAGAAAAACCAGTGACCCCACAGAAGCTGGCACCCCATTCCCTGTCTTTTTGTTCTCTTTCACCACAAAACTGAAATTATCATTATCTCTACTCTTGTCTCCACTACTTTATCTCCCGGTTTCTCTTTGGGAGAGAAATGAGAAACTTCTCAAGAGAAATCTCTCTGCTCCAACCAAGATTTCACCCTCATGATCCTACTGGAACCATTTTGATTAAGTAGCCCGTGACTGTAGCTCACAAAGGCCAGGAATTACATTTCCAGTCTCATCTTACTTGGTCTCCCAGCAGCATGTGCCATGAGTGACCACTTTCTCATCCAGGACATCACACTTGTTTGGTTTCCTCCTGCTCACTGGCTGTTTTTCTTCAGTATCTTTTCCTAATTTCTTCTTCTCTTCTACCAGATAACTGAATGTGGGAATGCCTATCTGTCTGCTGGTCATCTCTCCCATCTCATAGCTTGAAATCCTGTCTCAGATATCTGTGTCCTGTATGGACTTCTCCCCTGAGCTCCAGGACTGACATGTCATGCTGCCTGCTCCACCTCTTCACCTGGCTCTTTAATGTGTGTGTGTACTAAGTAGCTCAGTCATGTCCGACTCTTTGGGATCCCATGGACTGTAGCCCGCCAGTCTCCTCTGTCCATGGGATTCTCTAGTCAAGAGTACTGGAGTGGGCTGCCATCTCCTACTCCAGGGCTCTTCCCAATCCAGAGATCCAGCCTCATCTCTTATGTCTCCTGCATTGGCAGGCAGGTTCTTTAGCACCACCTGGCTCTTTAATAGGTATTTCAAATTTAAAATGGCAAATAGAGAGAGAGAGAGAGAGAGAGAGAGAAAGAGATATTTCTCCATGTTCTCCTGCCATTGCTCCTGCATCTCAGTAAACTGTCCCATTATGTATTCCATTGTTTAAGCCAAGAGCCTTGGCTCCTCTCTTTCCCTCATACTTTACACCAAGTATATGAGTAAGTACTTTTGTCTTTACCCTCAAAATTACCTCAAATTCAATCATGTGTCACTATCTCCACAGATTCCAGCTTTGTTCTTCCTCGACCAATCTGACCTACTCAGGACTTCCATCATTTCCTATCTCCACAGAGTACATGTTTGTTGATTGATCAACAGAGCAGATAGCAAGTTAAATTTTGAGTTGATTTGTGAACTAAATGTCAAGGGAAGACATTATCATTTTGTGCAAAATGACATCAGTTCAGCCACTCAGTTGTGTCTGACTCTTTGCGACCCTGTGAACCGCAGCACGCCAGGTCCCCCTGTCCATCACTAACTCCCGGAGTTTACTCAAATTCATGTCCATCGAGTCGGTGATGCCATCCAACCATCTCATCCTCTGTCTTCCCCATCTCTTCCCACCTTCAATCTTTCCCAGCATCAGGGTCTTTTCAAATGAGTCAGCTCTTTGCATGAGGTGGCCAAAGTATTGGAGTTTCAGCTTCAGCATCAGTCCTTCCAATGAACAACTAGGACTGATCTCCTTTAGGATGAACTGGGTGGATCTCCTTGCAGTCCAGGGGGCTCTCAAGAGTCTTCTCCAACACCACAGTTCAAAAGCATCAATTCTTCGGTGCTCAGCCCTCTTTATAGTCCAGCTCTCACATCCATACATAACCACTGGAAAAACCATAGCCTTGACTAGACTGACCTTTGTTGGCAAAGTAATGTCTCTGCTTTTGAATATGCTGTCTAGGTTGATCATAACTTTCCTTCCAAGGAGTTAGCGTCTTTTAATTTCATGGCTGCAGTCACCATCTGCAGTGATTTTGGAGCCCAAAAAATAAAGTCTGACACTGTTTCCACTATTTCCCCTTCTATTTGCCATGAAGTGATGGGGCTGGATGCCGTGATCTTCGTTTTCTGAATATTGAGCTTTAAGCCAACTTTTTCACTCTCCTCTTTCACTTTCATCAAGAGGCTCTTTAGTTCTTCTTCACTTTCTGCCATAAGTGTGGTGTCATCTGAAGTATGTCATATCTGAGGTATTTGTAAGCAATTCTTGCTTAACTGTGTTTTGTATACAGTTCCTTCATCTCTTCTTTCTTCACATCAGTCCCCTTTTTTCTCATACTTCCTTTATCCTATTCTTGTTTCCCCCATTTACTTTCCCTGACCAAGATTGTGTCATTATAAATTACTTTTTATTTTCTCAAAAACATTGTTAGCTTTTCATTACTTCAAATTTTAGTTACTTTATTTATTTTGGATTGCAGCCTCCTCTCACATTGTGTCATGAGGGAATCAGGTGCTTTTTCAAGGCTAAGTTGCAAAAAAAATTGGCAGTGGGAGTAGTCCACATCCCATCCCTAAATTAGAGTCTTGTGAAAGAAGAAATTCTCTACTCCAGGCAGGAGCATAACGTTAACAGAGCTTTAGATTTCTCACGTGTCTGGCATTGAACTAGACCCATTATTGGCGTAATGATAATATCAAGCACAGTAGCTTAAACAAGGTATGAGTTTTTTTCTTTTTTTTTTCTTTCAGGCAAGAGAATTTTGCAAAGGGACAGTTCAGGATTGGCATGGTAGCTCCATGATACTATTGATATTTTAGTCTTCCATATTCTTAATCCCCTATCCTTTCCACTTTCTTGTTTGCCTCATGGTCTCAAGATAGATGCCATAGCCCCAGCTATTACATACAAATTTAGAGCAGGAAGAAGAGGGAAGATGCAAGCAATTTGCTAGCTGAATAACACACACTTTTAGAGAACTTTCTTAACAACAGGCCCAAACTTTTTTTACCTACATCCTGTTGGACAGAATTTGGCTATATTGTAAATCTCACCTATACAGGAAACTGGAAAATGTAGTTTTCAAGCTTGGGACACTGTCATCCCCAATTATGTGAGGAGCCTGTATAAAAAAGAATGGAGGAAAGATATCAGGTAGCCATGCCATTATAATAATTATGATAATAAAGAATAAATATGGAATGCATTAAATGCCAGGAATGTGTTGAACAATGTACGGGAATTTTCTCCTTTAAGCCTCACACAAACTTAATGAGATTAAGTACTATTATCCCCGCTATTTTACTGATGAAGGAACTGAGGCATAAAGCATTCAGTAACGTGCTCAGTGAGTCATAGATGGTAAATATTGGAATCTGGGTTCAGATATTTGCAGAGATGCTCTGGAGCCTAGCCTTCTAAGCAAAAGTTGATGTTCCCCAACACGTTTGCAGTCCCTTCACCCATCTCCCTTGGCTGTGGACCACAGGACTGTTACTAAAAACTAAACAAAGCAAAATGAAATGAAAATGTGTGTGTATGTGTGCATGTGTGTTTACACGACACTGTGAACTGAGAAATCCTAAGTAGAATAATCTCATGATGTATCAATACCTGGACTCTGACCTCTGAAGTCCTATACCAAATCTCAATTACCTCCATCTCTTCCTCCGTTCTAATCTGAATTTAAGGCTGACTCTAAGCATCTTCATGGTCAGTCCCCAGGGTGGAATTTCTAATGACTGACCAGAGGTGTGGTGCTCCTTCTGTGTGTTTCACTCTCACTGCTGGCTAATTAAGAGGCCTAAGGAATGCAATGGCATTTGACACTAGATTTAAGTGCTTTCATCCTATTTATTATTTCAGTCTATTCTGGTATAAACTCTGAGATGAGACAGTGAAGGCAGATGTTGTAATCTTCATTGTAAGGATGTGGACATCTTAACTCAAAGACTTTGAGTGTCTCGAGTTTGCTCCCTCCTCTAGGGAGAGAATTTTCTGGACTTGCCTGCAGGCCTCTGATTCATCAGTGGCACTAAAGTGATAAAGCCACTAGGCAGGGACTCATGCTTAGACAGAACCAAGCTTTAAACCCGCTAGAACTTTATCTTAGCTCTTCCATAACTATCTGATTTAGAACAAAACTAAAAATACCTGGCAAGGATGCAGAAGGGGGAGGATATGAAAGAGCCGTGAGGATGGGCAGGGAAGAAAAAGGGAAGAGGAGAGAGAAGTGGGATGGAGGAAGGAGAGTGAGGTTTACATTCGGCGCGACTGCCTTTGAGATGTAACCACCAACCAGCCTCAGTGGGTAAAAGGAAGATTCCAAGGATTCCAGTCACAGGTCAAGTTCATGGAGTTATGTGGGAATGATAAAGACTGTGACTAGTGTATATCTGTGACTAGAATTTAGTAAATACCTTTTAGAATGTGAGTGTTAGGTGGGGTCATTCCTGTGGGTTGTTGGGTACAATTTGCATTTATTTTAAGGCTTTATTTTCCGTAGTATAATTTCCATTTATGGAACTAACATGACGAAGATGCGCCTGGCTACCAGTTACCGAGTACCTTTCATATTTCAGTCACTGTTTTGTATGTTTCATATATGACCTCGCTTAAACCTTTCACAATCCTCATTTTACTCATAAAGAAGCTGAGGCCCAGAGAAGTCAGGCCATTTCCCCCAGTTCACATAGCTATGAAATGGCAGGGATAAGAATCTGAATTCAAGTTTTTGACCCATTCATCTATATTCTGAACCCTAAACCCATCATATACCACCTACTGAAATAATCAGTGAGTCTATAGTTGTTATATTGCAAATGACTGAAAGTGATAAATTAAGAACCTAAAGCATATATTAACCTGGGTTTGCAGTTTGGCTATTTTTCTAACACCGTTGTCTCTGAGGCAAAGACAGGAAAGTGATGTATAATTGTGTGTGTGTGCACCTGTGTGTGCTTGTATGTGTGTGCACACACATGTGAGTGTGTGCATGTGTGTGTGTGCATGTGCCTGCATGCATGTGTGTGTGTAGACCAGTAAATCAATCTTAATTTATTTGCACCCTTTCTTCTGCTGTTTCTAACTCCCAATTTTGAAACTATTTCTCAAAAATCATTATCTAGGGACACAGCTACTCACAGAACAAGATAGTTAGGGTCATTTAAATTCTCTCAGGCAGAGAGCATTTAAGTTTTCTCGTCTCTGGCTCCCAGTTACAAATTTTCATTAAATCTTAAACACAGAATAAACAAAGCATGAACAGATTGTGAATGCTTCCTAATTCAACAATATGAGATTACCCTTTTGTAGCTACTGTTAAATGTTGGAATAGATCCCAAGGAAGTGATTTTAAGGACCGCAGTATTTTCATGGGTTTTGGCCTCTTTAAGTCAGATTCCCCTGTAGGAGTCGACATTGCCAAAAAAGTATGCATTTTATGGTTGTCTGGACAAAAATGTGTGCTTCCTCAGCTGTCTTCATTATCACTCATGCAAGTCAGTCAACACTGTCTTTAACCAGTCACACTCATACTGATGTTTTATGTATATTTCATATACTTACCTATAAAATAGACAGAAGTCATTGCAGAGGTAAGACAAAGTATGTATTAAGACTGAGTTTGAGCTCCAGCCCTTTTGCTGCTGGCAACAGACCAAGATAGGTGGAGTCTGCTTAAAGGAGGGAGAAAACTTATCTAAAGAGAGACTAGTGCAAGGGTCAAGGCCACTTTCAGCTGAAAAAGGAAGGAATAGTAGAGTTTTGTGTGTGTGTGTGTGTGTGTGTGTGACAGACCTTGGGTTATGTGAAGACACCTGTTACCACCTTTAAATATGATTCACTCCGCGCTCTCTGGGCACAGTCCATGGCAATATCTATCTAGAAACATCACCCCCCAAACTCAACATGGTGCTCGGCCAAAGCATGGCTGCAATGCTGAACACTATTGACCCTTTTTTCTTTTTTTTTTACTTAGAGAATTTAGCATAAGTCTCAGCTTTGCATTTTCCTAGAGCCTTGGATATTTGTTATTCATAGTTAGCCCTTGCAAAGGAGCTCATCATTTCAAAACAGCAATCCTGAACTTGGCTGTTCACTGGGAATCACATGGGAAGTTTCAAAAATAGCGTTTACTGTGTCCCACTGCCAGAGACTATGATTTAATTTGTCCAGAATGTGGCCTATTTTTAACAGGTCCCCAGGTGATTCCGAAGCATAGCTAAGTTGGGAAACCACTGTTCTAATCCTTTCTGCCCAAAGTGTGGTCCATGCCTTTGGCATCACTTGAGAGCTTGTTAGAAATACTGGAGTCCAGACTTCACCTCGACCTACTAGAGTCTGCATTTTAACAAACCTGTTCCTGATGCTTGAATTGACTTTCTCTCCCCACCCCAGCTAGCTAGTCTCTAAAGAGGCTGAGAACAAAGGCCTTGTTTGTGGAGTGGGGAAGTCATGCCCTGGTGAGCTGACTCTGCCCACGGCAACAGGAGGAGAAAGGAGAACAACTTTGGAGGTGAGAGACCTAGCAAGATGGAAGCCAACTGGGCAAGAGCAGTGACCAGTCGCCCACCTCACTGGCCTTCAGTGGGAGGGAGTCACTCCTACAGTGGGAGGGAGGGCATGTAATTTCTCTGAAGTCATTTCCTGGAAGCTATTCCTGTTTTAGGAGCTAAGGGAGGAAAATACAGGGAGAGGATCCGAGTCATTTTCACCATCCTTTCACTTGACTAGGACGAGGGAACAGACAACTGGCGGACCTGCCAATGGGTGCTGGCGCGAATGCCATAGAGAAGGACCTAGACCTGGGAAAAGGAGGCACAAGATGGATGAGCGAGCCATCACAGGGCTTGAGAATCAGAGGTGCCCAGAATAAGAGGAAGCAGCCACAGGGGGATGAGCAAGCCATCTGGGGCTTGAGAATCAGAGGCGCCCAGAATAAGAGGAAGCAGCCGCGGTGGATGGCCAACAACTTAGATTGTCCCCAGATGATGTTTGTGCCCCAGGGTTTTCTTTTATTCAGGGACTTAGGATTTGCTTTGGTGTCCTGACTTTCAGAAAGGTCACCACAGTTATTTAAGAATCTCATCACTGAGTGAAGGTTAGTGGGGATAGTGATTGGCTTGTTTGGATCATCAACTACAATTTTTTTTTTCCATTCAGAAATCTTAAAATGATATCTCTTAAAGGAGCAAGTTGTCTTTTTGGAACATTAGCAAAATAAAGGTCCAAGTGAGAGAGAGGACCATAAGCAGATCTTCCGCTTTCCCTGCCACCTGTTGTAGGACCCGGCCCTGCTTTTGCATCTGTCTTTCAACTTAATTCACAGATATGATATGTTGGTCTTAAAAAGACAGAAAAATGTAAAAACTCAACAGCCACCAACATGAAACGCAAACATACCAAGTGAAGTGAAGTGAAAGTCGCTCGGTCGTGTCCGACTCTTTGCCACCCCATGAACTATACAGTCCATGGAATTCTCCAGGCCAGAATACGGGAGTGGGTAGCCGTTCCCTTCTCCAGGGGATCTTCCCAACCCAGGGATCGAGCCCAGGTCTCCCACACTGCAGGCGGATTCTTTACCAGCTGAGCCACCAGGGAGCCCAAACATAAGGAAACAGCCTGAGCTCTTCTTCCCCTGCCAGGCTCACAGCCTGCTCATTGCCCTGCTACCTCCAGGGCACTGTCAGCGGTCACGCCCCTGCTTCTTCACCGTGGCCTTGCTCTTTGCCTCCTGGAATACGACTCTTCCTCAAGTCGTCAGCTGCAACCTCTCTTCCAAAGGCCACGTGTGGCCTCCTCATTGCCAAATCCAAAGGCTTTTTCTTAGTCTCAGCTCCTTCAGTTTCTGAGGTCATTTATTTGACATTGTTGATTATATTTCCTTTTATCCCTTCAAGTGATCAACTATAACCCTGGGTGAACAAACCATAGGAGCACACGTGACATTTACACTGTTGTGTATTTTTTTTATTTTGCTTTGTAGAAATGGGATCATATTTTATAATCCTCTCTGCTTCTTGCCTTACTCACTTAACAGTTCATTGTGGAAATCCCTACAAATGAACTGGCATAGAACTAACTCATTCTTTTAAATATTATGAAAGTACCATAAAAATTTCAGCCATTGCCCTATTGATGGATATTCCAATTTGTTTTCAGACATTTTCCACTCTGGGCTGGTGATTTCATATTATGGGATAAATTCCCAGTTGAGGGATGGCTGGATCAAAAGACATGTGCATATTTAATTTGTATTTAATGTGTACATTAATTTTAATAGACATTGCCAGATGGCCTTCTCAAAAACTACACCATTTCACATTTCCACCAGTAGTATTTGAGTAGCCCTTCCCAGAAGTATTATAGCCCTTAACATTTTTATAAATCTGTTGCATTTCTTCAACTACCACAGAAGTTGAGCATCTTTGCAAATGTTTATTAGCCATTTGGATGTGTTCTGTGAACCTGGTTATTTATATTCTTATTTCAATTTCTTAGCCTCCCTGAGCTTCAGCTGCTTCACAAGGTTAATGTGAGGCCTAAATAAAATATTTACATGAAGGCTTTGCCCAAAGTCTGGTGCAGACAACACACTTGATAAATGCAAGCTAGTGTTAATTGTTTTGGATTCCTTTTTCCTTATTTAGTTGTTCTTCATCCTCATACCTTTAAAATTCACCTATTTTCCAAGATTCTACTGTCAGATCCCTTTCTTCTTGACACTCAACACCCTCTTTCTGAACTCCCTCCACCAGTCCCACAATTTCAACTTTACTAACCCCTAATCTGCTGAGAGAGCAGACTCTCTAATTCTGACTTGCCCTTCAAATTCAAAAGAATCAGTTTTCATATCCTACTGGACCCTGTGCTCCCAGCCTCTCTTCCCCATAAACAGGCAAAATCAGCTTCCTAATGTGAGATTCCAGAGAAGGCAATGGCACCCCACTCCAGTACTCTTGCCTGGAAAATCCCATGCATGGAGGAGCCTGGTTGGCTGCAGTCCATGGAATCGCAAAGAGTTGGACACGACTGAGCGACTTCATTTTCACTTTTCACTTTCATGCATTGGAGAAGGAAATGGCACCCCACTCCAGTGTTCTTGCCTGGAGAATCCCAGGGACAGAGGAGCCCAGTGGGCTGCAGTCTATGGGGTCGCACGGAGTCAGACACGACTGAAGTGACTTAGCAGCAATGTGAGATTCAGCATCTTCCCACTTCTGCTTCCTGTATCACCAAGGGCACCATTTCCTCCAAGACCTTTGAACCTGAAATCTCCAAGTCACCATGCAGCTTTGTCCAAGGTGTTCATTTCAGTGGCAAAGCTCCATAAACGTCACCCCTATAATGACTCCTGTTTCCATCCTGTTCTACTCTCACTGTTTCTACTCTAGTTCACTGCTTCAGCAACTAAAATAGCTAACTAACCAGTCCCTGTTCTGTCAACTTCTCATGGTTCCAGTCCATCTGTGACATGACAGACAAGATATTCTAAAACAGTAGCAGAACCGTGTTACCCCCGCAAAAGCATGTACAGTCCCCTCTTTCACAGAATAAGATTCACACTGGTCTTGGCAAGCACTGTCACCATGCCTTCACATACCCTATTTTTCCACTACACCAGTTTCCTTCCTCTCCTTCAATGTACCAGGCTTGGGCACTCTCCAGTGGTTTTGCTTTGCTGGCATGAGAGCCTTGATGCCTCTTCCTTCTCCTCCTCCTGCTGCTGCTGCTGCTAAGTCACTTCAGTCGTGTCCGACTCTGTGCGAGCCCATAGACAGCAGCCCACCAGGCTCCCCCATCCCTGGGATTCTCCAGGCAAGAACACTGGAGTGGGTTGCCATTTCCTTCTCCAATGCATGAAAGTGATAAGTGAAAGTGAAGTCTCTCAGTCATGTCTGACCCTCAGTGACCCCATGGACTTCAGCCTTCCAGGCTTGTCCATCCATGGGATTTTCCAGGCAAGAGTACTGGAGTGGGGTGCCATTGCCTTCTCTGCCTTCTCCTCCTACTGAATCCCATTTCTTTTCCATTGGTGATATCCTAAATAGATGGGGAAACAATGGAAACAGTGTCAGACTTTATTTTTGGGGGCTCCAAAATCACTGCAGATGGTGATTGCAGCCATGAAATTAAAAGACACTTACTCCTTGGAAGGAAAGTTATGACCAACCTAGATAGCATATTCAAAAGCAGAGACATTACTTTGCCAACAAAGGTCCATCTAGTCAAGGCTATGGTTTTTCCAGTGGTCATGTATGGATGTGAAAGTTGGACTGTGAAGAAAGCTGAGTGCTGAAGAATTGATGCTTTTGAACTTGGAGAAGACTCTTGAGAGTCCCTTGGACTGCAAGGAGATCCAACCAGTCCATTCTAAAGGAGATCGGTCCTGGGTGTTCTTTGGAGGGACTAATGGTGAAGCTGAAACTCCAGTACTTTGGCCACCTTATGTGAAGAGTTGACTCATTGGAAAAGACTCTGATGCTAGGAGGGATTGAGAAGGAGACGACAGAGAATAAGATGGCTGGATGGCATCACCGACTCGATGGACGTGAGTTTGAGTGAACTCCGGGAGTTGTTGATGGATAAGGAGGCCTGGCGTGCTGTGATTCATGGGGTCGCAAAGAGTCGGACATGACTGAGCGACTGAACTGAACTGAACTGAGTGATATCCTCCTCCTTCACCTAACTAGATTGAATCAGCTACTGTAGCAGTTTCCTGCAGCATCTCCCAATTTAATTTTTCTGTAATAATAATAATTATTAGAGTATCATTTGCATGATTCTTCTTACTTCACTAGATTCTAAGCTTCTTGAAGGCCAGAATCTGCTTCTTGTTTCCAATTATATTTTCTTTCTTTGCTGTTTTCTTCTTGTCTGGTACTTTACAAATGCTCCTTCCTTTCTTAAAAAGATTGTAATTTTATAATAAGTGTATGGCTGAGATTTGGGATTAGGGACAAATGGAAAAAAACTGGAGAAAGCTTTGCTGAGGATCAGTTGTCTTAGCTCCCCATAGATGGCAATCAGTGGCAATGAGACTGGTACATCCCATGGGGACCTTGTTTGCTCATGTGCAATAGTAGATGAACACATGCTGTCCTGGTTGACCCACATTTGCAGTCAAAATATTTCTTATAAGCCTCTGCCTTTTCCTGAAAGAAGAAATGTTGGCAAGAGTAGATTTGCATTCTCTGTTGGCAGCATTGATGGAGATGAGCAACTGCAGCCTCCTTTGGGCTGGCACTGGGTCTCATCCTTGCTTTATCCCCACCTGGGCTTCAACACCCATGGATAGTTGCCTGCTTGAGTCCTGCAGGCACCTGAGCCCATGTTCACAGCACTAACTCAGTGTGGGGCCCTGGACTCCCTGATGAGCCCTGGACAAGGCTTATCAACTGACCCTTGGACCTCATGTTCTTATCTGTACAACAGGAAAGAAAGTAGATCATTCTGTATCTTTACCAAAGTTCCTTTTTATTCATTTCTTCCCTAAAGACCTCATGTTGAAAATGTTTCTCTGTGAAACAATGCACTTATTGAACCTACCTATGTTCTTCCACTTATTCTGCCTTCTTCGTCCATATCGATTCATATTTTAACCTATAGTTCATAATTATGAGTTATAATAATATTCTGAAATACCATAGTTTTCTCTCATACTTGTTTTGCTAACTAAATAGCGATGTGAAGATAGTGTATGAACACTTAAGTAGTCCTTACTGCTGT
The DNA here is from genome assembly GCF_029407905.1 of Bubalus kerabau. Lineage (NCBI taxonomy): Eukaryota > Metazoa > Chordata > Mammalia > Artiodactyla > Bovidae > Bubalus > Bubalus kerabau. The sequence goes on from NC_073636.1 coordinate 9,420,714, forward strand.
TGGTTGCTCAGTTTTGTTTAGCTCTCCACTTTCTGTTCCAGATTCTTACTGTGACAACCTGGCAGGGGCCTCTGGGAACAACGGCTGGACCCACTAGCTAGTGGCTGTGGCCATTCCTGTGAAATCATTAGGAGCCAGTCAGAGCTATTATAATACCGAATTTGTAAATACACACACAAACACACTGTTATTGTTAGTTACTCAGTCATGTCCGACTCTTGAAACCTCATGAACCGTAGCTTCTTGGACTCCTCTGTCCATGGGATTTCCCAGGCACCAATGCTGGAGTGGGTTGCCATTCCCTTCCCCAGGGGATCTTCCCAAACCAGGGACTGAACCCATGTCTCCTGCATTGCAGGTGGATCCTTTACCACTGAGTTGCCAGGGAAACCCTATATATTAATATATATATATATATTCCCACTCCTTTCCCAATCTCATTCCTTAATTGTTTTGAATAAAATTGTCTAATTCCTTTTATCCATGTGAACATTTAAAAAACTTGCAAGCGTACCATACATTCTATCATTCTATTTGCATATTTTCCTCTTACTCTCGATATGAATAAAATATCCTTCCATTCCAATACATCTTCATCTACCTCACTCTTGTTAATTGCTTTTATCATTCCAATGAGTGTGAATATCATAAAGTATTTAGCTAGTTTCCTTCTGAGCGACAGTTAGGTTGTTTCCAATTCTCTTTCTAGTTTAACAATCAGTTTCCTTGCTGGAGAGAAAGGTAAAACAGTCATTGCATGACTGGGTTTCTGGCCAAAATGTTAACTATTCATAGATATTTGAGAGTTAACTCCATATACATATGCAGAACCCTCTAGCAACTGAGTCATTTTCTAGATCACTTTTTCAAGTGTGAGAATCTGGACTTCATACAAACTACCCATTTTAATCATAAAATTAGCAACCCCCATGTTCTGAGCACTAGTTATGTGCCAAGATCTGTGCTAAGTACTTTACGTAAGTTGTCACATTCAATCCTCCCAATAATCCTAAAGGCAGATATTGTTATCACATACATTTTACCCAAATATAGGCAAAGTAATTTGCTCAAAGTCACATAAGTCTTAAAGGGATAGAACTTGAATTTGAGCACAGACAAGCCCAGGCTGGAAACTATGTTCTTAACTTTGATTGCCGAGAGGTCAGGAGAGCTCTCATAGGCTCTGCTTTTCTCCCCAGCCCCCCAGGTGTGTGGACCTGTAACTGGGGAATGTCAGGGGAAGGACAGATAATCTCTCCTAGGCCAAGAGTGTCATCAGAACTAGGCTATTCCCCAAAAAAGAGACAGGTGGGAGCAGCAAAGCCAGAGCTCATTTCCTTTACAACTTGATAGCTCTAGAATGCTTTCACATTACAAGCTCTCTGTAGCCTCTTGAGACCTAGTTTATGTTTATGCAGAAACAGACGGTAGAGGGGAAAGCTTCATCTTCTTAAGATTTAGATTTGCCACAAACTAGCTGCGTGATCGTGGTTGCCTTCATCAGACAGTGAAGCTTGGGTCCTTTGGTCTCCAAGGGATAATTTTGAAATAATTTCAGACTTACAGAAAAGTCTCGAAAACAGTACAAAGAATTCTTATTCCTACTTACCTTTCACACAGAATTCTCCATGTTAAGGGTTTACCATGTTTGCTCTGCTCTTCTCCATCCCCTCTGCACACACACAGATATGCATGTGCACACACACACACACACACACACACGTGGATTAGTTTTTAAAACATATCATTACGTTTATTACTGAACTGTTAGGAGTAAATTATTGACATTGTGCCTATTTGCCTTTAAATATTTGTGCATTTCCTAAAAATACAGACATTCTCTTATCTAACCATAAGGCAATTATTAAAATCTGGGTAGTAATATTGGTGACAGTACTATATCCTAATCTGCACATCTTATTTGAGTTTTACCAACTCAACTAACGTGTTTTGTAATAAAATAATTGTATTTTTTCTGTTCTAGTCTCCAGTTCAGGATCATATATTACATTTTGTTGTCATTTATTTTTTGGTCTCCTAAAATGTGGAAAAGTTCTGCAATCTGTTTGTCTTAAGAGAGTTTGACATTTTTGAATAGCACAAGCCAGTTGTTTTGTGGAATTTCCCTTATTTTGGTTTGTCTGATGTTTCCTCATGGTTAGATTCATGTTATGTATCTTTGCCAAGAATGTCATGGATGTAATGTTCTGTCCTTCTTGGTACCTCATGTTGGGAGGCAAAGGATGGTTAATTACTACCGGTATTGGTTAGTTTCAAGACCTGATAATAGTGGGATCTGTCAGATTTCTCCCTTATAACGTTACTATTTTTTCTTTGTAATTACTGGGTGTCTTCATTCAGTATCCCATTTATGGTCAAAATTTTCATCCAGTAGTTTTAGTAACCATCAATGATTTTTATCTGAAATATTATTTATAATTTGGTTGCCAGATACATGCTGAGATTCTTGTTTTGTAACTTTTACTTACAAAGACCTTATTGAACAAAAATAAAAATTCAACATGGAGTGACTTCAGTACCATGTGGATGAGTTCGTCATCCAAATTGGATCATATTTAACTTTGTAGTTTGTAATTATTGATCACATTTACTACTGAGGTTAAGGATAAGTACACAAGGAAAACAACAGCTTTTAACATACTATTAGGTATTTTTTCCTGTTTTATGGAGATATAATTGACGAATAGCACTGTATGAGTTGAAGGAGTACAGCATAATAGTTTGACTTATATATATTGTAAAATGATTAATATAATAAGTCTAGTTAACACTCATCCTCTTATATAGATTTAAAAAAAAGAAATAAAAAAATTTTTTTCCCTTGTAATGAGAACTTAACAACTTTCAAATATTTCTTTAAATATATCTAAGAGAAATTTTGCTTTGAGAAAGAAAATACTCAAACTTTCAAATGTTAAAGTTGAAGGTTATTCATGTGGGAACTTACACTCTTTTTAATGGATCACTTATATTTGAGGTCTACTTACCTGCCAAATATCAAACACTTAGGTTCAAGAAGAAGGCCAACCGAATTTCATGATGATTTTTAAGGGAACAAATAAAAGAAATATAGACATTTATCACTTCCTGGCTGCAAGATTGACACTAGTGCTTGGCTTTCCACAGTGCTCATAACCCTTCACTCCTCCAGTCCTGGCTTCATTCGTGGTCTGCACTTCGGGGGCTGCTTCCCCTTCCTGTGGTCCTCGGGGAAACGCTGAGTCTTTTCAACTAGCTGGACTTGGATAGACCTCCTTGTGCTTACTGTTTCCTCAAAGCTTGGGAAGTTATGATCTAAGCCTGTGTTCTTTAACTTATGAGCAACTTCACTTCCCTCTGAGGGTTTTGGCCCTGTCCTTTCTCTCCCCTAAAAACGCAATATTGTAACAATCATTCTCACAAAGATGGGTCCATTTCTGTACACATTTAGCTCTTCCTTATCTTTGCTGCCTTACACCCTGATGGAAAGCTGCAAGAAATACTCCTGTGTGTGAGAACATTTCCTTGGTGAGAGTATGGAGTTATTTTTTACACAAATGTCTGTGTTCAACAATCAGCAGGGGAGTCTTAACACAGCAAATGTGAGGCCAACGAGAATGCAGAACTTGGTGAGGAAGATGGAATCTGTGTCACAGATCCCTTCACTCAGGTCACGCATCTCCTAGGAAAAGGCTGCAGATATCTTTCCCTCCAGTTCCTCTCTTTATTATTTTTCCCCCTCTATTAGAGGAAAGGAAGAACTAAATTAGGAGGGCATGGTTATCTGCTAATTCCCAAACTAATCATGGCATCCTTCCAAGAAACCAGAAGAGATTGCTCCTCTCATGTGCTTTTTTTCAAGGATCTATAGATCTGGCAAAATGCCACACATGTCCTGTCTTCATCTACTGTCCACAAGCACTAATTACTTTATTGACTTTTTAATGAATTAACAATTTAAATTTTAGAAATACGTATTTTGTATTTACTTTGTGTCAAGAACCATGTTATAGACTATGAATACAACAATAAATAAGACAGGAGACCTACCATGAGAGGAAAGAGACACAGAACAAATATAATCTTTACTGTGTATAAATATAGTGGAAGCACAAGGAAGAGAAATAATGGTTATATCTGTAGAATTGAGGGAAGGCCTCAGAAGGGAGTGAGAGTTGTGCTAGATACTGAGGAATGAGTAGGAATTCATCAGAAAGAGAAGGAAATACGGAAAATCATGTCAGGCAGAAGCTTAGCAATACGGAAAAGTAGATGATGGAATGGCAGCCCACTCCTGTATTCTTGCCTGGAAAATCCCATGGACAGAGGAGCCTGGTGGGCTATAGTCCATGGATAGCAAAGAGTTGAACATGGCTGCATGGCTGAGCACAAACACACATGGAAAAATATAGTGTGTTCAGATAAAGGCTTAGAGTCTGATTGGGCTCAAGCTTGTGCCATTTGGAGACTTTAAAGCATCATGACTTAGCAGACAGAGCACAGGCTCAGAGGCGAGACTAACCTGGGTTTCAATCTCATTTCTGTGTTTGACTGGGAAAATATGGTTGGTTAAATGATTTACTATTTCTCAGTCTCCACTATCTCATCTATAAAGTGGAGATGTAGTTTTCATCTTCGGTGTTGTGAAGATTCAGTGGGAATGCACACAGGGGGCTTGGCATAGAGCTCAGGAAAGGGGGACTTTTCACCATGTTTCTTTCTATTTCCCTTGCCAGGTAGGGAGGTAAGAATGGCAGTTGGTGAAACTGAAAGTAGGGTTTGTGCTCAGTATTGAAGTTCTCAAATATTTTGCTCTGAAGTTTAGACTACAGGCTATCTGATCAACACTCCCCTTAAGCTCCACATTGCACTCATCTGGTCTCGTTCCAATCAAAATAAATCCTATTTCCTTGAGGGCTGCCAATCACAGCTAAGTGGCATCTGAGATCTGAATAAAGTACTTAGCTTGAAGGCATGACTATGGTAAAAAAGAGAAGGATGCAAATGAGAAAACAGCAGTCCTCAACAGCAACTTCAGAAAGTGTTAATCAGCCTTCAGGAACCGAGAGGTGTGAAAATGGGTATTGCCTCCCATGCATGATTTCAGAGGACAAAACTGTGTGGATAATTGAGTTAGATCTTCAGTGATTACAGCATCTTGCAGAAACAAAAAAGTTTCTCAGATAAGGCAAAGGTGAAACCCAGTCAACCAGAAAGAGCTAGGTGAATGGCCTTCCTTCATCACCACCTAGACAACACAAAGAAATTCTCAGTCCAGACAGGAAGGTCAGCTCCCAGCAGACCATTTTTCAGTATATCCCAAGAGAGCCTACATGTAATTTATGTGACCGAAGGCAATCAGGGGGTGGAAATTAGGATATTTCAGTACATAAAAACCGGTAAACAGTGGCCAGTATGGTTTCATTCTCTATGTGTTTTGATTGCTCAGTAAAGCAAATAGAAAAAGGTATTTCTAAAGTCTGAAGAAGATGGTAATAAAATAGGGGGCCAATGATTTGGAAGGAAAATATGAAAAATCCAAAGAGGAAATAAAATCTTTATTTTAAATGAATTTCTTAATATGCTTTAGCATATATGTTGAAAACTGTGCAATAGTGGTTAACCAATAGAGGCTTACTCCTTGGAAGGAAAGTTATGACCAACCTAGATAGCATATTCAAAAGCAGAGACATTACTTTGCCAACAAAGGTCCATCCAGTCAAGGCTATGGTTTTTCCAGTGGTCATGTATGGATGTTAGAGTTGGACTGTGAAGAAAGCTGAGCACCGAAGAATTGATGCTTTTGAACTGTGGTGTTGGAGAAGACTCTTGAGAGGCCATTGGGCTGCAAGGAGATCCAACCAGTCCATTCTAAAGGAGATAGGTCCTGGGTGTTCTTTGGAAGGAATGATGCTGAAGCTGAAACTCCAGTACTTTGGCCACCTCATGCGAAGAGTTGACTCATTGGAAAAGACTCTGATGCTGGGAGGGATTGGGGGAAGGAGGAGAAGGGGACGACAGAGGATGAGATGGCTGGATGGCATCACTGACTCGATGGACGTGAGTTTGAGTGAACTCCGGGAGTTGGTGATGGACAGGGAGGCCTGGCGTGCTGCGATTCATGGGGTCGCAAAGAGTCAGACATGACTGAGTGACTGAACTGGACTGAATAGTATTAATTATGCAAAAGGTACAATTTTATGGATGTACCAGGTGGTGAAGTTTAATAGAAAAAAAAACTGCAAACGATGACAGGAAAATGGTTGAACAAATCAGTGATCCTCATTTGGTGGAATTATACACTGCTGTTAAAGCTTATGTTTTGGAAAACATATTTTGGTGACCAAGCATAATATCATCAAATAATTTAATTAAAATGCAAAAAATAATGGAATAAATAAAGGTGACTACATATAAATGAAGACAAAGAAATTCATAGAAAAACTGTAATAGGTTAAAGCAAAAAAAAACCAACTAGAGGGATTATCTTTGAAATGCTTATAAAGAAGACCTACAGAAATTTATCCTGCAGACATATGCTCACGTGTTGATGGCAACACATTCACATACATACTTTTGAGACAATTGGAAGTTCCAACACTGAATATTTGATGCTATTTAGGAATTGTTAGTATGTTCAAGTATGATGGTTGGATTTGATTTTTAATGTCCTTTTTTAGAGATATAATCAGAAATACACACACACACACACACACACACACATATATATGTATGTATCACTCACCATACCACATACAAAATAAGCTCAAAAGGGTTTAAAGACCTAAATATAAGACATGACACCATAAAACTCCTAGAAAAGAACTAGGCAAAATATTCTCTGACATAAGTCATAGCAATATCTTCTTTGGTCACTCTCCCAAGGCAAAGAAATAAAACCAAAAATAAACAAGTGGGAACTAATAAAACTTAAAAGCTTTTTCACAGCAAAGGAAGCAATCAACAAAATGAAAAGACAACTGACCAACTGGGAGAAAATATTTGCAAATGATACTATAGATAAGGGGTTAATATCCAAAATATACAGACAGCTCATACAACCCTATATTGGAAAAAAACAACCTGAGAAATGACTAAGGAGAGGACCTAGATAGACATTTCCAAAGAAGGCATACAGATGGCCTACAGACACACAAAAAGATGCTCAGCATCACTAAGTATTAGAAAATGCAAATCAGAAACATGATGGGGTATCACCTCACACCTCACCACACCTGTCAGAATGGCGATCATCAAAACGTCTCCTTTCTAGAGAGGGTGTGGAGAAAAGGTAATCCTCCTATTCTGTTGGTGGGAATGTAAATTGGCACAGCCATCATGAAAAGCAGTATGGAGATTCCTTAAAAAATGAAAAATAGAAATACCATATGATCCACAATCCCACTCCTGGGTATATATTATATATGTGGAAAAAATGAAAACTCTGGTTTGTAAAGATCCATACACCCCAATCATATTAACACATTTTGCAATAGCCAAGACATGGAATCAACCCAATCAGTATTCAATTGGCTTATGGAGATGTAGTATACACACACACATGCATATATATAGGCTTCTGGCTCAATGGTAAAGAATCTGCCTGTCAATACAGGAGACTCTGGAGACATCCATCCCTTGGAAGAGAAAATTCCCCTGGAGAAGGAAATGGCAACCCACACCACTATTCTTGCCTGGGAAATCCCATGGACAGAAGAGCCTGGTGGGCTACAGGGTTGCAAAGAGTCGGCCACCACTGAATGAGCATGTGTGTGCACACATGCGTGCACACACACACACACACACACACACAGTGAAATATTTCTCATCCAGAAAAAAAGGATGAAATACAGTCATTTGCAGCAACATGGATGGAGTTAGAGAATATTTTACTCAGTGAAGTAAGTCAGAGAAAGAGAAATATTCTATTTTATATATATATATATATATATATATATTCAGAATCTAAAAATACTACAAATGACTGTATGTATAAAACAAAAATAGACTCACAGATATAGAAAACAAAGTTATGGTTACCAAAGGGGAGAGGGAGGAAGGGATAAATTAGGAGTATCAGATACAAATCACTATGCATGAGATAGATTAGAGGTAAGGATGTACTGTACGGCAAAGGGGATTATAGTCAATATCTTATAATAATCTATAATGGAAATAATCTGAAAAAATAGATAAATAAAACTGAGTGACTTATATGTATACCTAAAACTAACACAATATTATAAATAAGCCATACTTCATTTTTTTAAAAAAAGTGATGTCAAAAAAAATAAAAATATAAAAAAAAAAGTGATGTCAGGGACTTTTTTCAAACTAACGCAGTTTCACTTCTTACAATAAAAGAGTCAAGGAATAAAATATGTTCAGCTGCTCACTATACTCCTGCTGACCAATACCTTGTCACTGGGTGGGGTGGGGATGGATACTGTGAAAGAAATAATGAAGATATGCAAGTATATTGGATCAACCACAATGGATCAAATTCCTGAGGACAGTCTTTTCCCCCCTAAGAATGCATTTTTGGCAGGCTACAAAATACATTTTTTCTTATCTGTTCGCCATACTGAATTAAGAAAAAGGCAACTTAAAAATGGTAAAAAGAGCTTCCATGCATTATACTGGGCCTTGCCTCCCACTCCCCACCCCCTAGGTTGGTAAAATTCTTGAAGCCCCGGTTTTCAGTGAGGAACCCTGCTTCTTGATTCTTCAGGAAGAAGATAAAACCTTATTCCTAAAGAGTCGTACGCGTCTATCCAAACCTGTCTGGGACTCCCTGCAGGACTGGTGCAAGGTGCTTATCTTTGCTTTGCATAACTTAGAACTCACTCAGGGTAATAAAGCAGTAGATATTTCTCAAAACTTTGTAAAGCAAAGGAACAACCTGCAGCCCCCTGGAGGACAAGGATTACAGTTGACACAAACAATGCAACACTGAAAGCCTGGGAGAAAAAGCTAGCACAGAGGTTTCAGTGGGGAATTAGGGCATTCAAAGGTACCTGTGTGTACTGAAGAAATTATAAAGTCACATGCTTGCCCAGTGCTGGACACATGCTCATAAGAGTCCTGAGAAGACACTAAGCTTTCCACCTTTGGTTGATCTGTAGACTCTATGTAAGCAGGAAGTGAAAGTAAGGCAGAGATCTAAGCAGCGTGGCAAAATGTTGAAGGAGTGGTACAGCCAGTGTTGCTAGGGGGTTTCAACATCGGATTTAAGGAGGCATAAGTAAGAACTAGTAAACTTGAAGATAAGTCAGTTAAAATTATCCAACCATATAGAATTTTTTTAAAAGGATTATAAAAGAAAATTTGAACAATTGTACATCAACAATTTAGGTAACTAAATGTAATGGACAAGGTTTTAGAAACAGATTAACAAGACTGACTCAAGAACAAACAGAAAATCTGGAACTGACTTATAACAAGTAAATTGTATCAGTACTTAAACATCTGCCAACAAAGAAAAGTCTAAGACCAAATGGTTTCAATGGTGGATCTTCCAAATATTTAAGGAAGAATTGAGATCAAACCTTCTTAAACTCTTCTAATAATAGAACAAGAGGGGACATTTCTGAAACTATTCTATGAATCTAGCTTACTCTGATACTAAAGCCAGACAAAGACACCACTAGAAAAGAAAATTACAGACCAATGTCTGTTACGAACATGGAGGCAGAAATTCTTAAACACTAGCAAACAAAATCCAACAACATACAAACCATATACACTATGATCAACTGCAATTTATGTGAAGAATTCAAGGGTCATTTAATATAAAAAAAAATCCATAGCATTTATCCCCTTAATAGAACAAAGGGGGAAAAAAACACACAACTTCACTTTTATTGATATAGAAAAACACATTTGACAAAATCCAACACCTTTCATGATGAAACCACTCAGAAAACTAAGACTTGAAGGAACTTTCTAACATGATAAAGTACATCTATTAAAAAAAAAAAAAAAAAAAGAAGAAGAAGCAAAATATACTCAATAGTGAAAAACTGAAATCTTTTTCTTTAAGATCAAGACAAGTATGCCTGCTTTCAACACTGCTATTCAACATTGCACTGGAAGTTCTAGCCAGAGAATGTAGGTGAAAAATTAAAGAAATATCTAAATAGGAAAGAAAGAAATAAAACCGTGTCGATATTTCAGATTATATGTTCTGTGTATTGAAAATTCTAAAAGTCTCAGAAGAGAAAGATACTAGTATTAATAAACAAATTCAGCAAAATTGAAGGGTACAAGATAAATACCAGAAATGAAAACCTGAAAAGAAAATTAAGAAAGCAAAATTTCATATAAAACAGCAGCTAAAATAACAAAAATATCCAGAAATAAATTTAGCCAAGAAGGTAAAATTCTTGTACATTTAAAACTACAAATATTGCTAAAAGTAATTAAAGAAGATGTAAGTAAATGGAAAGAAATCCTGTGTCCATGAATTGGAAGATTTTTGTTAAGATGGTGAAACTACACAAAGCTATCTAGAGATTTAATGCAATCCATATGAAAATTCAAACTGCCCTTTCTTGCAGAAGTGAAAGCCAATCCTCAAATTCATAAGGAATCGGAATAAGGATTAAGGAATCATAAGGTCCTAAATGAGGGAGCCTGAATAGTCAAAACAGTGTTGAAAAGGAACAAAGTTGGAGTATTCATACCACTTGGTTTCTAAGCTTATTGCAAAGCTATAGGAAAAAAAGCAATGTGATACTGGCATAAAAATAGACATATACCAATAGAATAGGTTTGAGGTCTAGAAAATGAACCCAAACATCCAAATCAATTAACTACTTGGCTTTTGACAAATGTGCAAAGACTGTTCAATGGGGAAAGAACAGTCTCTTCAACATGTGGTGCTGGCGCAACTGAATATTCACATGTAAAAGCTTGAAGGTGAACACTTTACATCACAGCATATGCAAAGATTAAATCAAAATGAACAAAAACCTACATATGAAGAACTAAAAACATAAAGCTCTTGAGAAAACAAGGGATACATCCTCATGATCTCAGGTTTGGCAATGTTTCCTTATGTATGACATCAAAAGCATGAGCAACAACAGAAAATACAGATAAACTGGACTTCGCCAAAATTAAACATGTTTGCATTAAAAGACATCATTTCAAAAGTGAAAAGGCAGCATGTGGAATGAAAGAAATTATTTGCAAATCATATATCTGAGAAGAGCCTATTATCCAGAATATATAAAGAACATACAACTCAGCAATGAAAAGACAAAAACCCAATTTTATAAAAATGGGTAAAGGATTTAAACTGACATTTCACTAAAGAAGACATACAAATGGGCACTGAGAACATTAAAAATCACTCCACATCCTTAGTCATTAGGGAAATATTGGGGAAACATGAAATATAAATCAAAATCACAATGATGTCATACCCACTAGTATGACTTTAATTTAAAAAAAGAGAAATAAACCCTGAAAATAACAAGTGTTAGTAAGAAGGTGGAGAAATTGGAACTTTGTAGTTTACTGGTGGGAATGGAAGATGACACAGCTGCTATGGAAAAAAAAAAAACTTTGATGGTTTCCCAAAAAGCTAAACACTATTCATCATATGACTCAACATTTCCACTTCTAAATAGATGTCCCCCAAATGGGCAATAGATATTTAAATAAATACCTATACATTCATGTTCATCAAAATATTATTAATATTAGCCAAAAGGTGGAAATATGTGTGTATCAGTGGATATATGGATAAACATATTATGGTATACAGTGGAGTATTTTTCAGCCATGAAAAGGAATGAAATACTGACAACACGGTACACTGTGGTTGAACCTTAAATAATCGTTCTAAGGGAAAGAAGCCAGACACGATAGATCACACTATTGTACAATTCCATTTATGTGAAATATCTAGAATATATAAATCCACAGAGACAGAAATCAGATTGTTGGTTGCCAGGGACTGGAAGAGGGGTAAATGGGGGCATATTGCTTAACGAATATGGAGTTCCTTTGGGGTGACGAAAATGTTTTCAGAACTAGATACATTGTGGTGATTGCACGTTATATTTAATGTACCACCACTTGATTGTTCACTTTAAAATGGCTGATTTATGGGAATTCCCTGATAGCCCAGTGGTTATGACTTGGCACTTTCATTGCCAAGGGCCAGGTTTGATCCCTGATTGGAGACCTAAGATCCCACAAGCTGCACAGGACATGCCCCCTGCAAAAAAACAAACAAAAACAAAAAAACTAATTTATGTTATGTGAATTAAATTTTAATTAAAAAATAAAACATATTTATGTTAATTCATATACTGATAACTAGAGTATTTGGTGAGAGGGAATACATTTTGGAGTCTTACTGACTTGAATTCAAATTCATGATTCATTTAATTTACACATCTGATAAGTTAGGATAAAATTAACAGTACAACAAATGGTTGTCGTGATTAAATTAGAGAAACAAATATATCTGTGAAGCCAGGTCCAGGAGCAAACAAATCTCCAAATATATGTGGTTTATCACAATAAGCATTATTTCTCACAAATACAAGAGTCCACTGTGGGTGTTCATGAGTTGGGGAGCATTATCTATGATCATCAGGGACCCCCTTCTCAGGCCTTTGTATTAAAATAGTTTCCTTCTCCATCAATCAGCAAATGGATAAAGACATCATAGATCTCTTATGGAAATTTTTAATGAAATGTTACCAGATAGTCGAATGCATCACTTTCCCCCCAATTCTATCGGCCGTAACTCAATATTGTTGCCAGGCCTACCTGCAAAAAGGCTAAGAAGTGTAGACCAGCTATGAGTGTCAGGAAGGGGAAAAAAAATCAGTGAGGACAAAGCTACTTGGAATAACATATATCCATTTTCTACTTCAGTGTCTGATAAAAGTAGTCACTTCATAAATGTGAGGTCCTTTCTTTGTGGATAAGAGAGAATCCATCACAGCTTCTGGATGTGTCTCAAAATGTGTGCCTGAGGAAAGACCATTAAGCGTGGCACTGTGATGAAGTCACAGTGGGTGTGGCTGCCAGCGAAACGTTCAGCAGAATTCTTTCTGGGCTCTGTGCCTACCTACTCTTCTTTTTTTTTTTTTTTTTTTTTTTTTTTTTGCTTTGTGCTTTGGAAATCCCCTTGGCTTTGGTCCAGTTTAGTTTCCAGGGTCTAATTCGGGGTTTGTCTTTCTGAAACAGCTTGCTCACCCCCAGCTTCTGTATGACTCAGACCCTTGATTTGACCCTTTGAACAAACTGGTCCTCGTCCAGGGCCCTGCATCTTCCTTGGGCCAGCCCATAAACTCCCCTTCACCATTCTTCATCATTCCAGTCATGTCTTGACTTCCAACCTGAACACATGAATGTATTCTTAGTATGATTGTCGACATTCCTATCTGTTTCTACATCTTACAATTACTTAGCTCATTTTTTACAGAAATCCTCTAAGAATTATTTTTATGAAGGCCATCTGGTAAAACAAATTAATCTCCAAGGAATGTTAATCAGGCTAATTAAATGTCTCCCTTGATTGTATTAGTTATAGATTGGAAAGTGTTTGTGATGTACATAAAATTTTTGTGAAGATACTGAGAAAGCATTCATTTTTCCCCCCTCCAAGGGAATAAGTAAATCAATTTGCATGTGTCATGTACATGTGTGGTAACATTGAAATATGCATTTTTCCATTTTTCAGGTGGATTAGTTGTTCTTAGATCAGGTCACTATACATGATCCTGGAACTTTTGAGGGCTGAAGTTTATTCTAACCCATTGCTAGCATTTAAGCTTCACAGTTCTTCATAATTCACTGAGTTTGGAAAATATATATTTTAATAAGCAAAGCAATTGCCAGTCAGTTCAGCTCAATCAAATATGGCGGGTTTAATTTTATGTGCCAAAGGATTGATAATAATTGTCTTGAGTATATCATAAAGTAAAGAGGGACTTCCCTGATGGCTCACTGGGTAAAGAATCCACCTTCCATAAAGGAGACATAGGGGTCATGGGTTTGACACCTGGGTCAGGAAGATTCCCTGGAGGAGGAAATGGCAACCTACTCCAGTATTCATGCCTGGAAAATCCCACGGACAGAGGAAACTGGCAGGCTACAGCCCGTGGGGTCGCAAAAGAGTAGTACACCACTTGTGACTAAACAACAGCAATATTCATTTGTGAAAATGGGTGAGCATTTTCAGTTCAGTTCAGGTCAGTTGCTCAGTCATGTCTGACTCTTTGTGACCCCATGAATCGCAGCACGCCGGGCCTCCCTGTCCATCACCAACTCGCAGAGTTCACTCAGACTCACATCCATCAAGTCGGTGATGCCATCCAGCCATCTCATCCTTTGTTGTCCCCTTCTCCTCCTACCCCCAATCCCTCCCAGCATCAGAGTCTTTTCCAATGAGTCAACATTTCGCATGAGTTGGCCAAAGTACTGGAGTTTCAGCTTCAGCATCATTCCTTCCAAAGAAATCCCAGGGCTGATCTCCTTTAGAATGGACTGGTTGGATCTCCTTGCAGTCCAAGGGACTCTCAAGAGTTTTCTCCAACACCACAGTTCAAAGCATCAATTCTTCAGCGCTCAGCCTTCTTCACAGTCCAACTCTCACATCCATACACAACCACAGGAAAAACCATAGCCTTGACCAGACGGACCTTGGTTGGCAAAGTAATGTCTCTGCTTTTCAATATGCTATCTAGGTTGGACATAACTTTCCTTCCAAGGAGTAAGCGTCTTTTAATTTCATGGCTGCAGTCACCATCTGCAGTGATTTTGGAGCCCACAAAAATAAAGTGTGACACTGTTTCCACTGTTTCCCAGTCTATTTCCCATGAAGTGATGGGACCAGATGCCATGATCTTCGTTTTCTGAATGTTGAGCTTTAAGCCAACTTTTTCACCCTCCTCTTTCACTTTCATCAAGAGGCTTTTCAGTTCCTCTTCACTTTCTGCCATAAGGGTGGTGTCATCTGCTTATCTGAGGGTATTGATATTTCTCCTGGCCATCTTGATTCCAGCTTGTGTTTCTTCCAGTCCAGCGTTTCTCATGATGTACTCTGCATAGAAGTTAAATAAGCAGGGAGACAATATACAGCCTTGATGTGCTCCTTTTCTTTTTGGAACCCGTCTGTTGTTCCATGTCCAGTCCTAACTGTTGCTTCCTGACCTGAATACAAATTTCTCAAGAGGCAGGTCAGGTGGTCTGGTATTCCCATCTCTTTAAGAATTTTCCACAGTTTATTGTGATCCACACAGTCAAAGGCTTTGGCATAGTCAATAAAGCAGAAATAGATGTTTTGCTGGAACTCTCTTGGTTTTTCAATGATCCAGAGGATGTTGGCAATTTGATCTCTGGTTCCTCTGCCTTTTCTAAAACCAGCTTGAACATCAGGAAGTTCACGGTTCATGTATTGCTGAAGCCTGGCTTGGAGAATTTTGAGCATTACTTTACTAGCATGTGAGATGAGTGCAATTGTGTGGTAGTTGGAGCATTCTTTGGCATTGCCTTTCTTTGGGATTGGAATGAAAACTGACATTTTCCAGTCCTGTGGCCACTGCTGAGTTTTCCAAATTTGCTGGCATATTGAGTGCAGCACTTGCACAGAATCATCTTTCAGGATTTGGAATAGCTCAACTGGAATTCCATCACCTCCACTAGCTTTGATCCTAGTGACACTTTCTAAGGCTCACTTGACTTCACATTCCAGGATGTCTGGCTCTAGGTCAGTGATCACATCATCGTGATTATCTGGGTCGTGAAGATCTTTTTTGTACAGTTCTTCTGTGTATTCTTGCCATCTCTTCTTAATATCTTCTGCTTCTGTTAGGTCCATACCATTTCTGTCCTTTATCGAGCCCATCTTTGCATGAAATGTTCCCTTGGTATCTCTAATTTTCTTGAAGAGATCGCTAGTCTTTCCCATTCTGTCGTTTTCCTCTTTCTTTGCATTGATCGCTGAAGAAGGCTTTCTTATCTCTCCTTGCTATTCTTTGGAACTCTGCATTCAGATGCTTATATCTTTCCTTTTCTCCTTTGCTTTTCGCTTCTCTTCTTTTCAGAGCTATTTGTAAGTCCTCCCCAGACAGCCATTTTGCTTTTTTGCATTTCTTTTCCATGGGGATGGTCTTGATCCCTTTCTCCTCTACAATGTCATGAACCTCATTCCATAGTTCATCAGACGAGCATTTTAGTTACAGTAATTTAGGCTTAATCCAATTTTCTGTAAATGGGCAGGCTCTGTTCCCTCACTGTTGTTTGAACTGAGACCAAATTATGCTGTAGGTAATGAAGATAATGGCGACTTCCTTCTTATGGTCCCATGCATGCACTGCTGCACTCAGTGCCCCTGACTCTGCAGCTGGTCACTGCTGACACACACCTCTGCCGGAGACTCCTGGACATGCACAGGCAAGGCTGGGTCAGCCTTTTGTATGTTCACTACTCCTTTCTCCTGGGTCCTGGTGTGCACAAGGTTTTGTTTGTGCCCTCCAAGAGTCTATTTCCCCAGTTCTGTGTAAGTTCTGTAATCAAATCCCACTGGCCTCCAAAGTCAAATTTTCTGGGAGTACTCAGTCTGTTTGCCAGATCCCCAGGTTGGGAAATCTGTTGTGGATCCTAAAACTTTCTTAATAGTGTGAGGATTTATTTGGTATAATTGTTCTGCAGTTTGTGGGTCATCTGCTCTGTGGCTCTATGGCGGGGTTAATGGTGACTTCCTCCAAGTGGGCTTATGCCACAGTCTGTGTGACCAGGTAGCTGCACCCAGAGCACGGGAAGCAGGCCACTGCTGACTCACACCTCCGCAGGAGACTCAAACACAGGTCCAGCTCAGTCTCTGTGGGGTCTCTAGGTCCTGGTGCACACAAGGTTTTATTTGTGCATCTCTGGTGGATATGGAGTTTGATTCTAAATGCAATTTCACCCCTCCTACCATCTTACTGGGGCTTCTCCTTTGCCCTTGGACATGGAGTATCTTTTTTTGGTGGGATCCAACATTCTCCTGTTGATGGTTGTTCATCAACAATCAATAGAAATTGTACTAAAGATTTACTGAGCATGGCCCCACATATCAGAACAAGACGCAGTTTCCCCCACAATCAGTCTCTCCCATCAGGAAGCTCCATAAACCTCTTATCCTTATCCATCAGAGGAAAGACAGAATGAAAACCACAATCACAGAAAACTAATCAAACTGATCACATGGACCACAGTGTTGTCTAATTCAATGAAACTGTGAGCCATGCCACGTAGGACCACTCAATACACATGGGTCATGGTGGAGAGTTATGACAAAATGTGGTCCATCAGAGAAGGGAATGGCAAACGACTTCAGTATTCGTGCTTTGAGAACACCATGGAGAGCACAAAAAGGCAAAAAAAAAAAGATATGACACTGAAATATGAACTCCCCGGGTCGGTAGGTGCCCAATATGCTACTGGAGATCAGTGGAGAAATAACTCCAGAAAGAATGAAGGGAAGGAGCCAAAGCAAAAACAACACCCAGTTGTGGATGTGACTGGTAATGGAAATAAAGTCCAATGCTGTAAAGAACATATTGCATAGGAACCTGGAATGTTAGGTCCATGAATCAAGGTAAATTAGATGCAGTCAAGCAGGAGATGGCAAGCATGAACACTGACATTTTAGGAATCAGTGAACTAAAGTGGACTGGAATGGGTGGATTTCATTCAGATGATCATTATATCTACTACTGTGGGCAAGAATCCCTTAGAAGAAATGGCAAAAAGCTAAAGGCAAGGAAATGGAGTAGGCCTCAAAGTCAACAAAAGGGTCCGGAATGCAGTACTTGGCTGCAGTCTCAGAAATGACAGAATGATCTCTGTTTATTTCCAAGGCAAACCATTCAATATCACAGTAATCCAAGTCTATGGCCCAACAAGTAATGCTGAAGAATCTGAAGTTGAATGGTTCTATAAAGACCTACAAGACCTTCTAGAACTAACATGCAAAGAAGATGTCCTTTTCCTTATAGGGGACTGGAATGCAAAAGTAGGAAGTCAAGAAACACCTGGAGTAACAGGCAAATTTAGCCTTGGAGTACAGAATGAAGCAGGGCAAAGGCTAAGAGAGTTTTGCCAAGAAAATGCACTGGTCATAGCAAACACCCTCTTCCAACAACACAAGAGAAGACTCTACACATGGACATCACCAGATGGTTAATACCGAAATCAGATTGATTATATTCTTTGCAGCCAAAGATGGAGACGCTCTATACAGTCAACAGAAACAAGACTGGGGGAGACTGTGGCTCGGATCATGAACTCCTTATTGCCAGATCAGACTTAAATTGAAGAAAGTAGGGAAAACCACTAGACCATTCAGGTATGACCTAAATCAAATCAGTTATGATTATACAGTGGAAGTTACAAATAGATTCAAGGGATTATATCTGATACAGTGCCTGAAGAACTATGGATGGAGGTTAGTGACATTGTAGAGGAGGCAGTGATCAAAACCATCCCCAAGAAAAAGAAATGCAAAAAGGCAAAATGGTTGTCTGAGGAGGCCTTACAAAGAGCTGAGAAAAGAAGAGAAACTAAAGGCAAAGGAGAAAAAGAAAGATATACCCATTTGAATGCAAAGTTCCAAAGAATAGCACAGAGAGATAAGAAAGCCTTCCTAACTGATCAATGCAAAGAAATAGAGGAAAACAAGAGAATGGGAAAGAGTAGAGATCTCGTCAAGAAAATTAGAGATACCAAGGGAACATTTCATGCGAAGATGGGCCCTTAAAGGACAGAAATGGCATGGACCTAACAGAAGCAGAAGATATTAAGAAGAGGTGACAAGAATGCACAGAAGAACTATATAAAAAAGGTCTTCATGACCCAAATAACCTCGATGGTGTGATCACTCACTTAGACCCAGACATCCTGGAATGTGAAATCAAGTGGGACTAGGGAAGCATCACTAAAACCAAAACTAGTGGAGGTGATGGAATTCCAGTTGAACTATTTCAGTTCCTCAAATATGATGCTGTGAAAGTGCTGCACTCAATATGCCGGCAAATTTGGAAGACACAGCAGTGGCCACAAGAATGGAAAAGGTCAGTTTTCATTCCAATCTGAGAGAAAGGCAATGCCAAAGAATGTTCAAACTACTGCACAGTTGCACTCATCTCACATGTTAGCAAAGTAATGCTCAAAATACTCCAAGCCAGGCTTCAAAAGAAGTGAACTTCCAGATGTCCAAGCTGGATTGAGAAAAGGCAGAGGAATCAGAGATCAAATCGCCATCATCTGCTGGATCATAGAAAAAGCAGGAGAGTTCCAGAAAAACATCTACTTCTGCTTTATTGATTACACCACAGCCTTTGGCTGTGTAGATCACAACAAACTGTGGAAAATTCTTCAGGAAATGGAAATACCAGACCACCTTACCAGCCTCCTGAGAAGTCTGTATGCAGGTCAGGAAGCAACAGTTCAAACTAGGCATGAAACAATGGACTGGATCCAAATTGGGAAAGGAGTAAGCCAAGCCTGTATATTGTCACCCTGCTTATTTAACTTATATGTAGAGTACATGATACGAAATGCCAGCTGGATGAAGCACAAGCTGGAATCAAGGTTTCTGGGAGAAATATCAATACCCTCAGATGTGCAGATGACTCCACCCTTATGGCAGAAAGTGAAGAAGAACTAAAGAACTTCTTGATGAAAGTGAAAGAGGAGAGTGAAAAAAAAAAAACTGGCTTAAAGCTCAACATTCAAAAAACTAAGATCATGGCATCCAGTCCCATCACTTCGTGGCAAATAGATGGAGAAACAATGGAAATAGTAACAGAATTTATTTTCTTGGGCTCTAAAATCATTGCATATGGTGACATCAGTCATGAAATTAAAAGACACTTGCTTCTTGGAAGAAAAACTATGATAAACCTAGACAGCATATTAAAAAGCAGAGACATTACTTTGCTGACAAAGCTCCACCTAGACATAGCTATGGTTTTTTCCAGTAGTCATATATGGATGTGAGAGTTGGACCATAAAGAAAGCTGAGTGCTGAAGAATTGATGCTTTTGAACTGTGGTTTTGGAGACTACTCTTGAGAGTCCCTTGGACTGCAAGGAGATCCAAACATTCAATCCTAAGGGAAATCAGTCCTGAATATTCATTGGAAGGACTGATGCTGCAGTTGAAATTTCAATATTTTGGCCACCTGATATCAAGAATTGACTCATTAGAATAGACCCTGATGCTGGAAGGATCGAAGGCAGGAGGAGAAGGGAATGACAGAGAATGAGATGGTTGGATGGCATCACCGACTCTATGCACATGAGTTTGGGCAAGTCCCTGGACTTGATTATGGTCAGGGAATCCTGGCATGCTGCAGTCCATGGGGTAGCAAAGAGTCGCACATGACTGAGCCACTGAACTGAACTGAACAGAATTTAGGTTTAAGAAATTTATTTTTCCTGTGTTCTTTAGTTACAGATTTGCATAGAATCTGAATAACCTTTTTGAAAGCAATGGCTACCCAATTCTCTAATCTTTTCTTTAGTGGTGGATTGTTTACAATTATATAAAACCTTGGGGATCTTCCTTTTGTGTTTTGTGCTCTCCTTTAATAACTGTAGCTTGAATAAGCTGTCTGTGCTAGGAATATGACCATGAATCCATAAAATATATTTGTAAGAGATGGAATTTGGTATTAAAAAGCAAATACATTTTTTCCTGAGGAGTTGTATATGAATTCTAGTCCTGCACCTCTGTCAATTAACCCTATGGTTGTCATTCTGTAACCAATGTCCTCAACCATCAAATGAGAGTTTACGGCGAGTTTACGGCTCACGTTTCAGCTAGAATAATGCTGCATGTTGACACTGACATTTCACCATTCTGTGTGGGTAAATTGTGTAATTCACCTTTGTCGCTCATTGAGTACAAGGGAGCAGTAATGGCAGATTGCTCCCCTTACAGTATTTCCTCTTCATGGTCAAATTCTCTGATAACTCGGAACCTTTACTCTTCACTTTCCTGCCATTGTTAACAGATGGATGTGACAGGACTGTTGTACTGCAATAGCATGTAACATTCTACCTTAAAAGTAAACTATATAGTTCATATACATATATATGAAACAGGTGGCTCAGCTGATAAAGAACCTGCCTGCCAATGGAGGAGACACAGGACACACAAGTTCAATCCCTGGGTCAGGAAGATCGCCTGAAATAGGGAATGGCAAACCACTCCAGTGTTCTTGCCTAGAAAATTCCAGGGAAAGAAGAGCCTGGCAGGCTACAGTCTATGGGATTGCAGAGAATCAGAACTGAATGAGCATGACACGCACAAACCTATCAGTTCAGGCACTCCATCGTGGCCAACTCTTTGCGAACCTATGGGCTGCATCATACAAGGTTTCCTTGTCGTTCACCTACTCCTGGAGCTTGCTCAAACTCATGTCCATTGAGTCGGTGATGCCATACAACCATCTCAACCACTGTCCTCCCCTTCTCCTCCTGCCCCCAATCCCTCCCAGCATTAGAGTCTTTTCAAGTGAGTCAATTCTTCACATCAGGTGGCCAAAGTATTGGAGCTTCAATTCGGCATCAGTCCTTCCAATGAATGTTCAGGACTGATTTCCTTTAGGATTGAATGTGTGGATCTCCTTGCAGTCCAAGGGACTCTCAAGAGTCTTCTCCAACTCCACAGTTCAAAAGCATCAATTCCTTGGTGCTCAGATTTCTTTACTGTCCAACTTTCACATCCATACATGACTACTGGAAAAACCATAGATTTGACACGCTGGAGCTTTGTCAGCAAAATAATGTCTCTGCTTTTCAATATGCTGTCTAGTTTTGTCATAGTTTTTCTTCCAAGGAGCACTTCAGTTCAGTTCAGTCACTCAGTCATGTCCGACTCTTTGAACCCCATGAATCGCAGCACACCAGTCCTCCCTGTCCATCACCAACTCCCAGAGTTCACTCACACTCACGTCCATTGAGTCAGTGATGCCATCCAGCCATCTCATCCTCTGTCGTCCCCTTCTCCTCCTGCCCCCAATCCCTCCCAGCATCAGAGTCTTTTCCAATGAGTCAACTCTTCACATGAGGTGGCCAAAGTACTAGAGTTTCGGATTTGGCATCAGTCCTTCCCAAGAAATCCCAGGGCTGATCTCCTTCAGAATGGACTGGTTGGATCTCCTTGCAGTCCAAGGGACTCTCTAGAGTCTTCTCCAACACCACACTTCAAAAGAATCAATTCTTTGGTGCTCTGCCTTTTCACAGTCCAACTCTCACATCCATACATGACCACAGGAAAAACCATAGCCTTGACTATATGGACTTTTGTTGGCAAAGTAATGTTTCTCCTTTTGAATATGCTATCTATGTTAGTCATAACTTTCCTTCCAAGGAGTAAGTGTCTTTTAATTTCATTGCTGCAATTACCATCTGCAGTGATTTTGGAGCCCCCCAAAATAAAGTCTGACACTGTTTCCCCATCTATTTCCCATGAAGTGATGGGACCGGATGCCATGATCTTCGTTTTCTGAACGTTGAGCTTTAAGCCAACTTTTTCACTCTCCTCTTTCACCTTCATCAAGAGGCTTTTTAGTTCCTCTTCACTTTCTGCCATAAGGGTGGTGTCATCTGCTTATCTAAGGTTATTGATATTTCTCCTGGCCATCTTGATTCCAGCTTGTGTTTCTTCCAGCCAGCGTTTCTCATGATGTACTCTGCATATAAGTTAAATAAGCAAGGTGACAATATACAGCTTGATGTACTCCTTTTCCTATTTGGAACCAGTCTGTTGTTCCATGTCCAGTCCTAACTGTTGCTTCCTGACCTGCATATAGGTCTCTCAAGAGGCAGATCAGGTGGTCTGGTATTCCCATCTCTTTCAGAATTTTCCACAGTATATTGTGATCCATACAGTCAAAGGCTTTGGTATAGTCAAGAAAGCAGAAATAGATGTTTTTCTGGAACTCTCTTGCTTTTTCCATGATCCAGTGGGTGTTGGCAATTTGATCTCTGGTTCCTCTGCCTTTTCCAAAACCAGCTTGAACATCAGGAAGTTCACGGTTCACATATTGCTGAAGCCTGGCTTGGAGAATTTTGAGCATTACTTTACTAGCATGTGAGATGAGTGCAATTGTGTGGTAGTTGGAGCATTCTTTGGCATTGCCTTTCTTTGGGATTGGAATGAAAACTGACATTTTCCAGTCCTGTGGCCATTGCTGAGTTTTCCAAATTTGCTGGCATATTGAGTGCAGCACTTTCACAGCATCATCTTTCAGAATTTGAAATAGCTCAACTGGAATGCCATCACCTCCACTAGCTTTGTTCATAGTGATGCTTTCTAAGGCCCACTTGACTTCACATTCCAGGATATCTGGCTCTAGGTGAGTGATTACACCATCATGATTATCTGGGTCATGAAGATCTTTTTTGTACAGTTCTTCTGTGTATTCTTGCCATCTCTTCTCAATATCTTCTGCTTCTGTTAGGTCCATACCATTTCTGTCCTTTATCAAGCCCATCTTTGCATGAAATGTTCCCTTGGTATCTCTAATTTTCTTGAAGAGATCTCTAGTCTTTCCCATTCTGTTGTTTTCCTCTATTTCTTTGCATTGATCGCTGAAGAAGGCTTTCTTATCTCTTCTTGCTATTCTTTGAAACTCTGCATTTAGATGCTTATATCGGTCCTTTTCTCCTTTGCTTTTTGCTTCTGTTCTTTTCACAGCTATTTGTAAGGCCTCCCCAGACAGCCATTTTGCTTTTTTGCATTTCTTTTCCATGGGGATGGTCTTGATCCCTGTCTCCTGTACAATGTCTCGAACCTCAGTCCATAGTTCATCAGGCACTCTATCTATCAGATCTAGGCCCTTAAATCTATTTCTCACTTCCACTGTATAGTCATAAGGGATTTGATTTATGTCATACCTGAATGGTCTAGTGGTTTTCCCTACTTTCTTCAATTTAAATCTGTATTTGGTAATAAAGATTTCATGATGAGCCACAGTCAGCTCCTGGTCTTGTTTTTGTTGACTGTATAGAGCTTCTCCATCTTTGGCTGCAAAGAATATAATCAATCTGATTTCAGTGTTGACCATCTGGTGATGTCCCTGTGTAGAATCTTCTCTTGTGTTCTTGGAAGAGGGTGTTTGCTATGACCAGTGCATTTTTTTGGCAAAACTCCATTAGTCTTTGCCCGGCTTCATTCCATATTCCAAGGCCAAATTTGCCTGTTACTCCAGGTGTTTCTTGACTTCCTACTTTTGTACTCCAGTCCCCTATAATGAAAAGGACATCTTTTTTGGGTGTTAGTTCTAAAAGGTCTTGTAGGTCTTCATAGAACCATTCAACTTCAGCTTTTTCAGCATTACTAGTTGGGGCATAGACTTGGATTACTGTGATATTGAATGGTTTGCCTTGGAGGTGAGCAGAGATCATTCTGTCATTTTTGAGATTGCATCCAAGTACTGCATTTCGGACTCTTCTGTTGACCATGATGGCTACTCCATTTCTTCTGATGGGTTCCTGCCTACAGTAGTAGATATAATGGTCATCTGAGTTAAATTCACCCATTCCAGTCCATTTTAGTTCGCTGGTTCCTAGAATGTGGACGTTCACTCTTGCCATCTCTTGTTTGACCACTTGAAATTTGCCTTGATTCATGGATCTGACATTCCAGGTTCCTATGCAATATTGGTCTTTACATCATCGGACCTTGCTTCTATCACCAGTCACATCCACAGCTGGGTATTGTTTTTGCTTTGGCTCCATCCCTTCATTCTTTCTGGATTTATTTCTCCACTGATCTCCAGTAGCATATTGGGCACCTACTGACCTGGGGATTCCTCTTTCAGTATCCTATCATTTTGCCTTTTCATACTGTTCATGGGGTTCTCAAGCCAAGAATACTGAAGTGATTTGTCATTCCCTTCTCCAATGGACCACATTCTGTCAGATCTCTTCACTATGACCCGCCCATCTTGGGTGGCCCCAAGATGGGCATGGCTTAGTTTCATTGAGTTAGACAAGGCTGTGGTCCTAGTGTGATTAGGTTGACTAGTTTTCTGTGATTATGGTTTCAGTGTGTCTTCCCTCTGATGCCCTCTTGCAACACCTACTGTCTTATTTGGGTTTCTCTTACCTTGGGCGTGGGGTATCTCTTCAGGGCTGCTCCAACAAAGTGCAGCTGGTGCTCCTTACCTTGGACGAGGGGTATTTCCTTACTGCTGCCCTGCCTGACCTTCAACGAGGGATAGCTCCTCTAGGCCCTCCTGCGCCTGTGCAACCACCGCTCCTTGGTCGTGGGGTTGCTCCTTCTGGCCCCTGGCCCTGGCCTCGGTCTTGGGGGTGTGGGGTAGCTCCTCTCAGCCGCTGCCCCTGACCTCGGACGTAGGGTAGCTCCTCCTGGCTGCCGCCCCGACCTCAGACTTGGGTAGCTCCTCTTGGCCGTTCCTGCGCCATTGCAGCCTGGCACTCTCGGCCACTGCCCCTGACCTTGGATGTAGGGTAACTCCTCTTGGCTGCCACCCTTGGGGCATGAGGTCCTCCCGGCTTCTGCCCCTGACCTCGGACGTGGGGTAGCTCCTCTCGGCCGCGCTTAGTGTCTTTTAATTTCATGACTGAAGTCATCATCTTCAGTGATTTTGGAGCCCAAGAAAATAAAGTGTGTCATTATTTCCATTGTTTCTCCATCTGTTGCCAAGAAGTGATGGGACCAGATTACATGATCTTAGTTTATTGAATGTTGAGTTTTAAACCATTTTTTTAATCTCCTTTTTTACTTTTATTAAGAAGCTCTTTAGTTCCTCTTCACTTTCTGCCGTAAGAGTGAAGTTATCTGCATGTCTGAGGTTATTGATATTTTTCCCAGCAATCTTAATTTCAGCTTGTGCTTCATCCAGCCCAGCATTTAACATGATATACTCTGCATATAAGTTAAATAAGCAGTTAAATAACCAGTCTATTGTTCCATGCCCAGTTCTAACTGTTGCTTCTTTACCTGCATACAGATTTCTCAGGAGGCAGGTTAGGTGGTCTGATATTCCCATCTCTTTAAGAATTTTCCACAGTTTGTTGTGATCCACACAGTCAAAGGCTTTAGTAATGAATGATATGTAGACATTCTGGAATTCTCTTGCTCTTTTGATAATCCAATGGATGTTGGCAATTTGATCTATGATTCCCCTGCCTTTTCTGAATCCAGCTTGAACATCTGGAAGGTCTCACTTGACAAACTGTTGAAGCCTGGCTTGGAGAATTTTGAGCATTACTTTGCTAGCGTGTGAGATTAGTGCAATTGTGCTAAGTTTTAACATTCTTTGGCATTAACTTTCTTTGTGACTGGAATGAAAACTTACCCTTTCCAGTTGTGGCCACTGCTGAGTTTTCCAAATTTGCTTGTATATTGAGTACCACACTTTCACACCATCATCTTTCAGGATTTGAAATAGCTCAGCTGGAATTCCATCACCTCCACTAGATTTCTTGGTCATGATGCTTCCTAGGGCCCACTTGACTTCACACCCCAGGATATCTGGGTCTAGGTGAGTGAGCACATCATAGTTATCTGGGTCATTAAAATCTTTTTGCCATGTCTTTCTGTGTATTCTTGCCACCTCATCTGCTTCTGTTAGGTCCATACCATTTCTGTCCTTTATTATCCCATCTTTGCATGAAATGTTCACTTGGTATCTCTGATTTTCTTGAAGAGGCCTCTAGTGTTTCTCATTCTATTGTTTTCCTGAATTTCTTTGCATTGATCACTTAGGAAGGCTTTCTTATCTCTCCTTGCTATTCTTTGGAACTCTGTATTCAGATGGATATATCACTCCTTTTCTCCTTTGCCTGTTGTTTCTCTTCTTTTCTCAGCCTTTAAGGCCTCCTGGGACAACCATTTTGTCTTTTTTCATTTCTTTTTCTTGGAATCATTTTGATTATCACCTCCTGTTTAATGTTATGAAAATCCATCCATAGTTCTTCAGGCACTTTTATTTGGTTTGCCAAAAAATTTGTTCCAGTTTTTCCACACAATGTTATAAAAACACAGTAAAAATACATGTAATTTACTTCATCTATCTGTTTTGAAATGGTCAGAATTTCAGACTTAATTTATTTTTCCCTGAAAATTTTATATTTTTGTGTTTTTAAAAATTATATTACAAAAATCCATAAGTGCTCACAATTCATTGAGTCTAAAACTGAATTTGCTCCACCAATTGCTGTTCCTTTGCAAATATTTCTTATCTTGGTAGATGATGCCACCACTCAGCCTCTGGGCCAAGCCATAAACCTCTAAGTCATCACCCTTAGCCTTTCTTTTCCCACTTCCCTCCATCATTCTGCCTTCCATCTAATTGATTCCATAAATCTTGTTGATTCTACTTTCTATATATTTTTAGCATCTGTCCCTTCCTCTCCACTGGATGCTTTTATGACAGTGGTTTATACTCTCACCTGAACCATTGTAGGCATCCCCAGATTGTATCCCCAATTTTGAGTCGCTTCATACTCTTTCCTTTAACCTCACCCCCAGGCTACAGCTGAACAGATAGAGCTCAGTCTGCAAAATAGATCTTGTACATCTGAGTTCTATGCGATTTCCAGTTCATCCCTTTGCCTTTATTATAAAAGCTACTTAAGGAGGATTTTAGAACACTTTCTGTGTTCTTTATGCTTCTGCTCAATGTGATCTGAAATAAAATCTATACAAGGAATCATAAGGTTTAGGAAAGAGTTACTTCACTGTTTTTTCTCAGCTTTATTGAAGTATAGTTGACAAATAAAGTTATCATTTATTTAAAATGTACAGCATGATGATTTGATATAGGTATACACTGTGAAAGGATACCCCTAATTAAGTTAGTTACAACCATCACCTCACATATTTACTTTTTTTTTTTTTTAATGAAAACAGTTTTCTCCTAGCAAATTTCAGTTACATATTACAGCTATATTATCAGTTAAGGTCATGCTATTGTAAATTAGAGTCTAAGAACATACTCATCTTGTAACTGAAAGTTTGCACCCTTTTACCAACTTCTCCTCATTTGCCTAACCATCACACCCCTAGCAATCACCATCCTAGTCTGACCTTTTTAGAACATTAGATTCCACATATGAGTGATACTATGCAGTGTTGCTCTTTGACTGGCTTATTTCACTTAACATAATGCCCTCCAGGTGTATCTACACTCCTTTTTACCTTCTCACTGACAATGTACAAGGGTTCTCTTTACTTCACCTCCATGCCTGCATTTGTTATTTCTTGTTCTTTTTTTTTTTTTTTATAATATACATCCTAACAGATGTGACGTGATATCTCATTTTGTTTTGTTTTGAGTTACAATTCCCTGATGATCAATAATGTCAATCACATTTTCACATAACTGTTGGCCATTTGAATATTCTTTGAAAGTTTGAAAGCTGTCCTTAACTAATTATTTCTGCCCATATGTAAAAAGCTAATCATAACATTCTTCCACAGGTAGATTGTTAGTCCCTTGGACTTGTTGATAAAAATGTTGGCCCTTCTGTGGTAGTAGCTGATGGAAAATAAGTGTATCCTAACAACCCGACAATAGAAGAAGTCAGAGGTTATGAGGTTAGGAAACATAAGGTTATTCATCCTGTTGATCCTTGTTGTCAGTAGCTCTGGTTGTCAAAGAAATATATACCCTTCTTCTTTTGCCAAACTTCTATATTTGTATCTTGCAAATCTAAACATTTGACCAAAGTCAAATATACCTGAGGTATATCTGAGGTATAAGACAACAGGTACTCAGTAAAGAATATTTACAAAGTGAAAATTGCAAAATCTTGTTATAGCTATAGCTAGAAACATGTGTTTGTTTGTCCATGGTTGACCCATTTAGATCTCTCCATCTTATTAAATTGTTCTGTTTTTAAAAAAAGTTTGCCTTCTCATTTATGCTTCATTCTCATTTTTATTTGTGGTAATGGGGGATAGATTTTAAGGCAGCTCTGGGAAAGCAGGTGTTAAATTCTACCCTGGTCCTTGGTAACCTCCATGGTAAAATATGCCAGTATTTAACAGATGATTGCCGTGCTGCGGACAGACGTGCCCCAGGAGAGAGGAGTTGTTTGTTCCAGAATCTAATCAAGCCATGGCCTGTCTGAGTCCTAACTTATGTAGTGTAATCACTTGTATCATTCATAGCATGTCCTTCATTAATCAGAGCTCACGCAGGCAACAAGGGAGCAGGGGTTCTATTAGAGTGACATATGGTGGCCTTCCCCAAGTCTTGGATGTTTTGGGAGATGGTCTCAGGGTTTGTTCCAATCATACAAGAGCTGCTTAATGACTTAGATTTTAGTACACTTCTTTCCCAGGGAGTTAATATCCCCCAATTTCCTCCTTAGTAATTGTGTTTAGGTTCTTGATGTACCCTGTGATGTTTTCATATCCATCACATTCAGGTCCAAACTGATTTGCTGCTTCATGTCAGCTTCCTTATATCTGCCTCTAGAGGACAAATATGAAAGAGGAAGAAACTATATTTTCTTAATTGTAAAAGTGATGAATGAGGTAAGCCATCAGGACCATTTTTCATATTTTCTAGAAAAGCTGAAAACACATTTAGATTTGTTTTCAGAGCAAAATGGAAAGTTGTTTTGAAAAAAACTGTTAAAAGTTTGGTCACTTTGGAAATTTCTTCATAGATACTTATCTTGATAACAGCATTTATCTTTGCTAGTCTCATACAATAATATCATTTTCTTTAAAATTGGACATTTTTAATAAGTCTAAATATTGCCGCACTGTAGACAGCTCCAGATATTAATGGATATATTTTAGCTTCTTTTTTTTTTTACCTTATTGGATAAACTGATACAGAGTACAATGTATCTATTTCACACAATTTTACTTTGCATTATTTTAACTTTCTTATCCTATTATTGTACTTTCCTTTTTCTTTCCCTCTCCATGTGTTCTTAAACATGCATTCCCTGTACCCATTTCTAAAAGTGAATAATATGAGATTCTGTGATCTTTCACTTGTCTCTCTTGGAAGAAAATTACTGGATTCTAGAACCCAGAGATATTACTTTGCTGACAAAAGTCCATATAGTCAAAGCAGTTGTTTTGTGTTGGACCATAAAGAAGGCTGAGCACTGAAGAATTGATTTCAAACGGTAGTGCTGGAGAAGACTCTTGAGAGTCCCTTGGAAAGCAAGGAGACCAAACCAGTCAATCCTAAAGAAAATCAACCTTGAATATGCATTGGAAGGATTGATACTGAAGTTGAAGCTCCACCATGACCACCTGATGCAAAGAGCTAACTTATTGGAAAAAACCCTGATACTGGGAAAGCTTGAGGGCAGGAGGAGAAGAAGGTGACAGAGGATGAGATGGTTAGATGGCATCATCAATGGATGATGGACATGAAGATGAGCAGACTCTGGAGGTGGTGTAGGACAGGGGAGCCTGGTGTGCTGCAGTCCATGGGGTCGCAAAGAGTTGGACACAACTTCGCAACTGAACAATGATAAGGACCTAAACTTCCAGTCATCCTGGGGTAGGACAAGAATAGGGCTTTAAGAAGACAAGCAGGAGAAGACTGTATCTTGATGAGGAAGAACTTCTTTCATCTCTGCCCCAATCTGCAAGACCACACATGTGCAGAAATAGGCACAGGCAGCCAGAGAATTGAGCTCAGAAGGCCCCCAAAGGCCCATGTGCACTTTTGAGTGAGGTTAACTGGTTCAACAGTGAATCTCCCAAATAACATGACAACACCACCAAAATGTGCCTGTAATGTGGCAGAAGATTAGATTCTGTTTTTTGCCTAGGACCTACTCTTGTTTTAGGACAGGCTAATGTTCTATATATATATATATATATATATATATATATATATATATATATATTACATTTGTACTATGTGTCAGGGACTTTTCTTGGCGCTTGAGACATATCAGTTAACAAAGTTATCACTGCCCTTGTGGAGTTTACAGACAATAAGCAGTAACCATAATAAATAACTAAATCACATAGTTTATTAAGATAATTACAATATATTTTTTAAAAAGTGAAAGTAAGAAGGATCACAAGTGCCAAATGGTTGGGGATGGGGTGCAGGGTCGGGTGGTGACTTTACAGTATTTAGTAGGTAATTAGAACAGTCTTCTTAAAGAAGGCAATATTTAGATAAATTCTAGAAAGAAGTGAGGTAATTGGCAAAGTAGATACAATGGAGGAGAGCATTTCAGGAAGTAGGAACAGTAACTACAAAACTGTGTGTGAGCTAGAGCAGGAAGCTGGTGTGGCTGGATGCAGTGAGCCAGAGAGAGAGAATAGGGGATGAGGTCCCAGGGGGTAATCCAGGATCTGATCCTGTAGGGTCATGCAGTGACCTTGACATTAACTCTGAATGAAACAAAGCAATGCCAGGATTTTGAACAGAGGAGATAAACACTCTGACTTATGCTTTGAAAAGGATCCTCCTGGCAGTTGATTGAGCATAGGCAGAAAGAGCAGAAGGGCGTGATTGGGGTTCTTGCAATGATCCAGGTGGCAGAGGATGGGACACAGTCATCTTCTAGAGAGGAGATGAGAGAATGTAAAGGGGATGCTCAGGTCAGTTGGGAACACAGCTGCCATTGTCTGTGGTGTTCTCTTGAATTAGGGTGGAGAGGCAGCATTGCAGTTGTTCTGGAATTCCTATTTAGGCCCAGGACCTAGAATCATCCCCAGAGATGTTTAAACAAGAGCAAACAAACTTGACATGGTGGTAAAATCACAACCCAGACAGCGATGGTGTCATACGGCTGTACCTGGGATCCCATGCTGGCTGGCTGCCTGGTCAACCTTACATCGACATCCACATTGTCTCCAATGGAATTCTTTGGGATCCTTGTTTGGCACACTTTTAATTTATATATATATATGTGTGTGTGTGTGTGTGTAATATTACTGACATAATCATTATACTTCTAGAAATTTGCTTAAAGGAAATTAGTCAAAATGCAGGGAAAAAATATGTAAAAGATATGTATCAAAACTGTGGATATATGGATATATATGTATATGTGTGTATACATATTGTGTATGTATATACATACATATATAATATAATGTATAATTATATTATAATAATTATACATATAATATAGAGTATAATATTATACTATTATAATATATATAATATAATATATAATATATATACATATAATATATGTATATATTATGCATATACTATATGTATAAATAATATATATACATATACTATATGTATATATTATACATATACTATATGTATATGTATATATAATATAAAGTATAGTAGTGATATATCAGAAAAAAATCTCAATATTCCTGTACATCAATGAAAAAACTGTTTAAAATACTATGACATGTGTAAGATAAAGTATTATTCACCATTGAAAGCCATTTTAATTATAGGAAAATTCTTATAAAGTAATGCAAATGAAAGATTCAAAAATATAGAAAAACTCTGGAAGGGAATACAACAGATATTAATGGAGTCTCTATGATTATGAAAAATACTTTTCATGCTTTTTTTTATATTTATCTTACCTCTACATTCCACCCCAAAATTATTTTATAATGTTCTTTCTCAGTTCAGTTCAGTCGCTCAGTCGTGTCCGAATCTTTGCGACCCCATGAATTGCAACACTCAAGGCCTCCCTGTCCATCACCAACTCCCAGAGTTCACTCAGACTCATGTCCATCCAGTCAGTGATGCCATCCAGCCATCTCATCCTCTGTCGTCCCCTTCTCCTCCTGCCTCCAAAACCTCCCAGCATCAGAGTCTTTTCCAATGAGTCAACTCTTTGCATGAGGTAGCCAGAGTACTGGAGTTTCAGCTTTAGCATCATTCCTTCCAAAGAAATCCCAGGGCGGATCTCCTTCAGAATGGACTGGTTGGATCTGCTTGCAGTCCATGGGACTCTCAAGAGTCTTCTCCAACCCACAGTTCAAAAGCATCAATTCTTCGGCGCTCAGCTTTCTTCACAGTCCAACTCTCACATCCATACATGACCACAGGAAAAACCATAGCCTTGACTAGATGGACCTTTGTTGGCAAAGTAATGTCTCTGCTTTTCAATATGCTGTCTAGATTGGTCATAACTTTCCTTCCAAGGAGTAAGCATCTTTTAATCTCATGGCTACAGTCACCATCTGCAGTGATTTTAGAGCCCCAAAACATAAAGTCTGACACTGTTTCCACTGTTTCCCCATCTATTTCCCATTAAGTCATGGGACCAGATGCCATGATCTTCGTTTTCTGAATATTGAACTTTAAGCCAACTTTTTCACTCTCCTCTTTCACTTTCATCAAGAGGCTTTTCAGTTCCTCTTCACTTTCTGCCATAAGGGTGGTGTCATCTGCATATCTGAGGTTATTGATATTTCTCCTGGCAATCTTGATTCCAGCTTGTGCTTCTTCCAGCCCAGCATTTCTTGTGATGTACTCTGTATAGAAGTTAAATAAGCAGGGTGACAATATACAGCCTTGATGTGCTCCTTTTCTTTTTGGAACCAGTCTGTTGTTCCATGTCCAGTTCTAACTGTTGCTTCCTGACCTGCATATAGGTTTCTCAAGAGGCAGGTCAGGTGGTCAGGGATTCCCATCTCTTTCAGAATTTTCCACAGATTATTGTGATCCACATAGTCAAAGGCTTTGGCATAGTCAATAAAGCAGAAATAGATGTTTTTCTGGAACTCTCTTGCTTTTTCCATGATCCAGCGGATGTTGTCAATTTGATCTCTGGTTCCTCTGCCTTTTCTAAAACCAGCTTGAACATCTGGAAGTTCATGGTTCCGTATTTCTGAAGCCTGGCTTGGAGAATTTTGAGCATTACTTTACTAGCATGTGAGATGAGTGCAATTGTGCGGTAGTTTGAGCATTCTTTGGCATTGCCTTTCTTTGGGATTGGAATGCAAACTGACCTTTTCCAGTCCTGTGGCCACTGCTGAGTTTTCCAAATTTGCCGGCATATTGAGTGCAGCACTTTCACAGCATCATCTTTCTCAACTTGAAATAGCTCAACTAGAATGCCATCACCTCCACTAGCTTTGTTTATAGTGATGCTTTCTAAGGCCCACTTGACTTCACATTCCAGGATGTCTGGCTCTAGGTGAGTGATCACACCGTTGTGATTATCTGGGTTGTAAAGATCTTTTTTGTCCAGTTCTTCTGTGTATTCTTGCCATGTCTTCTTAATATCTTCTGCTTCTGTTAGGTCCATACCATTTCTGTCCTTTATCGAGCCCATCTTTGCATGAAATGTTCCCTTGGTATCTCTAATTTTCTTGAAGAGATCTCTAGTCTTTCCCATTCTGTTGTTTTCCTCTATTTCTTTGCATTGATCACTGAGGAAGGCTTTCTTATCTCTTCTTGCTATTATTTGGAGCTCTGCATTCAGATGCTTATATCTTTCCTTTTCTCCTTTGCTTTTCGCTTGTCTTCTTTTCACAGCTATTTGTAAGGCCTCCCCAGACAGCCATTTTGCTTTTTTGCATTTCTTTTCCATGGGGATTGTCTTGATTCCTGTCTCCTGTACAATGTCATGAACCTCCGTCTATAGTTCATCAGGCATTCTATCTATCATATCTAGTCCCTTAAATCTATTTCTCACTCCCACTGTATAATCATAAGGGATTTGATTTAGGTCATACCTGTCTTAATTTGGCAATAAGCAGTTCATGATCTGAGCCACAGTCAGCTCCTGGTCTTGTTTTTGTTGACTGTATAGAGCTTCTCCATCTTTGTCTGCAAAGAATATAATCAATCTGATTTCGGTGTTGACCATCTGGTGATGTCCATGTGTAGAGTCTTCTCTTGTGTTGTTGGAAGAGGGTGTTTGCTATGACCAGTGCATTTTCTTGGCAAAACTCTATTAATCTTTGCCCTGCTTCATTCTGTATTCCAAGGCCAAATTTGCCTGTTACTCCAGGTGTTTCTTGACTTCCTACTTTTGCATTCCAGTCCCCTATAATGAAAAAGACATCTTTTTTGGGTGTTAGTTCTAAAAGGTCTTGCAGGTCTTCATAGAACCATTCAACTTCGGCTTTTTCAGCATTACTGGTTGGGGCATAGACTTGGATTACTGTGATATTGAATGGTTTGCCTTGGAAACGAACAGAGATCATTCTGTCATTTTTGAGATTGCATCCAAGTACTGCATTTTGGACTCTTTTGTTGACCATGATGGCTACTCTCTTTCTTCTAAGGGATTCCTGCCCTCAATAGTAGATGTAATGGTCATATGAGTTAAATTCTCCCATTCCAGTCCATTTTAGTTCGCTGATCCCTAGAGTGTCGACGTTCACTCTTGCCATCTTTTGTTTGACCATTTCCAATTTGCCTTGATTCATGGACCTGACATTCCATGTTCCTATGCAATACTGCTCTTTACATCATCGGACCTTGCTTCTATCACCAGTCACATCCACAGCTGGGTATTCTTTTGGCTTTTGCTCCATCCCATCATTCTTTCTGGAGTTATTTCTCCACTGATCTCCAGTAGCATGTTGGGCCCGTACTGACCTGGGGAGATCCTCTTTCAGTATCCTATCATTTTGCCTTTTCATACTGTTCATGGGGTTCTCAAGGCAAGAATACTGAAGTGGTTTGTCATTCCCTTCTCCAGTGGACCACAATCTGTCAAATCTCTCCACCATGACCCACCCGTCTTGGGTGGCCCCACGGGCATGGCTTAGTTTCATTGAGTTAGACAAGACTGTGGTCCTAGTGTGATTAGATTGACTACATTTCTGTGATTATCATTTCAGTGTGTCTGCCCTCTGATGCCCGCTTGCAACACCTACCATCTTACTTGGGTTTCTCTTACCTTGGATGAGGGGTATCTCCTCAGCATCGCCCCTCCTGACCTTGAACGTGGAATAACTCCTCTAGGCCCTCCTGCACCCGTGCAGCCACCGCTCCTTGGGCGTGGGATTGCTCCATGTTCTTTCTAGAAGGTACCATTAATGCAAAAGTTTACAGAAGGTCCCAGTGATGTCATGGCCAATTTCAGGGCCTTCATGGGATTGTGAAGGGTGGAGATAGTTTGTACTGAAAGTGAAAAGTGAAAGTGAAGTCACTCAGTCGTGTCTGACTCCTAGCGACCCCATGGACTGCAGCCTACAAGGCTCCTCGGTCCATGGTATTTTCCAGGCAGAGTACTGGAGTGGGTTGCCATTGCCTTCTCTGATTTCTGCCTTCTTCTGACTAGTATGTTATTTGAAGTCTGGGTCTCTCTATCTGCCCCTCTGTGCCACTTATCTGGGTTTGGGTAGGATATACTTTCCCAAGTAGTTCAGCCGGAAAGAAAGACTCGTATCATTTGAAAAGATTATCATGGAAATGAGAATATGATCATTCAAAGCAAAATCTTTCAGTGAACCCGCAGGTACCTGAGAACTGCACTTTTCCATTTGTCTGAAATCTAGACCCCTCATCAGTGGTTTTCAGAGTGAGCCCAGAAGCTTGTTAGAGATGCAACCTCTTGGACTCCACGCCCAGAAATCTGTGTTTTAACAAGATCGCCAAGTGATTCTTAGCTCCACTTAATCTTGACAAGTGTTGTTCTATGTCAAGTTCTCAGAAGTGTCTGGATTTGTTACAGTCTTGGCTCAGAGGGCAGCTTTGGTTGCAAATAGCTTTTCCATGGGAGCCAATGGAAAACGCAGAAGAGCTTCAACCTCTTCCCTGAGAGAAGTGTGTCCTGGTTGTAGATTAGTGGTTGAGGATGTGGAGGGCTGCACAGCAGATGATAAGCAGCGTATTTTTATGGAGATGAAAAATGTAGGATGATTTTATATTTCAAATTATATCTCTAGTAAGTCCAAGTTGATATTCCATGATAACAGCAAGAAAAACAAAATGGCAACAAGGTGTGCTAACTCAGGAACCTGCCACCATCATAGGAGTAGGGAAGTCAATCCAGTTTTCCTTTGGTATCCTCAGGACAATAGTTCCAGGACCCTCAGGGATACCAACATTTGTAAGTGCTCAAGTTCCTTTGATAAAATGGTCTGGGGTACTGAGTACTATCAGCCCTCCGTATCCACAGATGCAAAACACGCAGATGTGGAGAGTGACTGTATTCTAGGGTGGATTGGAAGACTTCCTTCACACTTCTGACTAGTGGACAAAAGTGATAAAATTCAAATGGAGCTGTTAAATCTTCCTCTGTGATATTGTTGAACCATCAGGTTTTATAAGCTCAGGAGGCATCCCAAGTTTAGAACCAAAAGATGAAATTACTCTTCTCAGCAAGCTACCTCCTGCACTGAAATAATTTCATAGATTGGCCTGTGTGTCTTCTGCCTCTGGTTATCGCCTACCTGTGGCTTACATAAGAGCCCCTACATGTACTACTCTCATTTTTCTTTTCTTTGAAAATAGGAGAAAAATACTTCAGCTTTGATGCTTTATAGAAATAGAAAATTGTGATGTCTCCTTAATAGGAAAACTCAGGCAAGGTGGTTAATATTTAAATATCTAAACCAAATGCAATAGCACATGGAAATGTGCTTACAAGTTTGAGACAGGGATTTGACTTACTCTCCCACAACTTTCCAAATGCATTTTAGTTATTTTATAGAATTATGAATAACAGATGAAACCTACTTGTTAAAAATTAAATGGATTTGTAATATAAAGAATTATTTTTACACAAAGTAATATTTGTGTATTGTAGATTTTATCTTTAATTTTTAAGTGTCTGTTATCTGATGAAGATAGGCTTTATTATGATTAAGTCTACGTGGCTGAATTATTAACGAACCACATGCTGACTACAGTTGATGTGATTCTTTCATATATCAGAGGATGGTACTCATGCATTTATAATGTACATCAATTTTTTTCCTAGAAAATATTATCTGTGTGAAAATTTATGATTTTAAAGGAAATATTTAATTTCAAAGAGACACCTTGGGAATTTTGTCTTAGCAAGTTACATAAAAGTAAAAGAAAATAATTTAACTTCAGATGATCCATGCTCAAGTCTTCAAAACACAAGCTCTAAGCCATGTAAAACCTGATTTCATCCCTTGCTCTAAATAGTATCAGATGGACTTTAGGAACTTATTCCTAAGATGGTCTTTTTTCAAAATTTCTCTTGTGCCATTTTCAGTGACTTCTTGTGTGAATACTCTTCCAAGCTTTCTGAGAGCATCAGTTTGTAAATACATATATTCATGCATAGATGCATGTATGCATATATATACACACAGACACTCACCTAACTTTTCTATGGTCATTCTTTTCCTGCGCTCCTAACTCTACGTGATTTGTATAAATGTGTTATTCCAGCATTAGTAATTAAAAAGCAAATAATGTTTCTGTTGCAGGGATCTCCCTAGTTCCCAGAGGAATCTTACTTCCCTTTAATAGAGGAAAGCTTGAGGTCATACTTAATAGGTAAAAGCAAGAATCTCAATCAAGATGAGTTTAAAAACTAAAGACATGGGTTATGATTGCATAGCAAATTGGAAAAGTTTGAACTGATTGAGTTGGCTCTCTCCAAAGATGTTGACACAGGAGTCCCATTTTTGTCTGGGTAAAGACAATATTTAAATTTTTCTTCCATATGCAAAGTAGGCAAAATTGCATGTGCTGCTGAAATAATGCATTATTTAACATAGCTGAATAAATCCATTTAAATCATCAGGGAAGTGAACATAATAAAATAATGCTTGTGTTCCTTCAGCTTAATCAATCTAAAGCATCTATTTATTCTAGCTGTATAATTCCATGCACTTTGTCAGAAGAAAGACTTTATGCTCTAAAGACTCGGCACAAGTGAAATCTGTCCTAGGATACAAAGCCAGGATTTGAATTTGGGCCTCACAGGCCAAAACATTAAAAATAAAATATGGACTGGGAATTCATGTGATTAATTTATAATTCATTTAGGTGAAAATGAGGTTTAAATGTGGAATTCTTAATATGCATATAGAGTATTCATATTTTACAAGGAAAGGGCATATTCCTACATTGATACCCTCTGTGAGAGGATATCTGACAATGATGATGATGATGATGATTTATTGTGATCTTCTCCTGTCAGCTTGTCAATTCTTCCTTGCAGTTGTTTTGAGAGAGAGAGAGAGAGAGAGATTTTTTTTTTTTTTTTTTTCCTGTCGGTTTGTGTAAAGTAGCCATTCCTCTATTACCCCTGTAATATAGTGAGTGTCCTTTTCTGTTTGGGATGCAAGTGAGGGCCATGGCCTTTTTTTTGCAGAAGAAATGAAGTTACTAGTCTGTGAAGTTAAAGGGAGGCCAGGTTACTGACAGGAAGAGGCAGGCCTTCAAAGAGGTAGTGGGAACTCAGAAGCCTGGCTCTAGCCAAGACAGAGAGGAAGCTTGAATTCTTCCTCTGGGTCTCACTTCTCTTAGGTTAGAAGAAGTTAAGCCCGATAAGTAGATTCTCTGTATGCTTGGACAATACGGTGTAACTTTGGAATAATTGGAAGAACCTTTAAAATTGGGTTCTTCTCTCAAGTATGAATAAAGAGCTATTCACCTAGAGCCGC
This sequence comes from Bubalus kerabau, assembly GCF_029407905.1. Classification (NCBI taxonomy): domain Eukaryota; kingdom Metazoa; phylum Chordata; class Mammalia; order Artiodactyla; family Bovidae; genus Bubalus; species Bubalus kerabau. The sequence continues at coordinate 9,460,236 of NC_073636.1, forward strand.
GGTTCCCAAAATATGGTACTGAGACCAGCATCAGTCTGGAACTTCTTAGAAAGGAAAATGTTCAGGCCCTGTCTCAAACAAATGGCAAAGCCCAGTGGGTGGAACCTGGCAGTTGGTTTTAGTAAAGCCTCCAGGTGATTCTAATGAAAGTTCCAGTTTGAACATTCTTGCCTCTTGTCTGCTTCCCCTTCAGGCTTCTTCACTCATTTCCTCCCCTTCTCTTCTCTTTCAAAGCTGGCCATTTCCTTGACAGATTGAACTTTTAGTCAGTTTAGACTTTTATGATGCAGACAGGAGAGGAAGGAGGAGATCAGGTCAGAACCATGAGAAGAATTTTCCCAGAGTGTGGAGATCAGCGCTGGAAGGAGAGCTGCGCATATCACTGGGGATAAACACTGTCGCTGTAGAGTCGGAGGTTGTCTCCAGGTTTGAATCCCAGCTCAGCCGCTTATAAGATGCATATCATTGGTCCACTTATTTCAGGTCAGTGGAGTCTACTTCTCCAGGACTCAGTTTCCTTATCTGTAAAATGGAGCTAAAACAGCAATAAAAATTTGAAGGGATATCGTAAGTATCCATTTAGCTGATTTATATAAACGGCATGAAGCAGTGATCAGTATTCATTTGTTTTTATTGCTCAATGCAATATATTCTCTTTATGATATTCAGAAAGAAAAAAAATTAAAAGACTCAGTGTGATCTCAAAAATTACATTTTGATTGCTCGGTTCATTGCTTTGCTTTAAAAGCATGCTTTTTGAGACTGGACCACATTGATCATAGCTTTAAGATGGTTTTATAAGAATATACTGGTCCAGTTAGAGCAATGTTAAAAGACATTCACAAGCCAAGGCTACTAAACTGTTGTGGATTCTCAGTTAAGTGATCATTCTCTCGGGTACAAATCTCTGACACTTTCTTCTCAAAACAGGCACACTAGTTCTCTGTCCCCAGTTTCCTTATTAAATCCCAACTTCCTGCAAACTAGTGTGTGGGTCTTTTATTTTAAAGCTGACTTCTTAAAGAAAGCAACTAGTTTTACATGTGTACAATTTTGGATACATGATTGCTTTCGCCTTTGATTGAATATCCAGTGGAGAGTTCTATGATAGCTCTGTTCTTGTTTTTTCTTTTCCCTTCCATCTTGTAAAGTTCCATTGGCCAAGAAAGAGGCCATTTTGAATCACCAAAATAGACTTTTATTTCTGACCTTCCTTCTCTATGATGGCAAAATAATAAAAAGTTATGTGGGGTAATGGAAACGGCAACATATTTGGAGCCAGAGACATGGTCCTGACCCTATCTCTGATTAGCTTTTGACTCAGGAAAGTCATTCATCCTCTTGGATCAATTTTCTCACTTATACTGATGTTTCAACTGGGATAATAGTGCCTCTTCAAAGGGTAATGAGGAATTCAAGCCGAGGGAAAGTGAATGCTATTTTAAATGCTAACGTGCCACTCTAATGTTAGTTATTAAAAACTGATGATAGTTGACATTCACTGAGGGCTTATGAGAGGCTGGGGACCATGAAAAGCCTTATATACACATATCTATATTTACTTATATTATATATAAAACAGTTCAAAAGCATCAATTCTGTGGTGCTCAGCCTTCTTCATAGTCCAACTCTCACATCCATACATGACCACTGGAAAAACCATAGCCTTGACTAGACGGACCTTTGTTGGCAAAGTAATGTCTCTGCTTTTTAATATGCTGTCTAGGTTGGTCATTGAACTGTGGTGCTTTTGAACTGTGGTGTTGGAGAAGATTCTTGAGAGTTCCTTGGACTGCATGGAGATCCAACCAGTCCATCCTAAAGGAGATCAGTCCTGGGTGTTCATTGGAAGGACTGATGTTGAAGCTGAAACTCCAATACTTTGGCCACCTCATGCGAAGAGCTGACTCATTGGAAAAGACCCTTATGCTGGGAAAGATTGAGGGAAGGAGGAGAAGGGGACGACAGAGGATAAGATGGTTGGATGGCATCACCAACTCAATGGACACGGGTTTGGGTGGACTCCGGGAGTTGGTGATAGACAGAGAGGCCGGGCATTCTGTGGTTCATGGGGTCGCAAAGAGTTGGACACGACTGAGCTACTGAACTGAACTGACTGATACATAAAACATTATTGCAATGTATTTAACATTCAATTTATTCATTCATAAATAAAGCTTAGCAAATCCAGTTTTCATAATCAGTGCTCAAATCCTGATTAGAAGCATTTTCAACTTCTGACTGCAGGTAAGAGGACATTCTGCCTGAAACAGTAAGGAAATTTACTGTCTCTTGTACCGAGGGATCCAGAGCAGCAGTGGATTCCAGTGTGGCCTAGGCTGCATTCTGAGAGTTCCCACCTTTCCTGACCAGAGTCACGGAAGGCTACCTGTGTTGTAGATTTCTAAAGGTGGGCAGGCCCTCAGTGGTCACAGACTCCAGAGCAATCATGGTGATGAAAGTCAGGACTGGGTTGGTTCCCAGAGCTAGTTTGTTGTGTATAAGACTGAGGATTCTGGTCTTCTTGTCCAACTCCTGATTGGAAAATAATGCTGGACCCTGACAGGGAAGTAACTAGCCAGTCACCGACCACTGAGATGTTGTTCAGGAGTCTGTGAAGCCCCTGAATCTTCATAGCTTCGAGGTATTGAGTTGACCAGAAAAGTTAGTTTATGTTTTTCCAAAGATGTGACTGAAAAACCCCAACGGACTTTTTGACCAACTCAATAGGAGTAGCTGTTGCTCCTTCTTCTCTCTACAAAGAGACTGAGTTCTTCAAAGGCCCTTATGGTTATTTCTCAACCCAAAGGACAACATTCTATACATATGGTTTTCTTGGGCAATCTAAGTTCATTTTCTTATCACCCATTTCATATCAGGAGTTTCATACCTCCTTCCTAGAAGCAGTATTGTCTTTCCATTGTTAAGCTGTTTGTAGGCTTTCCATTCTGCTAATGTGATTTTTCTTTCTATTCCTGCTCCTTAGGGAAGGGGCACACCTTGTTGTTTTGAGTTCTGTATTTTTGAATCTCTATACCAAAATTGTGGCCCTACTAAGGCATGTGATACTTGATAGTGGTAATACAAAGACCGCTCACCAGACAAGTCACTGGAGGGGAATATCTGGCTATGATCATGATAATCCCAGATGCTCTATACCGTAGTTCTCTTAAAGAATGTCAGTGGACTCCTTTCTCTCAAATGTTCCTTCTGTAGCAAAAGCAACATAAAAAAACAAAAACAAAACAAAAAAAAACACAACATTCATGGGGTTGAAATGAGGTTCTTGAGTCAGTCACCAGCACGAATGTTTGTTAATGTGAAGCCAGGACAGACTGTGGATAGAACAGATCAGATCTTGGACATTTGTCCCCTCTGCCCAACACTTCCTGCCCAACTAGTTTATCTGAATTTCCTAGAACTTTCCTTGCACTTTCCAGGCTCCAGGTCTTTGCTCACTGTGTTCCCATCACATAGGATGCCTTTTTTGAATATCTCCACCTGCCTGAACCCCACCCTCACCCTGACCCAGCTGAAAATGGCCTCTTCCTCACAACTTCTCAGACACATCCAGGCCAAAAAAGACCCAAGATCCAATTCTCTTCTTGCCCTAATTGAACACTAATTGAACATCTTTTTTTCTGTAAAATTAAATGTGACCTTGTTTATTTAAATGTTTACATCTTGTCTCCATACCTAGATTACAGTTTGAGGGCCTAAGCCCTTGCGTCCCATCTTATTGTAACTCCCTGGCCCCCCACCCCCCCACCCATTCTAGCGCCTCTGCATGGAGCATAGTAAGTGCTAGTGTTGGTCGCTCAGTCGTGTCTGACTCGTGTGACCCTATAGACTGTAGCCTGCCAGACTCCTCTGTCCGTGGAATTCTCCAGGCAAGAATACTGGAGTGAGTAGCCATTCCCTTCTCCAGGGGATCTTCCTAACCCACTGATCAAACCCAGGTCTCCTGCATTGCAGGCAGATTCTTTACCATCTGAGCCACCAGGAAAGACTTAAGCATAGTAACAAAAAAAAAAAAATTGTTTTTTTTATTCACTGTTTGATTAGAATCTGATAGTAAGGATATTTTAGACTAAGAAGACAGTTTTGGGTTACCTAAGAAGAAATTATATACTAGGACTAACTATGAGCTTTTAACCAGAGTTGATAAATGAGGTGAAGTATATATTTTGTTTGATGTAAATATGTTTCCTTTTTAAGGCTTTTCACAAAGATTAAGTTTAGTTCAATCACTCAGTTGTGTCCAACTCTCTGAGACCCCATGGACTGCTGCATGCCCAGCCTTCCCTCTCCATCACCAACTCCCAGAGCTTGCTCAAACTCATGTCCATAGAGTCAGTGATGCCATCCAACCATTTCACCCTCTGTCATCCCTTCTCCTCCTGCCTTCAGTCTTTCACAGCATTAGGGTCTTTTCCAGTGAGTCAGTTCTTCGCATCAGGTGGCCAGAGTATTGGAGTTTCAACTTCAGCATCAGTCCTTTCAATGAATATTTAGGACTGATTTCCTTTAGGATGGACTTGTTTGATCTCCTTGCAAATTAGGTGGTTTTATGTTATCTCTTTGACCCATCTTCTGACTTCCTCTCTCATCTCTTTCTGGGTTACCCTTATATGGCGCAGGACAGTTTTGTTTTGTTTTATTAATCCCCATACAGTACGGCATCTGACATCTGTGTTTTCCGACCGGGGATCAAACCCATGCTTCCTTCAGTAGAAGCACAGATTTTCAACCACTAGGGAAGTCCCAGTTTTTGTTTTGTTTTTTTTTGTTTTTTTTTTTTTAACAGAGCTTCCTTTAAGCTGTCTTCTATCCCCTCGCTATATTTATATATTTTTCTTTGTAGAAAGTCTGGGAAGAATTCAGCAACATTTTGATAGTCACACTTTTTCAAAATAAACCTTCACCTGTGTGCACTCTCGTTGGATCTGCCCAGCTCTGAGTCCCTGCAGGATCAACTTTCAGGCTGGCACCTCTCTTCCAGCTTGGCCCTCTCTTTTTCGCACGTTAAATTTTTCCTTTTAGCATTAGCACTACTGCCTTTCAAAAGCTGATTTTCAACAGATCTTTTGACTCTGATAACCTCCCAACATACAGTGGTGGTGATGGTGGTGTGTGTGTACGTATATGGGCTTGTTTTCCTTTTTACCAAAGTATTTATTGAACTACTTTGAGAGAACTTAAGAAATTATACAGGGCTATTGCTTTGAGTAAGAGGATTATGTTTGAACACAGCTCTGTTTTCCTCCATCCTTGTCTTTAGTTTCTTCGCTTGTTTCTTATTCTTAAACATCCATAACATTTTTGACCCCAAATTGTATCCCCTCAACCATCTCTTTCAATGTTGAACTCAGGAGGTACTAAAGCCTTTAAATAATATTGAAGACGCTTCAGTGGGTTTAAAGTACTTTAGAAAATAGACTAAGATCACTCTTGCTTTCAGATTAGCTAAGAAATCCATCCCAGGACCATTGATTTCTCCCTATCTGCCTCTCTCCTCTCTTTCCTCTACACGTAGACACAAAACCCAGTTAAGCCATCATGTGGCAGTATAGTTTTGATTCTATCCTTTATGACTTATAAGACATTGCTTAAAAACACCTTATGTTGTGTTTATTCAGTCAAAGTTTCTCATCCAGTTTTTCAACCATGTTTTTCTTTTGTATGCCAATGAGTTTCTTTCCCTAAGGGTCCAGTCAAATCTTTTGAGGTCTCCTGCTGCCTCTGTATCTGAAGCTGTCACTTCAAAGCGCTCTGCCTGCCCTGGTTGAATCACCAACAGTCCTTTGCAAGAGGCCCAGGTTTTTGTTTTTGTTTTTTTCTCTTTGGATCTGATTATCCATCAGGCTAGAGGAGCTTATGAGAACCTGCAACCTAAGCTCAAGGTGGTAATAGCAAGAAGACTTATCAAAGACTTAACAGGTGCCAGGCACTTTGTTATTTCATTTAATTCTCAGAATAACACCATGAGATGTCATTATCATCTCCATTTTGCAGGCAAGGAAACTGGAGGCACAGGGAGTTTAAGTTAACTTGTCTGAAGTCTAAAAGACTTCTAAAAGTTTCTATAAAGTACGTGATAGAGTCTGTATTATGAACACAGAGGGTCAGCTTCCAAAATTTCAGTTTGTAATTACTGTGCCAAATGGTATATTATACAGGTTATGCTATCTCCCCGGGGTTCCCTGGTGGCTCAGATGGTAAAGAAGCCGCCTGCAATGTAGGAGACCTGGGTTCTATCCCTGGATCAGGAAGAACCCCTGAAGGAGGACATGGCAACCCACTCCAGTCTTCTTGCCTGGAGAATCCCATGGGCAGAGGAGCCTGGTGAGCTGCAGTCCATGGGGTTGCAGAGATCTGGGCACGAATGAGTGATGAAGCACACACACACTGTCTCCCCACCCTGGTTCTGTCAAACTCTGATGGTAAACACAAGCATTATGGTTCATTTTAAACTAATGATTCTAATTTTACAGTTCTGAGTGAACTCCAGGAGTTGGTGATGGACAGGGAGGCCTGGCGTGCTGCGATTCATGGGGTCACAAAGAGTCGGACACGACTGAGCGACTGATCTGATCTGATCTGATGTTCACTATTTAGATGCTACACTTTGGAATGGTACATTCTGTATATTTGGAACATTCATTTCTCTCTGCAGTCACTGAAGCTTGTTAATATCAACCACTGGCTTTGCTGGTTCCTTCAAATAAGCTTGTTTAATCTATTATAGCTGGCCTCTAGCAAATGTTATTAGTGGGAAAGATATTGTGGTAAGGAATATTCACTCTGTTTAGAAACTCAAATGAGGTATTCTCAGCATGTGTTTGAATATATATGTATGTACAGATACACTTGAAAACCTTTTACAGTTATTGAGTCACTCAGTTCCCAGTGGTAATGGAGTTCCATCTACCATAGGTGAGGTGTTGGGTTGTATATATCCTGATATTCAGGTTATGTTTTTAAAACAGTTTGGCAGAAATTAAAGTATTGGCAGGTGGGTTGCAGCTTTGGCAGTTTTCACTCTAAGAAATCAATCGACAAAGCACCAAACAGCACAATATATTATTTGTTGGCTGGTAAGTCATAAGCCCCGGAGGCTGTTGCTCATCCTGGATGCTGGCTGCTGGCCGACTGTAGGGCAGATGGAAGAGCTGGCTGCTAAGTTGTTTCCAGCACTTGAAGCCCAGCATGATGGAGGATCCTGAGCAGGGCTCAGAAAAATGTTTCTCTACTAACTCATCTTGTGCTTATCGGTGAATTTATATAGTCCAAGAGACAGCTGTTTTGTTGTAATGGTTCCTCAGCAAGTGAAATTCATGTTTCCAGGTCAGTTTCTAATATTATGATTATAATTGGATACTATTTGAACTAGTTTCTATTTATAGAACACAGAAAAATTAATTGAAAATATTTAAATCCTGATTTAAAGATTATTTATTTGAGCTTTGCTGGCAATGTTGATGGTAAAAGTGCAGCTACATATCATGTGAGTATTTGACCTGATTTAACGACACCCCCTCCCTCCAACCCCTCCCTTCACCAGGGTTTCCCTGGTGGCTCAGATGGTAAAGAATCTACCTGCAGTGCAGGAGACCTGGGTTCGATCCCTGGGTAGGGAAGATCCCCTGGAGGAGGGCATGGCAACCCACTCCAGTATTCTTGCCTGGAGAATCCCATGGACAGAGGAGCCTGGTGAAGAGTCAGACATGACTGAGCAACTAAGCACAGCACCTCCCCCCAAATTTTTCAATATAGTGTAGTTTTAATAATGCAATGATGAGTGGATTATTGACCAACATTTCCTAGTCTTGTAACTACAAAGAAAAATAAGCTAGCCTGGTCTCATTGGCTCCCATTGTCTTGATAAAATAACCAGGATATAGGGTCTGCTTTTCTTTTTCCCCCTTAGTCAGCCTTTCTTTTTGTCTCCCCTTTGGGTAAACTTGACTCGCATTGCTACATTGAATTTTGATGAGACTACAACCATATTCTGCTTGAGTTTCCCAGATTCAGAGCCCTAGGAGAGCCGAATTAGCAACAGAAGATTACTTGGTGAACACAAGATCATGGAAACAGAACCAAGTGACCCACGGCACTTTCCTCCAGACCGAAACTCATTCTTGTCTCGCAACAGACACACTTTTCTAGATGTGGGCTTCTCACGCCCTTTCAATTCAGTGACTTTCTCCCTGGATCTGTGCTGCATGAAAGCTACAGATTCTGTTTGACTAATCACCCTCCACATACAAACTTTTTTCCTCCATGCTTGCTATTCTATTCTGGTTCACATGGACTTTCTTCAAACTGTAATTTTTTTAGATTTCTTTTTTCATGAAGTTACAATCACGGTATATCTTTCAGGAAACATACCAAACTTATTTTAGTGTCATTGGAATGATACAAATTCTTGAGTTTTTGACAGCATCAGGTTCCTTATATAGATGTCTCATTACTTACTTTTTTGAGGAGAGACCACTTCTTTCATTATACAATGGTACAAGAAAGGACTCTCCACTCCACTCATAGCACAAAGTACTTCCTGCAAAACATCCCTACTTCCACACTCAGGTCATTTAGATTTTCTTTGGGGCATAAAATGGTTAGAAAAGTTTTAACAAATTGTTTGCCTTATTTTGATTATGTGATTTGCACTTTGGTAACTTTTAAGTTTTAAAATTACTTAATATTCAAGCAAAGTTCTATTCATGTAGGCACCAACATCATACTATGAAGTGAAGTGAAGTGAAAGTCGCTCAGTTGTGTCCTACTCTTTGTGACCCCGTGGACTATACAGTCCATGGAATTCCTCAGGCCAGAATACTGGAGTGGGTGGCCTTTCCCTTCTTCAGGGGATTTTCCCAACCCTGAGATTGAACACAGGCCTCCAGCATTGCAGGTGGACTCTTTACCAGCTGAGCCACCAGGAAAGCCCAATTTGTGCTATATTAAATAGTAATTCAAAAAATCCATTAATCTATACCAAGGTAATATAGTAGTATCTAGTAAATTACCTTAATATGATATAATTCTGCTGAGTCCAAGACTGCCTCATGAGAAAATGTACTTAGGTGCAACCAAAGAAAGAATATAAGAAATCTCCAGAGAGTTTTATATAGCTAGGCTTCACTATTGGTAATGTATTGCCCTGAAGGCATCTTCAAAAAACCTTTCTGTTTAATAATGGCTTCAATATCCATTAAGAAAAATGTTGGCAACAGATCTAGAAGATGAATTCAGGGCTTATTCACTTTACAAAAACATTTCTTAAGTATACAAAACCACCCACCTCTAGAACTCTGTATTTCAGCCTTCTCTGATATTGATTGGTAGGTACTTCCTAAACAGGGTAGGGAGCAAAGGGAAGAAGAAAAAGAATATAAATTTAAAATTAAGACATTAAGAGTGATTGACAGTTTGATATGGCTCTAACCTTAAAGGTACAACATCAATTATATTATAATGTAAATCAATAGAAGCATGTCATATAATTTATAAAATGGTGAACATACAGCCTTTTCAAAATACATTTTTCATGCAGATCAAAGTAAGTTGCACAGATATAGCTAGGCAAATGATCTCCAGAAATCAGAACTGAGATTTTTTTTTTTGATGTGAACCATTTTTAAAATCCTTGTTGAATTTGTTACAATATCACTTTTGTTTTTATGTGTTGGTTTTTTGACTCCAAGGAACGTGGGATCTTAGCTTCCCAACCAGGGATTGAACCTGTACCACCTGCATTGCAAGGTGAAATGTTAACCACTGGACCACCAGGGAAGTCCCAGAACTGAGACTCTTAATTTAGGGTTTTAAAATGTCTATGTCATGGGGGGACTGTGTGGTATGGGGATGGAACCCCTAGGAGAGTAGGCAGCATTTTTGTAGTATGAACTTGAGTCTCAGGGAATCTATTAATGGAAATCAATGGAGATATGAAATCCTTAAAATAATGGACAGAATTGTATGTGATGGGGACAAGCTAAGGAAATAGTTAATGTATTTCTGTTTTTTGTTTTTTTCTCCTTCAGATAAAGAGGGTCTTTTTATTCACTTATGTTAGATGATAACCAAGGATATTTGATTGTGCTGCAAATAGCTGAGGACTAAATCACATTAACATCATGAAAAGGTGATGTCAGACATTAAAAGGATGAAGGAGATGACAAGAAAAGAGTGGAGACAGGAAGAAGTGTCTGGAGGATTGAGCTTTATCTATGGGGAGGAGATAGATAGAACCTCATTTTGACCACCTACCCATTTTGGTGTATCTGTATGAAGGGAGGGGGCTCTTGCTTTAATACTGCCTTTTCTGTTTGCAATTCTTACCACAGCATTTAACATCTTCCTCTTGTTGTTTCTTCATCTGTGTTCCTGGTGTTTTGCTACTGACCTCCCTTGGAGGGATGTAAGGCTTAAATCATTAATGATTAGCAAGTGCTTCAGAAATTGAAAGGATTGCCTCGGTGCTAACTCAGATGCACCTAGGAACTGCAGCATGTAGGATACGATGCAAAGGCATGTTGTCAGAATTCCTCAGGGAGCCATGGATCAGCCAGGCCTCCCACTCACATCAGGGTGAATTAGGGCCGCGGTTTTGCAAGCACATCTGATGCTGCTTGACTTGTGCGTGCTTCTGTTGCAACATTATTTTGACACTTTGTGTGTTCATTTGTTGGACTACTTTAAACCCTTCTGTAACCAAAGGAAAGCAAAGTGCCTACTACAAGCAATTTCTGAAGATGGTGTCAACCTTATTGAGGATGAAAAATTGATCTACTGGATAAAAATGTTGGAATAGCATGTTTATTTGACTTGTTTGGCCAGACATAAATAGGGCATTGATCCACGAGACGTTTTCATTAAAACACATTGTTTATCTAATACTTTGACAATCAGTGGTATTCTCTCTATGTGTCTTTCTCTTTCTCTCAATTTCTTTCTCTTTTTCAACTCTAACTCTGACTCACTTCCAAACTTCAATATCACGTAAAAGAAAACAAAGACCAATGGAAGTAAATGATCCACCTAGTTAGTGCTGGGATTAAGACAGAAATCTGGTTTCTTGTCTCCTAGTTCAATACTTTAATATATGTGAGAATTCGTTGATCATTTCTAAGAATAAAACCCAGTAACTTTAACAAACCATTCATTATTTTTCCTAAAAGCTCCCGATTTTCATTCAAAGATCCCAGAGTAATCACTATCTAAAAAGCTGACCAGCCATGCATTTAGACTATGAGGGAGATCCACTGTAGCATCTGTCATGTCATCAAGCTCTAATATTGAGTTCTGTGATCTATTTGGTTTGATGAGCTATCCCCTCTTCCCATCCAGTCTACAGAACACCTGAAAATATGACTACAACAGACAAATCAAGGCAGTACAGGAGTAACCACACTTCCATTCATTTTCTTTTTATCAATGTACAAAATTATATATATATATATATATACACACACACACACACACATAGAAATGGGGTTGGAAGCTGCAGTCTATTTAGCTCCTGAGGTTTCAGGTATCTTGGTATGTATGGTTTAAGTGAGATTCTTCTAAAATGAATTAGGTGATAGCATAAAATTCACATTATATTCCAAATACAAATCCAGACTCACTGATGAAAATCTAAGTATAATTCCCAATCCTTTCCTTTTTCCTTTTCATCTCCAGGTGCCAGCTTTTCTCCCACTTCAGAGACCCCTTACCTCTAGTGTTTCTTTCCTTCTTTTTTTTAAAAAAACTTTCTTTTTTTCCTTGTCCTCTTACTCTTGATACTCCTCTATCTGTATGCTCTGTAAGAGTGGGAAAGCCAGACTGAGAAGGTGTGGGTAAGGCAGAGATGAGAAGAGGCAATGACAAATTTTGTATGTACAGTTCTGGGTCACTGGAAAGACCAGAAGAAGCTCTCCTATGCCCCAGGCTTGGGGACAAAGCAAGCACTGCTCCTGTTAGAAAACATTAATAGAGCAATCAGGGGGTGGATTGCTCAGATGGAGCAGCAGCAGGGACCAATCTGCCCTAAGCTCTGAGTCTTGGTTTGTTTTGTGTAGAAACTTTTGGTGTGTATACTTCCAGAGAGCATCAGCCTTGGCAACTAGACTCACAGAGGACTGATTTCTAAATCTCTGTGCCTGTTTATTCAACTGCAATGTGACTGATCTAGTTTTGCAGCCACAAAGGTTCACCCTTTCTTGGCCCAAGATGTGGAATTAGTGACTAGAAAATTGGAAACCATAGAAAAAGGATTGGAATTCTTAGTATGTTATTTAATCTGACCTGTAACGGAGCCTAGAAAATTATCCCCATTCCTCCATGATGATTCTGTTATATTTTTAAATTTATTTTATTTCTTTATTTGGCCATGCTGGGTCTTGGAGTTGTCACGCAGGATCTTTGGTCTTCATTGGGGCATGTGGGATCTTTACTTGCACCATGTGGGCTCTAGTTTTCTGACCAGGGATCAACCCCAGGGCTCCTTCATTGGGAGTGTGGAGTCTTAGCCACTGGACCACTGGGGAAGTTCTGATCCTGTTATAATTAACTGTGTGTCTGTTCATTCATTCAGTATGCATTTAGTGCACTTCTTCAATGCTTCAGTCACTGTCCTAGGTTCTTGTATTTATCAATAAGCACAGTAGGCGAAGATCCCTTTCTTAATTTTCTACATCCTTCAGAACATGCTTTAAGTCTTTTGGAATATAGTTGCATTAGCTCTAAGATCAGCACAGTTAGTACACATCTTTCAGTTGTGTGAATGAATCAGGACTGACTCCTCTTGGCCAAATCCTTGACCTTTGACATCTCATTCCCAGGCTCTAGATCGATGCCACCCAGCGGAACTTTGAAGGCTAATGATGGAAATATGCTCTATGCTGGCCAAGTAGACACATGTGACATTGAGAACTTGGAATGTCACTGGTACAACTAAGAAATTGAATTTTTAAATGTTATTGAACTTAAAATTACATTTCAGTAACTGCCCACGGTTCGTGACCATCACATTGGACAGTACTGCTCTAGACGATCCATAGCTCCCTGTTGTCTCTGTAAGGTTAGAACTGCTGCTTCTTTGGCAGGTTGCTGCTCAGGAAATGGTGCAATGAGCCATTCTGAATGCCCATGGATCCAGACTGTTCACAGGTCAGGTATCAAATGTTGAGACAGTGCATAGCTAGACAGGAGGAGTTTGATTCCTGGAAATGATGTACAGGTAGCCAGCCATGCAGATGTTTGCCACTTAGAAGCTCTTCAAGAGCTCCAAACAGGACAAGGTGCCATTTGTGACCAGAATTCATGAAATATGGGCTAAATAGAGATCTTTAAACACTGGGTTACATTGCAGGAATAAAATCCCCATTCCCTCTTCCTGGGAGGACTGTTGAGAAGGAGACAAGACCCTTGTCTTTGAGAAAATGTGATCTGGGACTGGATTTTGAGTTTAGGTAACTGAGGCAGCTTCTCAGTGACTAGAATTGGAGTATTAGGAAACAGGCAGATTTCCAAATAAAATAACTTATTCTCAAAATCATACAGTGTACAGCAGGAAAGTTCACAGGCTATTGAGTCTAGTGATCTAAACTAGTTCCTTCTATTCTTCTTGCATGGATCTGGCTGGGCTGGGAGTTGAAGACCATCTGTTGTCATGGAAAGAACTGGAGAGAGAGGCAGAAATATGTTCTCTTTGCTTGCTTAGCAATTGGATGTATCTTCTTGAGAGCATCTGAAGAGAGAAATCATGTCTTAGAAAGGACTTCAATATAAATGCGTAATAAATCCTGTCCAGGGGGCTTATATTAGCACTGGTTAACTCTCTCCATTTATGTTGATCATCTTAAGCTTTAGTTCCATGACCAACCACAATGAAGCCTGGCAGAGATAGAACACTGTGAAACAGTGAGTCAGGAGAATCCACAGGGCATCCACATCCTGAAATCTCTGGGACAGGGAACCAAACATTCAAAGCAAAGGGGGCAAAGCTGACTTGGGCAGCTGAGCACAGGGCCAGGTACTAGAGAGAAAAGCAAAGGTCTAGGCTAAGAGAACTCAGGAAATTTCATTTCCGCTCTTCGCTCACTGCCTTGACAACTCTCTTTTGGAACAGTGCTGTGCAAGTTGACTGTGTCCTTGTCATTTTAAAAGTCTTCCAAGTGGGTTTTATCCCAGGGATGCAAGGATTCTTCAATATCCACAATAAATCAATGTAATACACCACATTAACAAATTGAAAAATAAAAGCCATGTGATTATCTCAATAGATGCAGAGAAAACCTTTGACAAAATTCAACATCCATTTATGGTTAAAAAAACTCTCCAGAAAGCAGGAATAGAAGGAACATACCTCAACATAATAAAAGCTATATATGACAAACCCACAGCAAACATTATCCTCATGGTGAAAAACTGAAAGCATTTCCCCTAAAGTCAGAAACAAGACAAGGGTGCCCACTTTCACCATTACTATTCAACATAGTTTTGGCCACAGCAATCAGAGCAGAAAAAGAAATAAAAGAAATTTAAATTGGAAAGAAGAAGTAAAACTCTCACTGTTTGCAGATGACATGATCCTCTACATAGAAAACCCTAAAGACTCCACCAGAAAATGACTAGAGCTAATCAATCAATATAGTAAAGTTGCAGGATATAAAATCAACACACAGAAATCCCTTGCATTCCTATACACTAATAATGAGAAAATAGAAAGAGAAATTAAGGAAACAATTCCATTCACCATTGCAACAAAAAGAATAAAATACTTAGGAATATATCTACCTAAATAAACAAAAGACCTATATATAGAAAACTATAAAACACTGGTGAAAGAAATCAAGTTCAGTTCAGTTCAATTCAGTCGCTCAGTCGTGAACTCAAAGAGGTCACTAATAGATGAAGGAGTATACCATGTTCATGGATTGGAAGAATCAATATAGTGAAAATGAGTATACTACCCAAAGCAATCTATAGATTCAATGCAATCCCTATCAAGCTACCAACGGTATTGTTCATAGAGCTAGAACAAATGATTTCACAATTTGTATGGAAATGCAAAAAAACTCGAATAGCCAAAGCAATCTTGAGAAAGAAGAATGGAACTGGAGGAATCAACCTGCATGACTTCAGGCTCTACTACAAAGCCACAGTTATCAAGACAGTATGGTACTGGCACAAAGACAGAAATATAGATCAATGAAACAAAATGGAAAGCCCATAGATAAATCCATGCACCTATGGACACCTTATCTTTGACAAAGGAGGCAAGAATATACAATGGATTAAAGACAATCTCTTTAACAAGTGGTGCTGGGAAAACTGGTCAACCACTTGTAAAAGAATGAAACTAGAACACTTTCTAAAACCATACACAAAAATAAACTCAAAATGGATTAAAGATCTAAATGTAAGACCAGAAACTATAAAACTCCTAGAGGAGACCATAGGCAAAACACTCTCCGACATGAATCACAGCAGGATCCTCTATGACCCACCTCCCAGAATATTAGGAAATAAAAGCAAAAATAAACAAATGGGACCTAATTACGATTAAAAGCTTCTGCACAACAAAGGAAACTATAAGCAAGGTGAAAAGACAGCCTTCAGAATGGGAGAAAATAATAGCAAATGAAGCAACTGACAAAGAATTAATCTCAAAAATATACAAGCAACTCCTGCAGCACAATTCCAGAAAAAAAACAACCCAATCAAAAAATGGGCCAAAGAACTAAACAGACATTTCTCCAAAGAAGACATACAGATGGCTAACAAACACATGAAAAGATGCTCAACATCACTTATTATCAGAGAAATGCACATCAAACCCACAATGAGGTACCATTTCACGCCAGTCAGAATGGTTGCTATCCAAAAGTCTACAAGCAATAAATGCTGGAGAGGGTGTGGAGAAAAGGGAACCCTCTTACACTGTTGGTGGGAATGCAAACTAGTACAGCCACTATGGAGAACAGTGTGGAGATTCCTTAAAAAACTGGAAATAGAACTGCCATACGACCCAGCAATCCTACTGCTGGGCATACATACTGAGGAAACCAGAATTGAAAGAGACACGTGCACCCCAATGTTCATCGCAGCACTGTTTATAATAGCCAGGACATGGAAGCAACCTAGACGTCCATCAGCAGATGAATGGATAAGAAAGCAGTGGTACATATACACAATGGAGTATTACTCAGCCATTAAAAAGAATACATTTGAATCAGTTCTAATGAGGTGGATGAAACTGGAGCCCATTATACAGAGTGAAGTAAGCCAGAAAGAAAAACACCAATACAGTATACTAACGCATATATATGGAATTTAGAAAGATGATAACGATAACCCTGTATGCAAGACAGCAAAAGAGACACAGATGTATGCAAGTCTTCTGGACTTTATGAGAGAGGGAGAGGGTGGGATGATTTGGGAGAATGGCATTGAAACATGTATAATATCATATGTGAAATGAATCGCCAGTCCAGGTTCAATGCATGATACAGGATGCTCGGGGCTGGTGCAGTGGGATGACCCAGAGGGATGGTATGGGGAGGGAGATGGAGGGGGGTTCAGGATGGGGAGCACATGTACACCCATGGCAGATTCATGTTGATGTAGGGCAAAACCAATACGGTATTGTAAAGTAATTAGCCTCCAATTAAAATAAATAAATTTATATTAAAAAATAAATAAAAGTCTTTCAAGGCTACAAGTAATTTGCAACTTGAATCTCCCTACATGCTTAAACTTATTTCTCAAAAATAGTTTGGCTTAAATAATCCATTTAAACGAAATTATCCACTTGTTCTGAGACTATTTTTATAGTTTCATCAGTCAAGACTAACTTCCCTTAACTTGAGTAACTTTTACACATCAAAAGATTCAGTTAGACAACTTGCTAAAAGTTGTTAACTTGTTTTTTCTGTTAACTTGTTACATTAATTATTTTTCTGAATAAAAACTCTTTGCTTTTACTTGATGGAGATGGAAATATAAGCACTTTGTACTTATCTTATTGGCCAGTGGATTATCACCTGGGTTGGTACAGGAGAAAAAGTGTTTTCAAAATCTCAGAGAAGTACTTATGTTTTGTTAAGTCATATTCAGGGTTGTATAAAATTGTATTGGGAAAAATTTAAATCAAAGCCATCTACTGAACGCCTGACTACATTTTCTTATGGTGCACATCATCAGTCACTTCCTTTAAGTCTGACTACTGTACTCAAAACTGTAGCATGCCGTCATGCCCTGGGCACGCTTTGCCTCTTTTTTCTCTTTTATATTTTTCTCCCGGCTCTGATAGCTTCTAATATACTATAAAGTTTACCTGTGTGTTTTATTTGTTGTCTTATCTCTCACCATTAAAATGCAATCCCTATGCAGGAGAGGTTTTTTTTTTTTTTTTTTTTAATCCATTTGTCTTCTTTCTTAAATTGCTTCTGGCATATAGCAGGCACTCCTAGGTGGTCCTACTGGTAAAGAAGCTGCCTGCCAATGCAGGAGACATGAGACGTGGGTTTGATCCCAGGGTCAGGAAGATCCCGTGGAGGAGGGCACGGAAACCCAGTCCAGTATTCTTACCTGGAGAATCCCATGGATAGAGGAGCCTGACGGGCTACAGTCCATGGGGTTGCAGAGTTGGACATGACTGAAGCGACTTAGCATGCACACACAGTAAATCTATGCTGAATGAATGAATGCATCTTCTTGCCTGGTAGGGGCATGCAAAAGATATACTCTAAACTATGAGCTTTTTAAAAAAATCATTTTGATCATTTTAAAAAGTTTTTTTTTTAAATTATGGTTTAAAAAAAATACACATACATGAAACTTACTGTCTTTACCATTGCTAAGTGTACAGTTTTGTAGTGTGAAGTACAGTTACATTGTGGTGAGGCAAATTTCTAGAATTCTCACATCTAACAAAACTGAAACTCTGTACTCCCAAAGGGGTGTTAATACATGGGCCTTATAGGGGGTACTTTATTGGAGAATTTATTAGGGAGTATGGTAAAGCCTAATCATCTTGGGGAGTATGGCAAAGCCTAATCATGTGCTCACCCAGCCCGTTTCCTTTCCTTGGCCTCCAACTAGACTGTGTTGGATGTCATATGTTATTTTCCATGACAATGTGTGACAGTGTCCTGGCCAATGAAATGTGGGTGGAAATGACTCATGCCCCTTTTGGATCTGGCTGTGACAACCTGCCTGCTTGCTCCTCCATGCTCTTTTCCTCTCCTAGCTTGCCGGGATGAAGCCTATCCTGAAGGCATCCTTAGACCTCTTTGTTAAAGGAGACCAAGTGAACCAGGGGAAGCTTCTGTGTCTCTGAGGAGAGCTGTACAACTGGGGAAGCCTCCTGCCTCCCACATACACAATTGGATTTGAACATGAGCCTGCTAACAATATAGGAAGCAAGCCTGTCTGTATGAAACCACTGAGATTTCAGATTTGATCTGTTACAGCAGCAGTTAGTGCTCCCTTCAGCATGAGCAGGAGATTTTTATGTTTATTAAAAGAGGGACTCAGATTTTAGAAGAAGAAGAAACATTGCTATAGGGTGTGATTATATTACAGGAACAATCTCAGCGTTCCTCATCACAGCCTAATGTGTCACTTTAAGAAAAGAATATCAACTTTAAAATACAAAATGAAAAAAATATGCTTCTGCTTTTTTCTGATCGGTTGACTGACATGTTTTCAGATTTAAAACATGGAGTAATTTCCTTCATGGGAGAGAAACCATGGGCTCTGGAGAATTTTGACACAGACCCAGATAATTTTTTTTACTTGGCCTTTCCATTTCTTTCAGAAACCACCCAGTGTGTTTTATTTTAAAAACATTTTAAATTAATTGAATGTTTGTGTCAACTCATTCAATTCAATAGTGCCCCCATGAAAGAACCAAGAAACATAATCTTCTTTTTTCAGTTTATTTGCTCTAAGTTCCCGCCCCCCCCCACCCCTTCTTACTTGTTTCCTGGAGTTTTTCATGTCTCTCTTTCATGTCTGGAGTTTAACTTGTGGGCCATATGTTGCTACTGAAGTAAGCTAGCACATTGTTTTTTCTTTTTCCTTTCTTTTTTTTGTAAAGACATTCAGCTTTTCCAATTTTTCTCCACCTTTTTTTGGGGTGTGGGAGGAGGAATTTGTAGTTTAAGCAATTTATTTCTTGGATCAAGCATTAAAAAACATGGTTAAATAGTGACTCTTAATAAGAGTGAATGAAATGGTCAAAGAAGAAAAGCTTTGAATTTGAAAAGTAAGAAGTTGCTTTCTTTGGCTGGGTTTCTTTGAAGGGTCTCATCTTGGCTGGAACAATATGTTATATGGTAAATGCATTTCCTTTGCAGCCTCACTGCCACCCTCCACCATCTTGAGATAGGTTTCCAACTGCTAATATCTGAGGTTAAACTAGGCCTTCCTCTTTCATCAACTTGAAGTGAGACTACACTGTGCATTACATATATGATTTTCAGCCCTGAATTTAAAAAGTATAGGCAAGGATAATTCTAATGAAACTGACTTTAGTTAACTTGGATATTTGATTAGCTAACAGAATACAGAGAGTATTCCTTTTGGCTGCCAGAAACATGGTACTCCTTGATTTGGCATCTACTTCTGTATCATTATGGCTTTGGATGCTGGCTTTCAATAAGCCTGTCATGATCATAGCGGGGAGGTTGCCCAGTGTCATGCTCATTTAGACAGGCTGGTAGGGCTGGAAAGACTCAGGTAAAGATAACAATCAAATGCATTTATATTTGACTTTCAATTGTGTTTTTGTTTTTTTTTAATTGCAGATATACTTCCATAAATAGAATTAACTTTTAGTTCTTACCTGGCTGTAGGTAAATGGGGGAAGTGATGAGTGGAAGCAGAAAGCCAGCTTGATGTTAAATATTCCCATAACCTTTAATCATAAATGCAAATTGGTGTTTACTCAGATAGGAAATGAAAAATTCTTGATCTTATATAGGATCACATATCAGGATTTGAGTACTGTGTAGATTGGTATGAATATGTGTTCATCAAAATATCATGAATTAAATTCATTTAAATGTATATTATACCAGAAACTTTCATTTTAAATTTCTCTGTACATGTAGACAGCATGTTGCATGCATGCATGCCCAGTAGTTAAGTCATGTCTGATTCTTTGAGACCTCTTAGACTGTAGCCACCAGGCTCCTCTGTCCATGAGATTTTCTAGGCAAGAATATTGGAGTGGGTTGCCATTTCCTTCTCCAGGGGATCTTCCTGACCAAGGGATCAAACCCAGGCACCTGCTTCTCCTGAATTTGTAGGCAGATTCTTTACCACTGAGCCGCCTGGGAAGACCTGGACGACTTGTGAGGATATTCTTAAATTGTGAGACACAAACTAATATTATGAGAACGATAGCTTACAGTGAACCATGTTGGATTCTTGATCTCTAAAGAAGATTTAGCTTCCGAACCAGGGACCAGATCTGATCACTCAAGAGCTTTTGTGTAGTGGAGTTTTATTAAAGTATGAAAAGGCACAGAGAAAGCTTCTGACACAGACATCAGAAGGGGTACAGAGAGTGCCTCCCTTGCTAGTGTTAGTAAGGGAGTTATATACATTTTTAATTGGTATTACAATAAGTCAAAAGAGTGTCTCAAGGTTGTAAAGATCTTACTAGACCCACTCCCACAATATACATTTTAATATAATAGGATTAGTCAGAAGGTTTTCAGGAAGGACAAACATGTCCTAGAGCAGGATACATTATTGTTATATAATCCTTACTAAGGAATGTAGAAAAAAGAACATTTGTCCTTTCCTCCTTGAGAATTCCAGACTCCTGTCTCCTCCTTGAGAGCCCCAGACCCCTTTCTCCTCCTTGGGGACCCCAGACTTATTAACCTGACTAGAAATTGACTCTCTCAAGAATTGCTAAATAGTATTCCTTGAAACAAGTTACTTGATGCATGTACTTCATTTGAAATTGTTCGGTAGCTGCTGCTGCTGCTAAGTTGCTTCAGTCATGTCCGACTCTGTGCGACCCCATAGACGGCAACCCACTAGGCTCCTCTGTCCCTGGGATTCTCTAGGCAAGAATACTGGAGTGGGTTGCCATTTCCTTCTCCAATGCATGAAAGGGAAAAGGGAAAGTGAAGTCGCTCAGTCGTGTCCGACTCTTAGCAACCCCATGGACTGCAGCCCACCAGGCTTCTCTGTCCATGGGATTTTCCAGGCAAGAGTACTTAAGTGGGGTGCCATTGCCTTCTCCGGTTCAGTAGCTAGTCATGTCCAGTTATTTGCCACCCCATGGACTGAAGTATGCCAGGCTTCCCTGAAATTCACCATCTCCCAAAGCCTGACCAAACTCATATCCATTGAGTTGGTGATGCCATCCAACCATCTCATCCTCTGTTGTCCCCTTCTCTTACTGTCTTCAATCTTTCCCAGTGTCAGGGTCTTTTCTAATGAGTCAGCTCTTCGCATCAGGTGGACAAAGTATTGGAGCTTCAGCTTCAGCATCAGTCCTTCCAATGAATATTTAGGACTGATTTCCTTTAGGATAGACTGATTGGATCTCCTTGCAGTCCAAGGGACTCTCAAGAGTCTTCTCCAATACCACAATTCAAAAGCATCAATTCTTTGGTGCTCAACTTTCTTTATGGTCCAACTCTCACATCCATACCTGACTACTGGAAAAACCATAGCTTTGTCTAGATGTACCTTTGTTGGCAAACTAATATCTCTGCTTTTTAATATGCTGTCTAGGTTTGTCATTATAAGAGGCCTGCTTCAAAGGAGCAGGCCTCTTATAATTTCATGGCTGCAGTCACCAACTGCTGTGATTTTAGAGGCCAAAAGAATACAGTCTCTCACTGTTTCCATTGTTTACCCATCTATTTGCCATGAAGTGATGGGACCAGATGCCATGATCTTAGTTTTTTGAATGTTGAATTTTAAGCCAGCTTTTTCACTCTCATCTTTCACTTTCATCAAGAGGCTCTTCAGTTACTCTACTCATTTTGTCATAATTGTGGTGTCATCTGCACATCTGAGGTTATTGATATTTCTCCCAGCAATCTTAATTCCAGCTTGTGCTTCATCCAGTCCAGCATTTTGCATGATATACTCTGCATATAAGTTAAATAAGCAGGGTAATAATATATAGTCTTGATGTATTCCTTTCCCAATTTGAAACCAGTCTATTGTTCCATGTCCAGTTCTAACTGTTGCTTCTTGACCTTCACACAGGTTTCTCAGGAAGCAGGTGAGGTGGTCTGGTGTTCACATGTCCTTAAGAATTTTCCAGTTTGTTATCATCCACACAAGTCAAAGGCTTTAGCATAGTCAGTGAAGCAGAAGTAGATGTTTTTTTCTGGAATTCTATTGCTTTTTCTATGATCCAGCGGATGTTGGCAATTTGATCTCTACTTCCTCTGCCTCTTTGAAATCCATCTTGAACATCTGGAAGTTCTCATTTCATGTACTATTGAAGCTTAGCTTGGAGAATTTTGCTGGCGTTTGAGATGAGTACAACCATGAGGTAGTTTGAGCATTCTTTGGCATTGCCTTTCTTTGTGACTGGAATGAAAACTGACCTTTTCCAGTTCTGTGGCCATTGCTGAGATTTCCAAATTTGCTGGAATACTGAGTACAGCACTTTCACAGCTTCATCTTTTAGAATTTGAAATAGTACAGGTGGAAATCCATCACCTCCATTAGCTTTGTCCGTAGTGATGTTTCCTAAGGGCCCTCTTGACTTCACACTCTATGTCTGGCTCTAGGTGAGTGATCATACCATCACAGTTATCTGGGTCATTAAGATCTTTTTTGTATAATTTTTCACGTATTCTTACCACCTCTTCTTTATATCTCTGCCTTTATTATGCCCATCTTTGCATGGAATGTTCCCTTGGTCTCTAATTTTCTTGAAGAGATCGCTAGTCTTACCCATTCTATTGTTTCTCTCTATTTCTGTGCATTGTTCATATTAGGAAAGCTTTCTTAGCTTCCCCTGCTATTCTTTAGAACTCTGTATTAAGATAGGTATATCTTTCCTTTTCTCCTTTACCTTTCAATTCTCTTCTTTTCTAAGCTATTTGTAAGGCCTCACAGAGAACCATTTTGCCTTTTTGCATTTATTTTTCTTGGAAATGGCTTTGATTGCCACCTCCTGTCCAATATGCCAGCAAATTTGGAGAACTCAGCAGTGGCCACAGGACTGGAAAATGTCAGTTTTCATTCCAATCCCAAAGAAAGGCAATGCCAAAGAATGTTCAGACTACTGCACAATTGCACTCATCTCACACATTAGCAAAGTAGTGCTCAAAATTCTCCAAGCCAGGCTTCAACAGTACATGAAACGAGAACATCCAGATGTTCAAGCTGGTTTTAGAAAAGGCAAAGGAACTAGAGATCAAATTGCCAACATCCACTGGATAATAAAAAAAAGCAAGAGTGCTCAAGAAAAACATCTATTTCTGCTTTATTGGCTATGCCAAATCCTTTGGCTGTGTGGAACAAAACTGTGGAAAATTCTTAAAGAGATGGGAATACCAAACCATCTTACCTGCCTCCTGATAAATCTGTATGCAGGTCAAGAAGTAATAGTTAGAACTGGACATGGAACAACAGACTGTTTCCAAATTGGGAAAGCAGTACTTCAAGGCTGTATATTATCACCCTGCTTATTTAACTTATATGCATGATGTGAAATGCCAGTTTGGGTGAAGCATGAGCTGGAATGAAAGTTGCCAGGAGAAATATCAATAACCTCAGATATGCAGATGATACCACCATTATGGCAGAAAGCAAAGAGGAACTGAAGACCCTCTTGATGAAAGTGAAAGAGGAGAGTGGAAAAAAAAAAAAACTGGCTTTAAATTCAACATTCAAAAAACTAAGATCATGGCATTTGGTCCAATCACACCATGGAAAATAGATGGGGAAAAAATGGAAATAATGACAATCTTTATTTTCTTGGACTCCAAAATCACTGTGGATGGTGAGTACAACCTAGACAGCATATTAAAAAGCAGAGACATTACTTTGCCAACAATGGTCTGTCTAGTCAAAGCTATGGTTTTTCTAGTAGTCATGTATGGATGGAGAGTTGGACCATAAAGAAATCTGAGCTCCATGATGCTTTTGAACTGTGATGCTGGAGAAGACTCTTGAGAGTCCCTTGGACTGCAAGGATATCCAACCAGTCAATTCTAAAGGAAATCAGTCCAGAATATTCATTGGAAGGACTAATGCTGAGCTGAAGCTCCAATACTTTGGCCACCTGATACAAAGAACTGATTTATTAGAAAAGACCCTATTGCTGGGAACAATTGAATGCGGTGGAGACGGGGATGACGGAGGATGAGATGGATGGTCAGATCCATCACTGACTGAATGCACATGGATTTGAGCAAGCTCTGGGAGTTGGTAAAGGACAGGGAAGTCTGGCATGCTGCAGTCTATGGGGTTACAAAGAGTCGGACACGATTGAGCAACTGCACTGAACTGTACAATGTTACCAATGTCTGTCAACAGTTCTTTAGACACTCTGTCTATGAGATCTAAATCCCTTGAATCTATTTGTCATTTCCACTGTATAATCATAAGTGATTTGATTTAGGTCATACCTGAATGGTCTAGTGGTTTTCCCTACTTTCTTCAATTTAAGTCTGAATTTGGTAATAAGGAGTTCATGATCTGAGCCACAGTCAGCTCTTGGTATTGTCTTTCCTGACTGTATAGAGCTTCTCCATCTTTGGCTGCAAAGAATATAATCAATCTGATTTCGGTGTTGACCATCTGGTGATGTCCACGTGTACAGTCTTCTCTTGTGTTGTTGGAAGAAGGTGTGTGCTATGACCTGTGTGTTCTCTTGGCAAAACTCTATTAGGCTTTGCCCTGCTTCATTCCGTATTCCAAGGCCAAATTTGCCTGTTACTCCAGGTGTTTCTTGACTTCCTACTTTTGCATTCCTGTCCCCTATGATGAAAAGGACGTACTTTGGGTGTTAGTTCTAGAAGGTCTTGTAGGTCATCATAGAACTGTTCAACTTCAACTTCTTTGGCATTAGTGGTTGGGGCATAGACTTGATTTACTGTGATATTGAATGGTTTGCCTTGGAAACAAACAGAGATCATTCTGTCATTTTTGAGATTGCATCCAAATAGTGCATGTTTGACTCTTTTGTTGACTGCGATGGCTACTCCATTTCTTCTGAGGGATTCTTGCCCTCAGTAGTAGATATAATGGTCATCCAAATTAAATTCGCCCATTCTGGTCCATTTTAGTTCACTAATTCTAAAATGTCGGTATTCACTCTTGCCATCTCCTGTTTGACCACTTCCAATTTACCTTAATTCATGGACCTAATATTCTTTGTTCCTATGAAATATAGTTCTTTACAGCTTCAGACTTTACTTTCACCACCAGACACATCCAAACTGGGCATTGTTTCTGCTTGGCTCAGCCTCTTCATTCCTTCTGGAGTTCTTTCTCCACTCTTCTCCGGTAGCATATTGGGCACCTACCAAGCTGGGGAGTTCATCTTTCAGTGTCATATCTTTTTTCCCTTTTAATACTGTTCATGGGGTTCTCAAGGCAAATGTACTGAAGTAGTTTGCCATTCCCTTCTCCAGATCAGATCAGATCAGATCAGCCGCTCAGTCATGTCCGACTCTTTGTGACCCCATGAATCGCAGCACGCCAGGCCTCCCTGTCCATCACCAACTCCCCGAGTTCACTGAGACTTATGTCCATTGAGTCAGTGAATCCATCCAGCCATCTGATCCTCTGTTGTCTCCTTCTCCTCTTGCCCCCAATCCCTCCCAGCATCAGAGTCTTTTCTAATAAGTCAACTCTTCTCATGAGGTGGCCAAAGTACTGGAGTTTCAGCTTTAGCATCATTCCTTCCAAAGAAATCCCAGGGCAGATCTCCTTCAGGATGGACTGGTTGGATCTCCTTGCAGTCCAAGGGACTCTCAAGAGTCTTCTCCAACACCACAGTTCAAAAGCATCAATTCTTCAGTGCTCAGCCTTCTTCACAGTCCAACTCTCACATCCATACATGACCACAGGAAAAACCATAGCCTTGACTAGACGAACCTTTGTTGGCAAAGTAATGTCTCTGCTTTTGAATATGCTATCTAGGTTGGTCATAAATTTCCTTCCAAGGAGTAAGCATCTTTTAATTTCATGGCTGCAGTCACCATCTGTAGTGATTTTGGAGCCCAGAAAAATAAAGTCTGACACTGTTTCCCCATCTATTTCCCATGAAGTGATGGGACCGGATGCCATGATCTTTGTTTTCTGAATGTTGAGCTTTAAGCCAACTTTTTCACTCTCCACTTTCACTTTCATCAAGAGGCTTTTGAGTTCCTCTTCACTTTCTGCCATAAGGGTGGTGTCATCTGCATATCTGAGGTTATTGATTTTTCTCCTGCCAATCTTGATTCCAGCTTGTGTTTCTTCCAGTCCAGCATTTCTCATGATGTACTCTGCATAGAAGTTAAGTAAACAGGGTGACAATATACAGCCTTGACGTACTCCTTTTCCTATTTGGAACCAGTCTGTTGTTCCATGTCCAGTTCTAACTGTTGCTTCCTGACCTGCATACAAATTTCTCAAGAGGCAGATCAGGTGGTCTGGTATTCCCATCTCTTTCATAATTTTCCACAGTTTATTGTGATCCACACAGTCAAAGGCTTTGGCATAGTCTATAAGGCAGAAATAGATGTTTTTCTGGAACTCTCTTGCTTTTTCCATGATCCAGCAGATGTTGGCAATTTGATCTCTAGTTCCTCTGCCTTTTCTAAAACCAGCTTGAACATCACGAAGTTCACGGTTCACATATTGCTGAAGCCTGGCTTGGAGAATTTTAAGCATTACTTTACTAGGTGTGAGATGAATGCATTTGTTCCATAGTTGGAGCATTCTTTGGCATTGCCTCTCTTTGGGATTGAAATGAAAACTGATCCAGTCCTGTGGCCACTGCTGAGTTTTCCAAATTTGCTGGCATATTGAGTGCAGCACTTTCACAGCATCATCTTTCAGGATTTGGAATAGCTCAACTGGAATTCTTGGAGAAGGCAATGGTAACCCACTCCAGTACTCTTGCCTGGAAAATCCCATGGACGGAGGAGCCTGGTAGGCTGCAGTCCATGGGGTCGTTAAGAGTCAGACATGACTGAGCAATTTCACTTTCACTTTTCACTTTCATGCATTGGAGGAGAAAATGGCAACCCACTCCAGTGTTCTTGCCTGGAAAATCCCAGGGATGGTGGGGCCTGGTTGTCTGCTGTCTATGGGGTCGCACAGAGTCAGACATGACTGAAGCGACTTAACAGTAGCAGCAACTGGAATTCTATCACCTCCACTAGCTTTGTTCGTAGGGATGCTTTCTAAGGCCCACTTGACTTCACATTCCAGGATGTCTGGCTCTAGGTCAATGATCACACCGTCGTGATTATCTGGGTCGTGAAGATCTTTTTTCTACAGTTTTTCTGTGTATTCTTGCCACCTCTTCTTAATATCTTCTTCTTCTGTTAGGTCCATACCATTTCTGTCCTTTATCGAGCCCATCTTTGCATGAAATGTTCCTTTGGTATCTCTGATTTTCTTGAAGAGATCTTTAGGCTTTCCCATTCTGTTGTTTTCCTCTATTTCTTTGCATTGATCGCTGAAGAAGGCTTTCTTATCTCTTCTTGCTATTCTTTGGAACTCTGCATTCAGATGTTTATATCTCTCCTTTTCTCCTTTGCTTTTCGCTTCTGTTCTTTTCACAGCTATTTGTAAGGCCTCCCCAGACAGCCATTTTGCTTTTTTGCATTTCTTTTCCATGGGGATGGTCTTGATCCCTGTCTCCTGTACAATGTCATGAACCTCATTCCATAGTTCATCAGGCACTCTAGATCTATCAGATCTAGGCCCTTAAATCTATTTCTCTTTTCCCTTCTCCAGTGGGACACATTTTGTCAGTACTCCCCACCATGACTCATCCATCTTGGGTGGCCCTTCATGGCATAGCTCATAGTTTCATTGAGTTAGATAAGGCTGTGGTCCATGTGATCAGCTTGATTAGTTTCCTGTGATTGTGGTTTTCATTCTGCCTGGCCTCTGATGAAGAAGGATAAGAGGCTTGTGGAAGCTTCCTTATGGGAAGTACTGTCTGTAAGGCAAACTGAGTCTTGCTCTGATGGGCGGGGCCATGCTCAGTAAATCTTTAATCCAATTTTCCACTGTTGGGTGGGGCTATGTTAGCCCCCTTTGGCCTCAGGCCAAACTAGGTAAGGATGACCTCCTTTGATAGGACTTATGCCAGCATGCTGCAGCTCCCAGGACTATTATATTCAATTCCTCTGACCCTGCAACAGGCGCCTGTCAACGCACGCCTCTGCTGGAGACTCCTGGACACTCACAGGCAAGTCTGGCTCAGGCACTTGTGGTGTCACTGCTCCTTTCTCCTGGGTCCTGGTGCATACCATGTTTCGTCTGTGCCCTCCAAGAGTCTTTTTTCCCCAGTCCTGTGGAAGTTCTGTAGTTAAACCCACTGGCCTTCAAAGTCAAATTCCTTGGGGTTCTCATTCCTTTTGCCAGGTCCCCAGGTTAGGGATCGGCAGATTGTTCTGCAGTTTGTGGGCGTCGGCTCTGTGGCTCTGTGGTGGGGCTCATGGCAACCTCCTCCAAAAGGACTTAGGCTACAGGCTGCGCCTCCCAGGTCTGCTGCAGCCAGAGCCCCTGTCCCCGTGGCAGGCCACTGCTGAATCGTGCCTCTGCAGGAGACACTCAGACACTCAAAGGCAGGTCTGGTTCAGTGTCTTATGGGGTCCCTGGGTCCTGGTGTGCCCAAGGTTCTGTTTGCCCCCTCTGAGCATCTCTGGCGGGTATGAGGTTTGATTCTAAACATGGTTTTGCCCCTACGGTCATCTTGTTGGGGCTTGTCCTTTCCTTGGATGCAGGGTATCTTATTTTGGTGGAATCCAACGTTCTCCTGTCAATGGTTGTTCAGCAGCTATTTGCAATCAAGAGAAGATGAGCACACGTTTTTCTACTCCATCATCTTTACTTGATAAGATTATTCATATCATGGGGTAATCAGAGTAATAGTTGAGGTTGTTGATGTTTACCTTTCTCCTTTGAACAAATCAACTGGTAACAATTATTCTTTGTCCACCCACTATGGATTGGCTTCCATGGGTTTATGACAATAACAACAGAAATCTAATCTTTTTTTAATGTATCACCTGGAATAATAAATGAGATTTCACCTATAAGTTTTGTATATTTGCATTTTTGTTAACATTATTTTAGAAGAGTGTTAACAGGAGATATTTTCACTGTATGGGTAAAGATAATTAAAAAAAAAAAAATTCCTGATTAACTCTTAAGCTTTCACTCACTAGGTTCTCTGGCTAATCTCTTCCAAAGAAATTTGAAGCTGGAATTACAGGGAGAGAGAGGGGAGTGATACTAATATTAATGTGGGTTTAAGTGACTCTTTCACATCTGCAAAATGAAACAAGAAGCCACATTAGCACCCCTGAATCCCTAAAACTATTTGTTACCATAGTTTGGGTAATAAAGAAAGGAACCAACTAGTTTTGGAGACTGATAGAATGGACTTTAAGTAACATTTTAGCATTTGCTTACTACAAAACAGGTTTCCCTGGTAGCTCAGTGGCGATGAATCTGCCTGCAAGAGATGCAGGTTCGATCCCTGAGTCAGGAAGATCCCCTGGAGAAGGTAACGGTAACCCATTCTAGTATTCTTGCCTGGAAAATCCCATGGACAGAGGAGCCTGGCAGGCTATAGTCCACGGGGTCACAAAGTCAGACATGACTTAGCAGCAACAAGCTACAGGACTGTGGACAATTATTTAACCCAGGTCAGTTTCATTCCAGTCCCAAAGAAAGGCAATGCCAAAGAATGCTCAAACTACCGCACAATTGCACTCATCTCACACGCCAGCAACGTAATCCTCAAAATTCTCCAAGCCAGGCTTCAACAGTACATAAACCATGAACTTCCAGATGTTCAAGCTGGATTTAGAAAAAGAATTACCAGAGATCAAATTGTCAACATCCATTGGATCATCAAAAAAGCAAAAGCTTTCCAAAAAAATCATCTACTTCTGCTTTATTGACTATGCCAAAGACTCTGACTGTGTAGATCACAACAAACTGTGGAAAATTCTTAAAGAGATGGGAGTACCAAACCACCTTACTTGCCTCCTGAAAAGGGAACAACACACTGGTTCCAAATTAGGAAAGGAGTACATCAAGACTGTGTATTGTCACCCTGCTTATTTAACTTATATGCAGAGTGGATCATGCAAAATGCCTGGCTGGATGAAGCACAAGCTGGAATCAAGATTGCTGGGAGAAGTATCAATAACCTCAGGCATGCAGATGTTACCACCCTTATGGCAGAAAACAAAGAAGAACTAAAGAGCCTCTTGATGAAAGTGAAAGAGGAGAGTGAGAAAACTGGCTGAAAGCTCAACATTCAAAAAACTAAGATCATGGCATCTGGTCCCATCACTGCATAGCAAATAGATTGGGAAACAATGAAAACAGTGAGATACTTTATTTTGGGGGGCTCCAAAATCACTACAATGGTGACTGCAGCCATGAAATTGAAAGACACTTGCTCCTTGGTAGAAAAGCTATGACCAACCTAGAGAGCATATTAAAAAGCAGAGACATTCCTTTGCCAACAAAGGTAAATCTAGTCAAGCTATGATTTTTCCAGTAGTCATGTATAGATATCGGAGTTGGACTATAAAGCAAGCTGAGTGCTGAAGAATTGATGCTTTCGAACTGTGGTGTTGGAGAAGAATCTTGAGAGTCCCTTGGACTGCAAGGAGATCCAACCAGTCAATCCTAAAGGAAATCAGTTCTGAATATTTATTGGAAGGACTGATGCTGAAACTCCAATACTTCGGCCACCTAAAGCGAAGAACTGACTCATTGGAAAAGATCCTGATGCTGGGAAAGATTGAAGGTGGGAGGAGAAGGGGACGACGGAGGATGAGATGGTTGGATGGCAATAGCAGCTCGGATATGAGTTTGAGCAGGCTCCAGGAGTTGGTGATGGACCAGGAGCCTGGTGTGCTGCAGTCCATGGGGTCACAAAGAGTCAGACATGACTGAGCAACTGAACTGACCTTTATTTTATTTGTATGATAGAAAATTATTTATTTTATTGGATTAATGTGAGAATTGAATGAGCTAATATGAAGAAAAAGATTGATACAAATGTTAGCTTAGTTTTATCATTGATTTCTATTTTAAAAATATGTCATGAAGTATAGTAAAGAACTAATTTTTCTCAGAAGAAGACCTAGCTTTTGCCTTTGGATACTGGGAGGTAATTGTTGTTGCTTGAGAGACTTCAGTGGGCCAGATAGTAGCAATGTGATTTTGGGTACAGAGTGGCCACATCCATATAGTCTTGGGGTGGAAATGACCACACCTCACAGTTTTAGGATAGAACTGTCTGTGCCAAACAGAACACTGTGCAGTTTAGTCAGTCAGTCTCCTAAGAGAGTAAATCCCATGAGTTCTCATCTCAGGGAGAACTTTTTTTTTTTCTTATTTATTTTCTTTCTTTAATTTTTATTGTATGTATAAGAGAAGGTGAATGTTAGCTGAATATACTTTAGTAATCATTTCACGTGTATGTGGGCATTGCTAAGTCACTTCAGTCATGTCCAACTGTTTGTGACCCCATGGACTGTAGCCCGCCAGGTTCCTCTGTCCATGGGATTCTCTGGGCAAGAATACTGGAGTGGGTTGCCATGCCTTCCTCCAGGGATTTGCCTGACTTAGGAATCGAACCCGAGTCCCTTACATCTCTTTCATTGGCAGGTGAATTCTTTATCACTTGTGCCATCTGGGAAGCCCAATCATTTCACAGTGCATATAAATTTAGCTATCATACTGTATGCCTTAAACTTATATAGTGACATATTTCTCAATTACTTCTACTTATTTATTTCTCAATAAAAACTGGAGGGAAAAAAGTCATTTGGCTAATGTTCTATAGTTTAGAGTTTTGTTCCATTTTAAAGCAACTGGTTTGGCACCAGTTGGGGTTCTGCCTCATAATTCTCACATGAACCACCTAGAATTGGTGTTAAATTCAGGCCTCCACAAGACTTGCCTTACTTGTCATCCATGCTTTGGATCCCTGGGTGACCTTCACTTGTGACCAGTTAGATTCTAAGGTTCTCATGATCTCCCCTAGCTGGATAATTTGCTCTAACAACTCACAGGACTCAGGTGAATGCCACATTAAGTTTTACTATAAGGCTGTAGATCAGGAGCAGCCAAATGAAGAGACACCTAGGGCAAAATCTGGGAGATGAGGGATCATAAAGTTTCTGTGCCCTCACCTCATGGAAATCAGGTACATGGCCCTCCCAACACATTGTTGTGCACATCAACTACGAAGCTCCACTGACTGAGCCTCAGTGCCAGAGTTTTTATTGGAGTTACATTGTGTAGGCATTTTTGATCATATCATTGACTGTGTGATTGAATTCCAGGTTCCCTTCCCTCCCTAGACCCTTTTCCCAGAGATCAGGCTGGCCAAAAATTTCAACCCTCTTGTCTCTCTGGTCTCCTCTGTTGTCTCTCTTGGTTTGTCTCTCTGGTGACCAGTCTCCATCCTGAAGCTATCTTTGGGGCCCATAGAGAATGACTTTATTAACATAACAAAGACCGTTCCATCACTTCAGAAATTCCAAGGATTTAAAAGTTTCATACCAAGAATAGGGGCAAAGACCAAAAATATTCTTTAATACATATCAAGTATCTTTCATGAGCTTGGATAATTCATCTTTTATTCTTGAGGAATCATTAGCCATCCCTTCCCCATAATGATGAACCATGAACCAATGGAAAGAACATTGGATTCTAATTTCATTCCAGTCTCTTAATATCGCTTGTTTAAGTAACTTACAAAAACTAGAATTCTCCCCAAGTTACCTTACTCTCCTGGCCCAAGTTTCTTCTCCTCTAATGGCTCTTTAAATGACATTATTGGTTTCTTCTACTCCTAACCATCCATCACTCTCTGATTGATTGATTTAGCATGACTGAATCAATCAATATATAATCAATAATCAATATATATAGATACATCAATATATATATATATATAATCAATATATATATATGAAATTCAAGGCTATTTCTGAAGGCTATTTTAGCTCAAAGCTTTCTGGATCCAGCCTATCTCTGCCGTTTTTCAGGTGTGTGATCTCTGGCCATTTACTTAACCTGTCTGTGTCTGAATTTTCTCATTTGCAAAATGGTGAGAATAGTAGTGTCTCCATTACAGTGTTGCCAAAAGAATAAGATGTGATAAGGCAGGTAAAGAATTTAGCACTGATTCTGCAAAAATATAGTAAAGACTCAGTAAATGTTCTCACAGGTAATTTATATTTTATTAAATTTTTATATGATTTTAACTCTCTGGAATAAAAGTAAATGCATCAAGGATCAATAGAACTTCAATGTATTCATGATAAGAATATCAGGCATGTTACCATTGACATGAAATTTAAAAAATAAATATATCCATCATTTGAGACTGAAAAGGGGTATTATAATTTATCCTGTAACAAACTACTGCTATTATGGGTTATCTGAATGTTGTGAAGGAGAATGTTTTACGGATGTTTTACTGTCATGGGAGAATGACACACTATATTCAGAGGATAACAAACTTATTATATGTGAGTCAGGAGAGGATGACAGAGGTCTTGGAAAATCCTTAATTAATGGAATAACTGAGGTAGCTATTATATTGTGATGAATACAAGATGAATGTTTATACATGTTCTTGAATATAAGATCAACTTCATTGGAAAAGACTCTGATGCTGGGAGGGATTGGGGGCAAGAGGAGAAGGGGACGACAGAGGATGAGATGGCTGGATGGCATCCCCGACTCGATGGACGTGAGTCTCAGTGAACTCCGGGAGTTGGTGATGGACAGGGAGGCCTGGCATGCTGCAATTCATGGGTCGCAAAGAGTCGGACACAACTGAGCGACTGATCTGATCTGATCTGTATAACTTAGTTAATAGAACCATCCCAGTAAGAGTTAACTAGAGTAGATTTTCCCGAAAGCAATTCTGGTGTTACCATATTCTAGCCCTGGGGCTTTGACTTCTGAAACAAGTTCTAAAAACAGCCATTGTGAAATACTTGACTGAATGAAAAGGATTAAATTATATGATGCCATCCTGCAGATGAGTCATTTCTATCATTTTCTATTTGTTGTCCTACTAATTATAAATATAATTAAAAGTTTATCTTAAAATTTAATTTACTTTTTAATAAACCTAGAGGCCAAGAATATGTCATCCTTAATAGAAATTTCCATTTTTAGCATTATTTTTGCTTTTTGTGATCTTGGCCTAAAATAATTAGTCTTGCCATCATGGCATGTATGCTAATTTTAATTTTCTTCCCTTCTGTCCGTGAGACGCAAATAGCACTTATAGAAATGATCAATCATGAATATTAATATTACCAGCATTCAGATAATTAATAATAATTACTACATTGCATGTTTATCAAATGTACGTGTTTATAAAGTTCATTATCTCTGTATTTTAATTTCTTCTCATCTACATTTTTTAATATGTAATACATGAAACTCTTGGACAAATATGTAAGTAATTTTTAAAAGTCTAAATGATATTTTTCTGAAGTTGAGATGAGTTGATTTATTAAGGTAGAAATGGTATCCACATTCTTACTCTTCACACATTCATTCAGGCATTCATTCAGCTAATATAAGCATGAAGTGATGATGGTGAGATGTTGGCAAATGTATAGCATTTAGCAAGAGAGATAGGTCCTGTATCTGCATGGCTGTTATCAAACACATCTCACTTTGAAAAGTCATAAGGTAGTATGAAGTGCTATAGGAGTTTGAAGAGAAAAAATATTTGGGGGGAGTTTAAGTGATCAGAAAAGGCACCTAGTTTACTGGATGACTACTATCTAAATGAGTTTTCCAGTAGGACTGTCCAACTAAAATACAGAGATAGATACAGATAGAGTCTTCTGAAAGAGACATTAATCGCTTAGTGGTCAATGACTATTTATTTCTCTTCCAAATATTATCCTTTTGCTGGAGATTTGAAATAATTCCATATTAGCAGCCTATTGAGGTGAAAATTTTATTGACTCTTCTTGAAGGAGCCCAGTGACCTGATTTTGCACTTAGAAAGGCTATAAAGTTGCTCTTAGAGTTTAATGGATTCAATCTCAGAGAACAGAAAACCAAGGAACTGTACTCCTCTCCTGTATTAGTTTCTTTATGATTTTCTTAGCATTCATTCTACAGTATGTATATCTGATTTGATCTTATGAATCAGTCTTGAACTGAGGAAGCTCTTCACTCAGAATGGCAGATACTTGGGAAATATTTTTCATTTTCTTGGTCATCTAGGAGAATCAATTGTACTAAATAATATTCTGGCAGTCACAAAGCTATCTGTACCATCCAAAGTGGTCAATCTCAATCTAAGGAACCTTTAAAAGAAATGCTATCTAAATATTTCTCATACATAGATTTCCTTTTTTCTTTCATGTTCGTTTCCTTACTTTATCACAAAGGCCAGGAGTGTTCAGAGTGAACTTCATTGTTTTATTCTCAGTCTTTGGGGAAAAAGTGAGTCTTTCAACATGAAGTATAATGTTGTTGTTGTTGTTCAGTCACTCAGTCATGTCCAACTCTTTGCAACTCATATACTGCAGCACGCCAGGCTTCCCTGTCCTTCACTATCTCCCAGAGCTTGCTCAAACTCATATCCCTTGAGTTGGTGATTCCATCCAACCATCTTATCCTGTCATCCCCTTCTCCTCCTCTCCTGCCTTCAATCTTTCCCAGCCTCAGGGTCTTTTCTAATGAGTCAGCTCTTCACATCAGGTGGGGAAAGTATTGGAGCTTCAGCTTCAGTCCTTCCAATGAATATTCAGGACTGATTTCCTTTGGGATTAACTGGTTTGATCTCATTGCAGGCCATGGGACTCTCAAGATTCTTCTCTAATACCATAGTTCAAAACCATCAAGAAGTATGATGTTAACTGTAAGTTTTTTGGTAGGTGTATCTTCAGTTCAGTTCAGTTCAGTCGCTCAGTCGTGTCTGACTCTTTGCGACCCCATGAATCGCAGCACGCCATGCCTCCCTGTCCATCACCAACTCCCAGAGTTCACTCAGACTCATGACCATCGAGTCGGTGATGCCATCCAGCCATCTCATCCTCTGTCGTTCCCTTCTCCTTCTGCCCCCAATACCTCGCAGCATCAGAGTCTTTTCCAATGAGTCAACTCTTTGCATGAGGGGGCCAAAGTACTGGAATTTCAGCTTTAGCATCATTCCTTCCAAAGAACACCCAGGACTGATCTCCTTTCGAATGGACTGGTTGGATCTCCTTGCAGTCCAAGGGACTCTCAAGAGTCTTCTCCAACACCACAGTTCAGAAGCATCAAGTCTGCTCTTAGCTTTCTTCACAGTCCAACTCTCACATCCATCCATGACTACTGGAAAAACCATAGCCTTGACTAGATGGACCTTTGTTGACAAAGTAATGTCTCTGCTTTTTAATATGCTGTCTAGGTTAGTCATAACTTTCCTTCCAAGGAGTAAGCGTCTTTTAATTTCATGGCTGCAATCACCATCTGCAGTGATTCTGGAGCATGAAAGGGAAAAAAAGGTAAAACCATGAAATCTAATATAGTGTTGATATTAGAAATAAAGAAAGAACAGACACATGGGAATCCATGATAGTATTCAGATTAACTTAGCTTCTCTTCAACTATATTACTATCTCCCTGGTATTTCTTTCTTTAGTTTCTGCTACCACATTTTTTCCTTTGTGAAGCTGGGTGCTCCCTGACTTGAGAACCCATATGGAGTCCAGATTCCAGGAGACAAATGACCATCTGCTTATTTAGTGGGGACACATTTAATTGTGTGCTGTGGAGTCATTCTGTTAATAGAAGATCTAGGAGCCTCCAGTTTCATCATTCTGTCTCTGATAGAGAGACAAAGGTAGAATGAAGACAGTGTTAACCTGAGGATGAAATAATATCACTGTGTAAATCTCTGCTTGGTGGAATAGGAACATTTGTTATAAGAAAAAGTTTCAGAAGACACAGGATAATATATTGCTTTTTTAGAACAGTGCCATAAATTGAGGGAGAAATGACCAATTAGAAGAGAGAGCTTTCGCATATCATTAGCTTTGACCAAGTTAAGGAAATAAGACGGTGTCCATTGTGAATGACAAGGAAAGCCCATGGGTTGTGGATCATTTGGTCCAAACTGCATAAAATCTACTGCAGGAAAACATTGCCACCCATCCAGCCTTGACCTGCCCGACATGTTTAGAAAGTGTTACTGCAAAAGGAAAAGAAAGAAATATGGATCCACAGATTCACTAGGGAGCAATAAAAGCTCAAATTTAGTGTAATATAAATAAATGCTATAGAGATGGAAAGCAAGATGGATTATCATTATTATCCAGTATTTTTATAGCACTTTATATTTTGCAAATGGCTTCATAGTCCAGCATAATGAATCACTGGAGGTGAGGGATGTGGTCCAGGGAAATGATACAGGATACACAGAGTAGCAGTTAGTACATCCATTAGCAGAGCTCCATGTACATTATTACCGTCTGGATGGTTCACATGAACTCACCTCTTTTATTTTCTTTACAACACTTTTTGGTAACTTTGGTGATTACTAATATACTTTCAATGGGTATGTTTAAATTTCACTGGTTTTAAATTTCCTGGCACAATCCTGACTTTCTGTGAATATATCCCTGCCTAATGTATAAGCATGAGAACTAGGTTAAACTAATAACATTTTATTCTTGATAAAACCAGCACCAACAAGGCCTTCATGATTGTGCCTATTATTCTTCTTTAAAAATGTCCAGGCTTTTTGACTTTTGCCATCTCCTCCAACCCACCTCTCTATTTAAATAAGCATGAATGCCACTGCACCAGTATATGTTAGAGGCCTCCTGTTTGTTAGAAAGCTGTCCAGTTATTCCAAGGGAATCCCACTTTGAAACTTCCTGCCCTGTTGTTCCCGTAAATTCTCCTGTACTGTCAGCACAAAGGCCTTGTTTTGTTTTCAGTATGTAAAGAACATACATACCCAGGCATGTCCCCACTCCCCTTCCCTGTGTAAACATCATTTAATTCATTATACGTTCAGTATTGGGGAGTGGTTGCTGGTGGTTCTCTTCCTCTTGTTTTTATTGATCATACCTCCATCAGCCTACATCAAAGTCTTAATTCTCATAAGAGTGGAATTTAAGAATTTCCAGAGATTTACTGAATTAATGACTAAGTTATGAGTCGTGTCAGTAGTTCATCAGATCTTTTCACCAGATCTTTGCAGACATAAACACCCTCATGCCTTCCCCCTCTCTCTCATAGCTTAGAATGCAAACAAGGACAGTGTCCGGCACATAGTAGGTCCTCAACGGATGTGTGCTCACCAATGAAGTAAGCTCCTACAGGGACCCTTGCATGAAATGAAGGTTGCAAAAGGGTTACTTTTAAGTGTGAAATCTACTGTGAACAATGTGAAGGAAAAAGTGTATGAACTGGGAAATGTGTTTGATCCAATTTGTTTCCTCTAAAATTCTAGTAGCTATAGAACAGGAAAAAAGGAAAGTCACAAGTCATAAGAGAAAAAGTTAAAAAAAAAAATGTTTGATCTATTCATAGCTGTTTTACGGACAAAGGCAGAAGGAAATTCAACAGTGCATTTGCTGGAAAGAACCACATTTTAGTCTGATTAAGAATATGCTGAGACTTGCTTTTTAGGGCAACTATATAATTGCACCACACATCACTTTTTAAATAACTGGGAAAATGTTCTGTATTCTAAATTATTCTTTGAGGATCAGAAATGTAAGGCAGATGTTTTAAATCAAAAGTGGTGTTTTGTAGAGAATATATTTGTATTTGTGAATATTGAAAAAAAAAATCTAGGTGAAGATGGTATAATGAGAAAAGAAAAAGAAACCTGTACCTTGTTCAGTAAGAAACAAACTCAGAGACTCTCTATCCAAACTTCTGAGCCTTTTTAGCAAAAATTTGGGAAGGAAAATACTGTTTGTAATCAGCAAGATCTCTAATTTTATGCTTACTCTTAATTGCAATGAAGAGAGTTTTTATTTGATAAGAAACATTACATTTTTTTCAAAAGAGCAAATTAATCACACAATTAAAATTTTAACCTGGTTGCCTGAACATAAAATTCATCTTCTCCAGAACATTTTCCAGCTTGGCCTAACTTTTTGTGTCCAGTGAGACCTCATTTAAAATATGAAGAAAATTAAGTTATGGAAGATTTCAATCTCCTTTTATTCAGTATTTCTTCCTAAGTATTCTTACCTAAGTGTTCCAGAAACTTCTACCATGTTCTGATCCTATAGCTGTTAATACTAACTGTCAGAAAATTAAAGAGGTATTTTGGGGGGAGAATAAGTATATTGATAAAAATATTTAAAATGTTCATATATTGTAAAAATAACATTAACACATTTTTTTAAAGAAACAAATTAAGTCATCTATACTCTCAGTACTATAATTCAACCCTTTTTCCTTTCTCCCTCACTCTTCTTGTGCCATGGTATGTGAGCAGAGAAATAATGAGATCTGTTTTGCACATAGAATTCTTATGCTGTCACACCCATTATAACTTTGGTGTTTAATCTTGAAATACTGTTTCCTCAATTGTATATCCATAATCTATTATTTCTGTGTTTAAAGACATGTAATTTGTTTAACGTTTTAAAAATGTTGTAGATAATATTGGAAACATAGTTTCTGAACATAAACTTTTTCTTCTTTTGAGTTATTTCCTTGAAATACACTTCCTTGGGGAGTCAAGCCATAAGCATTTATTTTCATTTTTACAATATTATTTTCTGTAGTAGTATCTATTTACATTACTATTAGGTCTTCATGAACATGAGTTTCTCTTTATAAAAATAGCTTTTAAAGCATCATAATATTAAGCCCAAGGAACCAATGAACACTTCCAAGACAACTACCAAAAAAAGAAGAAAAGAAACTCAGGAACTTTTAAGTTAGTAAGACTTTTAAAACTTATTCTACCTAAGGAAGCCCCTGATTATAAAAGTTTGTTAATGGAAAGATGATTTAATGATATATGTTTTGGATCTAAGGAGTTTGACATTTCCTGATACTATCTATTTCTCACTTTACCTTAATTCTTATGCATTAAAATACTAAACAGTGTGTATTAGAAATAACTTTAGTATTATCACTTGGTATAAGTTGGAATAAGAAGATGACATCTTCATGAACTGTATTCTGTATTTTTTTTTTCCGATTTTCAGGGTTCTATAATTTTTTTTTCTTTTTTTCTAAAATGTCTTACTGGAGATAAAGGGATACCTTTTACCCTTGTTTGTTTCCATAATATTTTTCCCAACCTAAGGTTTTCTTCTAGCTAGAGGATCATAAAACCTATTTCTAAAGATACATTATAGGGAACACAAGTACCTTAGGATGAAATTTCCATAAAGAAAATGTAAAAATTCAGTAAAAGTATGAAATGTGTTATTAACCTCGAATCTTCTCAAAATGTGATCTCTGGACTACCAAGATCCACATCATTTGGAGACTTGTTAGAAATGTAAAATCTCAGGTCTGCCCCACATCTACTGATTCAGTAAATCTGGAGGCAGAGCCAACAATCCATACTTTAACAAGCCCTTCAGTTATTATGTTAATCACTAAAGTCTAAGAACCACTGCTTTAACTTCTTCTTGCAAATTCTGATGTCATTACATGTTATTAAAGTTTCTGATAAGGCCTGTAGAGGAAAGAAAAAATATATCAGTCAGTTCAGTTCAGTCGCTCAGTTGTGTCTGATTCTTTGCGACCCCATGAATCACAGCATGCCAGGCCTCCCTGTCCATCACCAACTCCTGGAGTTAATGCCATCCAGCCATCTCATCCTCTGTCGTCCCCTTCTCCTCCTGCCCCCAATCCCTCCCAGCATCAGAGTCTTTTCCAATGAGTCAACTCTTCGCATCAGGTGGCCAAAGTACTAGAGTTTCGGCTTTAGAATCAGTCCTTCCAAAAAAATCCCAGGGCAGATCTGCTTCAGAATGGACTGGTTGGATCTCCTTGCAGTCCAAGGGACTCTCAAGAGTCTTCTCCAACACCACAGTTCCAAAGCATCAATTCTTCAGTGCTCAGCTTTCTTCACAGTCCAACTCTCACATCCATACATGACCACAGGAAAAACCATAGCCTTGACTAGATGGACCTTTGTTGGCAAAGTAATATCTCTGCTTTTCAATATGCTATCTAGGTTGGTCATAACTTTTCCTCCAAGGAGTAAGCATCTTTTAATTTCATGGCTGCAGTCACCATCTGCAGTGATTTTGAAGCCCCCAAAAATAAAATCTGACACTGTTTCCACTGTTTCCCCATCTATTGCCATGAAGTGATGGGACCAGATGCCATGATCTTCGTTTTCTGAATGTTGAGCTTTAAGCCAACTTTTTCACTCTCCTCTTTCACCTTCATCAAGAGGCTTTTTAGTTCCTCTTCACTTTCTGCCATAAGGATGGGTGGTAATCTGCATATCTGAGGTTATTGATATTTCTCCCGGCAATCTTGATTCCAGCTTGTGCTTCTTCCAGCCCAGCGTTTCTCATGATGTACTCTGCATAGAAGTTAAATAAGCAGGGTGACAATATACAGCCTTGAGGTACTCCTTTTCCTATTTGGAACCAGTCTGTTGTTCCATGTCCAGTTCTAACTATTGCTTCCTGACCTCCATATAGGTTCCTCAAGAGACAGGTCAGGTGGTCTGGTATTCCCATCTCTTTCAGAATTTTCCACAGTTTATTGTGATCCACATAGTCAAAGGCTTTGGCATAGTCAATAAAGCAGAAATAGATGTTTTTCTGGAACTCTCTTGCTTTTTCCATGATCCAGCAGATATTGGCAATTTGTTCTCTGGTTCCTCTGCCTTTTCTAAAACCAGCTTGAACATCTGGAAGTTCACGGTTCACATATTGCTGAAGCCTGGCTTGGAGAATTTTGAGCATTACTTTACTAGCGTGTGAGATGTGTGGAATTGTGTGGTAGTTGGAGCATTCTTTGGCATTGCCTTTCTTTGGGATTGGAATGAAAACTGACCTTTTCCAGTTCTGTGGCCACTGCTGAGTTTTCCAAATTTGCTGGCATATTGAGTGCAGCACTTTCACAGCATCATCTTTAAGGATTTGAAATAGCTCCACTGGAATTCCATCCCCTCCACTAGCTTTGTTTGTAGTGATGCTTTCTAAGGCCCACTTGACTTCACATTCCAGGATATCTGGCTCCAGATGAGTGATCACAGCATCATTATTATCTTGGTCATGAAGATCTTTTTTGTACAGTTCTTCTGTGTATTCTTGCCACCTCTTCTTAATATTTTCTGCTTCTGTTAGGTCCATACCATTTCTGTCCTTCATCGAGCCCATCTTTGCATGAAATGTTCCCTTGGTTTCTCTAATTTTCTTGAAGAAATCTCTAGTCTGTCCCATTCTGTTGTTTTCCTCTATTTCTTTGCATTGATCACTGAGGAAGGCTTTCTTATCTCTTCTTGCTATTCTTTGGAACTCTGCATTCAGATGTTTATATCTTTCCTTTTCTCCTTTGCTTTTCGCTTCTCTTCTTTTCACAGCTATTTGTAAGGCCTCCGCAGACAGCCATTTTGCTTTTTTGCATTTCTTTTCCATGGGGATGGTCTTGATCCCTGTCTCCTGTACAATGTCACGAACCTCTGTCCATAGTTCATCAGGCACTCTATCAGATCTAATCCCTTAAATCTATTTCTCACTTCCACTGTATAATCATAAGGGATTTGATTTAGGTCATACCTGAATGGTCTAGTGTTTTTCCCTACTTTCTTCAATTTCAGTTGGAATTTGGCAATAAGGAGTTCATGATCTGAGCCACAGTCAGCTCCCAGTCTTTTTTTTGTTGACTGTATAGAGCTTCTCCATCTTTGGCTGCAAAGAACATAATCAATCTGATTTCGGTGTTGACCATCTGGTGATGTCCATGTGTAGAGTCTTCTCTTGTGTTGTTGGAAGAGGGTGTTTGCTATGACCAGTGCATTTTTTGGCAAAACTCTATTAGTCTTTGCCCTGCTTCAATGTGTATTCCAAGGCCAAATTTGCCTGTTACTCCAGGTGTTTCTTGACTTCCTACTTTTGCATTCCAGTCCCCTATAATGAAAAAGACATCTTTTTTGGGTGTTAGTTCTAAAAGGTCTTGGAGGTCTTCATAGAACTGTTCAACTTCAGCTTCCTCAGCGTTACTGGTTGGGGCATAGACTTGGATTACTGTGATATTGAATGGTTTGCCTTGGAGGCGAACAGAGATCATTCTGTCATTTTTGAGATTGCATCCAAGTACTGCATTTCAAACTCTTTTGTTGATCATGTAGGCTACTCCATTTCTTCTGAGGGATTCCTGCTCTAAACTTTGCAGTCCCAAAATGTTGACCGTGCTATATTTATGTTTCATGAAATACAGCACTCCTATGGCAGTAAGGTGTGTCTCAGTTCAAACTGCAGTTGCTAGCTTCACCCTGAGTTGTTGAATGTAACACACACATTTACACACGTGCATTAGTGTTTGGGGCTTCCCAGGTGGCGCTAGTGGAAAAGAACCCGCCTGCCAATGCAGGAGACATAAGAGACACAGGTTTGATACCTGGGTGGAGAAGATCCCCTGGTGGAGTGCATGGCACCCCACTCCAGTGTTCTTGCCTAGAAAATCCCATGGACAGAGAAGCCTGGTCTGCTGCAGTCTATAGGGTTGCAAAGAGTCGGACACAACTGAAGTGGCTTAGTGTTTTATGTTTTTCTTATGAGTAGATCATGAGAAAACCACAGCCCTTTCTTAATTATATCCTTAATCAAAGGATACGTCATTGCCTGAGCTGATTCACCTCTGCTACCCCCCACCATGTGCCTGCAGTGTATATCTTAATATATCTGAGCATATGTGTCTTGTATAAAATGTATCATAATGGCTTCTGTGTTACCAAACCTGATAGGAAGTACTCTATTTATAGATTCTGGCTATTAGAGATGATTGTGTATCTGAGTAAATTAAATTCAGAGACTTTGGACCAAATACTTATTATTTGATGAGGGAAAAAAATGTCATGATACAAAGTGAGAATATAAAATTAGTAAATAAAACAAAATATTATCTTATTTAAGTTAAAAAATAAAAATAAAATGAAAAGTTGGAAGTAACTATTATTGCATCTGCTGGAAAATTTCAACATGAATCTGTGGCATATTGCTTGTTGCCAGGTCAAAGATTAGTGGGCAAACCACCCTTAAATTTTGTTAGTGGACTTCTGATGATTTAATAATAGGGATCAAACATTACACATTTTATTTAAACATCTATAGGCAACATTCTCTGTTAGTAGCTCTATACCTTTTGCAAAAACGGGAAAATGTTACATTTTATCTCAACAAGAAAGTCTTGATTTGTATATGTTTTATCTTTGCATGGCTCTTATCCTGTGCATTTAAATTACAAAGACATTCCATAGTTCAAATGAGCATGAAGCTGTTTGGCAAACTGAGATTATAGAGCTACAAAACCCTTGGTAGAAGGTGTCTATAAATAGAGGTATCTAACATGGAAAATCTTCTGAACAATATAAATGGTCCTTATTCAAAAAGCAGTGGAGAGGAGGAAAGCCTACAGCATTGATTTAAAAGACTGTAATTAGAATTAGGTTCTGATAATTAGATCCCAGTAGACTGAGTTCAGACTTTCTTTTCCCTCAAACAAACAAAGCATAAATGAGTGTAGGATGTCATTTCTGCAGGA
Organism: Bubalus kerabau; assembly: GCF_029407905.1. NCBI lineage: Eukaryota > Metazoa > Chordata > Mammalia > Artiodactyla > Bovidae > Bubalus > Bubalus kerabau. The sequence goes on from NC_073636.1 coordinate 9,505,173, forward strand.
ATGAAAATAGAAATGGAATTTTAAATAAAGATTGTGAAACAAAATGAGGCACTTTAATTCTTGCACCTGGAATCATTTCATAATGAAATGCAAATTAATTCTAAAAAAACTCTGACCTCTGTTTTGCTGATTACAACCTAAAATCATTCATTTAGTTTTTAGAAAGAGAGAAAATACATGTTGGGATGAAACTATTTAGTACATCTACCTTGAATTTCTTGATAAAATTATATGATTGGCTCCAGGGTTGAATGATTTCACATTTGTATTATGAACAAAGATCAAAGACCAAGGATGGAACATTTGATATAAATTGGATGTGAATCCACCATGATTATTTGGAATTGTTCATTGGCTAAAAATTGTATTCATCCTTCACCAGTGAGCTCTTAGGGGTGTTTACTTACTGTAGTTTCTTTATTTCTAAATTTACTAAAGAAGTAAATTTGAACCTCCTTTCAACTTTTTGGATCACAACAAACTGCAAAATTCTTCAAGAGATGGGAATACCAGACCACCTGACCTGCCTCCTGAGAAATCTGTATTCAGGTCAAGAAGTAACAGTTAGAACTGGACATGGAACAACAGACTGGTTCCAAATTGGGAAAGGAGTACGTCAAGGCTGCATGTTGTCACCCTGCTTATTTAACTTCTATGCAGAGTACATCATGTGAAATGCTGGACTGGATGAAGTACAAGCTGGAATCAAGATTGCCGGGAGAAATATCAATTACCTCAGATATGTAGATGACACCACCCTTATGGCAGAAAGGGAAGAAGAACTAAAGAGACTCTTGATAAAAGTGAAAGAGGAGAGTGAAAAATTGGCTTAAAGCTCAACATTCAGAAAACTAAGATCATGACTTCCAGTCCCATCACTTCATGGCAAATAGATGAGACAATGGAAACAGTGAGAGACTATATTTTGAGGCTCCAAAATCACTGCAGATGGTGATTGCAGCCGTGAAATTAAAAGACACTTGCTCCTTGGAAGAAAAGTTATGACCAACCTAGACAGCATATTAAAAAGCAGAGACATTCCTTTGCCAACAAAGGTTCGTCTAGTCAAAGTTATAGTTTTTTTTTCCAGTAGTCATGTATGGCTGTGAGAGTTGAACTATAAAGAAAGCTGGGCACTGAATAATTGATGCTTTTGAACTATGGTTTTGGAGAAGACTCTTCAGAGTCCCTTGGACTGCAAGGAGATCCAGCCAGTCCATCCTAAAGGAGATCAGTCCTGAATAGTCATTGGAAGGACTGATGCTGATGCTGAAACTCCAGTATTTTGGCCACCTGATGTGCAGAACTGACTCACTAGAAAAGACCCTGATGCTGGGAAAGATTGAAGGTGGGAGGAGAAGAGGCCTAAATAGGATGAGATGGTTGGATGGCATCACCGACTCAATGGACATGAATTTGAATAAACTTTAGGAGTTGGCGATGGATAGGGAGGCCTGGTGTGCACAGGGTTGCAAAGAGTCGGACACAACTGAGTGACTGAACTTCAGCTTTGAAAAATATAAATCTCAGTTTCATTAAGTAACATTTAAGGAATACAGATTCTAGCTGATAGTCTCACATAGATCTTTAAGTAGGAGTTTATATTTCTGTGATGTAGAATACATATGAGTTGATGGAAGAATGGAGGACTCTTCATTCTCCTAGAGTCTAGCCCAATTGCATTTTGCTTTTTTTTTTTTTTTATCATATTGATGACTGATATTGTCATCAGTTTATCTAACAGAGAAACAAAACTGGGATGTCATTAAAAATATGCACTACCAGAAAATTACTGTATATTTAGGTGAACAAATAAATAGAATAGAATAGTAAATGAAATAATATTCATAGATATTCATAAAACATTTGTATAAGATTGGGAGACTGAAATATGCATTTTGTATCTAATGAAAATGTCTTCTTAATTATTTATACTCACACCTCCTTTTCAAAAGAATTTGAAGCTATTTACATTAAGAAATTGTTGACTTTATTTTTTTAAATTTGAATAGAGATGGAAAATTGAAACATATGCAAAATTAAAAAAAAAAGTGTTAGGGTGGTAGCCCATAGACTTATCATATTATGATTTCTTCCACTGCAAGGTATGTGGGTTCTATCCCTGGTCGGGGAACTAATATCCTGCATGCCTCACAGTGCAGCAGTATATAAGTTATGTAAATGTTGGCTCTGAACTCCTTGTGAGCAAAGGCAAATAAAGTTGCTTGTTGTTACGGTCTTAAGTTTTGACTAGTAAATATGGTGGAAGTTTTTGTTAGGTCTAAGAGTATACAGTATGAACACATTCAATAAATGTTTGCCAATGGCTTTCGTCCATAGGTCACCTGGTTCAGTGATCAATATCTGAATCATCTTTTAAAATCTCTCAGTGTTTTCATTTTATTCTTAAATCATTCAAAACCAACCAACCAACCAAAAACAACCAATACTTTATTCTATTCATTTTATTTCACTGCTTAGTTTGTTAACGTTGGAAACTTGAGCAATAGGGGGATTTAGTGGTTGACTGGGCTCCCCATCACAGCTTGCTTTTCAGTATAAGAAATGAGAATAATCGTGTCACCTAGAGTCTTCTTAGAGGGTTCAGCAGCCACTTTCTAGGTAAGAGGGAGGACATTTCACACAAATTACTTTGCCCAGAGCAACTTAACTTTTTTTCTTTTTTTTTTGACCATGTTGGATTCTACTCAGCATTGCGTTGAAACAAAGTTCCACTGAAAACAATTGGATAACTGCTAGGTAAAAATCATCAGCTGTGCTCCTGGAGAAGGGATTTGCAGCTGAGCCTGAGGGATAGGTTTGTGCAGCCTCTAACCAGTGTATCCTAAATCGGATTGATGCTTTTCAGAATGTTTGCTATATTTAGGATGATTTTTAGAATGTTAGCAATGCCCTGAAATCATAGGAAAATTTTATGGTTTACTTGTAATATATAAAAAGAAATTAGTTTTTCCTTTGGTTCTTTTTGTATCATTATTACATTTCAGAAATGCACAAGTGATACAAAAGAGCACCTAGAATTAATATTAATGAATATCTTAATCAAAGAAATAAAATATAATAGGAAAAGTTGAAATCCTTCCTTTAAATCTACCCTTTGTTTGTCTCCAAACACAAGTGCTATCTTCAATTTGGTGTCCTTGATTCCTATCTGTATTCTTATATTTTTATTCCATATCTAAAGATATTCATTAAAGTATATATTGTATTAATTGTGTGCTTTTGAGATGTTTCATAAATATTATACTACAAAATCATTGATCATCTTTTTCCTCACATCATATTTTACGTTTGAGTTCCATGTCAGTATATATAGATCCTCATTCATTCATTTGAATTGCTTGCTGCAATTCCATGTAATGAATATGTCATATTAATTAATTAATTTAATTTATACAGAAAGTATTAAAGTGCCTTTTACTTGCTCATTCTGATATCATGGCAGTTTATATCCTTACACACATGTTTAAGGGTTAAACTAGGCTGGGTTTATAACCAGAAGTGTTCTTGAGACTCACAGTATTCATTACTTCAAAAAAACCAATATATCAATATTACCCAAAGTGGCTGTTCTTATTTACATGCTCCCTAGCATTGTATTACGGCCCATGCTTTTCTGCATTCAATAGCAGTATTTTCAGACTGTTATTTCCTGCCAAATGAGTATGAAATAGCATCTCATTGCTGATTTAATAGGCAGTTCTCTGATTATTAGCAATATTAAGTATCTTCCTAATTTACTGTCCATTTGGTTTCTATTCTGGGAATTACCCCTAATGACCATTGTTCAGTTTTTTTTTTTCTTGTAATACAGAAAGTATTTATATATTTGTTATTATAAGTTTTTGCAAACTGTGTGTGTTGCTATTTTTTTCCCTCAGACTGGAGCTGTTCTTTTAATTTTTTCCATGGAGATTTTTATCATGTTTTAAATTGTATTGTCAAAAAAACATACCGATCCTTTTCTTTATAGTTTCTGCCATTCAGACCTTATTTTAAAAATTGTTCCCTATCATAAGTTTATCATAATAGGATAAAGCGATCCTATCAATTCTATAAATTCTTGTAAAAAGGTTAACATTTTGGCACTCATAGTTAGATCATTAATCCATCTTTCATAGGCCATATTTCTAAAATGTACAACTTTATGTCTATGACCTCTTTTTGATACATTGGTCTCTCTGCTCCAGATTTAAACTGTCTCAATGACTTTTGCTTTATACCTTGATAACTGGAAAGGCCTGATTTTGAGAGAGTTCCTGAAAAACATCTACTTCTGCTTTATTGACTACGCCAAAGCCTTTGACTGTATGGATCACCACAAACTATAGAAAATTCTTAAAGAGATGAGAATACCAGACCACCTGACCTGCCTCCTAAGAAATCTGTATTCAGGTCAAGAAGCAACAGTTTGAATGGGACATGGAACAACAGACTGGTTCCAAATCAGGAAAGGAGTTTGTCAAGGCTGCACATTGTCACCCTGCTTATTTAACTTATATTCAGAGTACCTCATGGGAAATGCCAGGCTGGATGAAGCACAAGCTGGAATCAAGATTTCTGGGAGAAATATCAATTACCTCATATATGCAGATGACATCACCCTTATGGCAGAAAGCTAAGAAGAACTAAAGAGCCTGTTGATAAAAGTAAAGAAAAGAGTAAATAGTTGGCTTAAAACTCAACATTCAGAAAACTAAGATCATGCATCCAGTCCCAGCACTTCATGGCAAATAGATGAGGAAACAATGGAAATAATGACAGACTTTATGGCAACCCACTCCAGTACTCTGCCTGGAAAATTCTATGGGCAGAGGATCCTGGTAGGCTACAATCCATGGCGTCACAAAGAGCTGGACATGACTGAGTGACTTCACTTTCAATTTCACTTTATTTATTTTGGCTCCAAAATCACTGCAGATGGTGACTGCAGCCATGAAATTAAAAGATGAATGCTCCTTGGAAGAAAAGCTATGACCAACCTAGATAGCATATTAAAAACAGAGACATTACTTTGCCAACAAAGGTCCATCTACTCAAAACTATGGTTTTTCCAGTGGTCATGTATGGATGTGAGAGTTGGACTGTGAAGAAGGCTGAGCACTGAAGAATTGATGCTTTTGAACTGTGGTTTGGAGAAGACTCTTGAGAATCTCTTGGACTGCAAGGAGATCCAACCAGTCCATCCTAAAGGAAATCAGTCCTGAATAGTCATTGGAAGGACTGATGCTGAAGCTGAAGCTCCAATATTTTGGCAACCTGATGTGCAGAATTGACTCACTAGAAAAGACCTTGATGCTGGGAAAGATTGAAGGCAGGAGGAGAAGGGACTGACAGAGGATGAGATGGTTGGATGGTATCACCAACTCAATAGACATGAGTTTGAGTAAGCTCTGGGAATTGGTGATGGACAGGGAGGCCTGACATGCTGCAGTCCATGGGGTTGCAAAGAGTCGGACACGACTGAGCAACTGAACGGACCTGAACTGAACTGGAAGGACAAAGTCCCATATTTCTTATTATGCTCCAAACTGATTTAACTATTCTTGATTTTTCTTCTTCCAGTTAAATTATAGGATAATTTCTTATTTTTATATGAGTTTCTCTGGAGACTTTTATTGAACTATCATTAAACTTATAGATTTAGTTTGGGGTGAGAATTGATAAATTTCTTGAGTCCTCTGATCCATGAATATTGTATACTTATGCATATTTTTACATTATCCTTGGTAAATATTTGCATTGTGTTTTGATAGCATTTAATATCTTTATTTTTATATGTGTATGTTATAAATTCTTTTCGCTATGAATTTATGTTTATTTATCTTATTATGGTGTATATGTTTTTGTTTTTCCCCAAGATGGGTACTCATGTCTTTCATAAATTCTGGAAAATGCACAGTCTTACTACCTTTCTCCCATTTTCTCTTTTCTTTTATTCTTACTGGGATTCTCATAAGAATATATCTATATCTTGGTTTGACAATATAATTAAATGTACATAAAATCTTGAAAAAGTTTCAGAAAGAACATATACCAATGTATATAGTCAGATATATGTGTGTATATATCTGCACTGTTTCATATCCCAAAAAGTTTTTCATATTTTCTAACTATATGAAACCCATTTTCAATCAATGTGTGCTATTTATATCTTTATATAATTGCCTTCCACTTAAGATTAATTTGAAGAAATAATCATAGTTGTCCCTGGACCAAATTTTCCCTGAGACAATGTATTTTTCCTTTAAAAATTTTCAAGATTGTAGGCATTTGATTTATCTCTGGAAATTCTACTCCCAAAGGGTGTAAAAAACAAAACAAAACAAAACAAAAACAACACTATTCCTGTGTAAGAAAGAGAGAGACTTCTCCAGTTTCATCCTGAATCTATCCAGTCTCCCACCATACATATAAACACATGTACATATTGTATTGCATTCCTAACCATCAGAGATCCAAGTTAGAGAATGGCCAGGATGTATATAAATGACTTTTGCTGCTAATGCTACAGAGCATTTTTTTTAAGGGCATACAGTTTTGCCTTGAGGAGATTTGTTGCCATATAAGACATACAGCTTTGCCCCAGACCAGTGCACATCAGAGGCCAAACAGTTTTGCAAGGATGATGACAAATTGGTTTGACAAAGTCTTCACAACTTAAAAGAAGGGATTTTTTTTTTTTCAGGAAATGGGGTGACATTAGATCAACTTCCGTTAGCTCCTGCCTTCACTTGGGTACTCTTACGTTTTGCAAAATATGCCAGTCTTCTGTTATTCAAGTAAATTCTTCTACTGTCCATGTAAACTGTTCATCTTGGTGCGACTAAATTATCCAACTCAGAAAGTTCATCTATTAAGGGCTTCTCAATTTATTGTTAATTTAAATCTATACATCTTCCCATCAGCAGAACCTTTTACAGACATAATAAAGTCATATGGATGATAGATAAACTCATGAGATACCTGGGACTTGCAAAAAAGCATCCTTATATGGCGTCAAATAATACACTGCTGATTTGGACCATCAAGGTGGAGAAAATTAAGCCTTGTCAATCCCAGCTTGTGTTTTAATTGTAAGTGCTCCAAGAAAGACTCAGGTGCTATACTTCTGTGGCAATCTGGTAAGACAGATGCTAATTATGAATTGAGAATGATAACAATGTTGGGAAAAATCTCAGATGCCAACATTCACCAACTGCAGACCTACAGTCTCGGCCAAATAGTAATTGGGAGGTTGTTACAAAGACTGACTACTGAAGTAGAGGTGCCTGGACCAGATGATGCTCAGCTCCTTCTAAACTTTGAATTAGCCAGAAATTATTTACAGTCATGTTTCTGGAGATTCTGTGTTCATCTCTTCATGCCTTAAAAGGAAAAGAAAAACCAGAATTTTAAAGAGAAGTTGACAAAACAAGAAAGAAATGGGGCAAGCACTTATAGTACGCCTATTGCGTACTGAATACTATGTTAGGCGTTTTCATGTTTTAGCCCATTTAATTGAATTCTCACAATCCTGAAAAGTGAGGGTTATCCTCGCTTAACAGAAGATGAAGTTGTGTTTCAGACAGGTTAGAAAATTTCTCAAGGTCACACAGCTAATACAGATGGTCCCCAACTTAGGACTGTTCTACTTAGTGGTTTTTCAACAATATGACCATGTGAAAGCTATACATACGTATTGACTATTAGTAAGTGGTACTGTGCTTTCTTGTGGTACCAGGCAGTGGGGGCAAGCCATATCGCCCAGTCAGCTATACAACCATGAGGACACACACTGATACATTTACAACATTCAGTACCTGATGATCATTTGATTTTTCACTTTCAGTACAATATTCAATTATTAATAGTTGCATGAGATATTCAGAACTTTATTATCAAACAGACTGTGTGTCAGATGATTTTGCCCAACTGTAGGCTATGAAAGTATTTTGAGCATATTTAAGGCAGACAAGGCTAAGCTAGGATGTTAGGTGTATTAAATGCATTTTCAATTTATGTTATTTTCAACTTGAGTTGGGTTTATTAGTACACAATCCCATCATAAGTCGAGGAATTTTTATAACCATTCAAACCCAGTTTGTCTTTTTCCAAAGTCTGCTTCAGTTCAGTTCAGTTCAATCACTCAGTCATATCCAACTCTTTGCGACCCCATGAATCGCAGCATGCCAGGCCTCCCTGTCCATCACCAAATCCCGGAGTTTACCCAGACTCATGTCCATCAAGTCGGTGATGCCATCCAGCCATCTCATCCTCTGTCATCCCCTTCTCCCCCTGCCCCCAATCCCTCCCAGCATCCGGGTCTTTTCCAATGAGTCAACTCTTCACATGAGGTAGCCAAAGTATTGGAGTTTCAGCTTTAGCATCAGTCCTTCCAATGAACACCCAGGACTGATCTCCTTTAGAATGGACTGGTTGGATCTCCATGCAGTCCAAGGGACTGTCAAGAGTCTTCTCCAACACCACAGTTCAAAAGCATCAATTATTCAGCGCTCAGCTTTCTTCATAGTCCAACTCTCACATCCATACATGACCACTGGAAAAACCATAGCCTTGACTAGATGGACCTTTGTTGGCAAAGTAATGTCTCTGCTTTTTAATATGCTATCTGGGTTGGTCATAACTTTCCTTGGTCATAACTTTCCTTCTAAGGAGTAAGCATCTTTTAATTTCATGGCTGCAATCTCCATCTGCAGTGATTTTGGAGCCCCCCAAAATAAAGTCTGACACTGTTTCCCCATGTATTTCCCATGAAGTGATGGGACCAGATGCCATGATCTTCATTTTCTGAATGTTGAGCTTTAAGCCAACTTTTTCACTCTCCTCTTTCACTTTCATCAAGAGGCTTTTTAGTTCCTCTTCACTTTCTGTCATAGGGTAGTGTCATCTGCATATCTGAGGTTATTGATTTTTCTCCTGCCAATCTTGATTCCAGCTTGTGCTTCTTCCAGCCCAGCGTTTCTCATGATGTACTCTGCATAGAAGTTAAATAAGCAGGGTGACAATATACAGCCTTGACGTACTCCTTTTCCTATTTGGAACCAGTGTGTTGTTCCATGTCCAGTTCTAACTGTTGCTTCCTGACCTGCATACAGATTTCTCAAGAGGCAGGTCAAGTGGTCTGGTATTCCTATCTCTTTCAGAATTTTCCACAGTTTATTGTGATCCACACAGTCAAAGGCTTTGGCATAGTCAATAAAGCAGAAATAGATGTTTTTCTGGAACTCTCTTGCTTTTCAATGATCCAGCGGATGTTGGCAATTTGATTTCTGGTTCCTCAGCCTTTTCTAAAACCACCTTGAACATCTGGAAGTTCATGGTTCATGTATTGCTGAAGCCTGGCTTGGAGAATTTTGAGCATTACTTTACTAGCGTGTGAGATGAGTGCAATTGTGCCATAGTTTGAGCATTCTTTGGCATTGCCTTTCTTTGGGATTGGAATGAAAACTGACCTGTTCCAGTCTTGTTGCCACTGCTGACTTTCTTCTATATCAATGGTAATAATGAATATTTGTATCAAGATATATTCTTCTTAATTCTGTCTTAATGCTCTTTTAAGTATTATCTAGTATCAGACACGACTGAGTGACTTCACTTTCACTTTTCACTTTCATGCATTGGAGAAGGAAATGGCAACCCACTCCAGTACTCTTGCCTGGAGAATCCCAGGGACGGGGGAGCCTGGTGGCCTGCTGTCTATGGGGTCACACACAGTCGGACATGACTGAAGCGACTTAGCAGCAGCAGTATATCTGGGAACTTTTTTGAGACCATGTATTTCATGTTTACAAGGTGATTCAGGCATGTTTGCCTGTCCTTAGGAGCCGGTGGGTGGGTGTAAAAGACAGGAAATGTTGCTAATCAGCAATTGTTATGTTATTGATGCTTATTTTAGCTTTCCCTGCTCTGGCTACTTTGAAGGTGATAGGATTGCATAAGAATAGGAATACCAAGAAGTGGGGAACCACAGGGTCCATCTACAAGTCTGTCCAGTCCAGTCCAGAGGGGGGGATCTATGCTCAGCATAATGACCACAGCACTTGTGTGCATCATTTCTGGATAATATAGTACAATTTCCAATCATCAAAGAGAAAGCTGAGGTAGGTTTTAGGACAAATAGGGCTATAAATTATCACTCTATTCAATAGATAAGAAAATGCAGAATCAGAGTGGCCTGTCACTGTATTTATTGCTGGAAGATAAAAGTGCAGTACAGAGTTTTTCTGTACAATATGTTCAATATCAAAAATTATAGAGGATCCCCTTGGATTTGGATAAAGGAGCTCCATCCCAAATTATATTTTTCTACCACCAGGGGTATGAGGAAATACTTGTTACACCACTAGAAATGTCTAACATACTACTACAGAATTACTTTTAGCCAGGAAATTAGAGATAAAAGAATTATAAACTTTGAAAGCTAGATAAGGCCTTTAAGATTGCTTCTATTTTATGGAGAAAGAAACGGTGAAGTAGAAAAATGAACTAGTCCAAAACTAAATAGTTAGTTACCAATAAGACTAAGACTAAAATTCATATTATCTGAATCCTAGCTCAGTGATGTACCCTCTATGTCATGGCAGGTCCTAGTCTCTGTAGATTTGTATTATTTCAAATGTTCATTTGCTTACATATTTTACATTTGAAAAAAATGTTTAAATCATCTTTATTAGAAAAGTTTTTTCTCTAGAGTATTTTACTATTCATTGGTCTCCACAGAGATAATGAAAACCAGAGGCCAAAGCAAAACACAATATTAAAACACACACACACACACACAACTTTTACTTTACTATTGCCTGCTTACCTTGAGATAAAATTTAACAGTGAAACATGAAAGCCTTTAAACTTGTGCCTTGCTTTCATTATGAAGGAACTAGGGCTTCTCAATGATCTTCCAGCTCCCAAGTGCTTCTTGTGTGAATTCAAATATTTAATCCATTTAAGAAATATCACAAGAAATGCCCATAGTCTAACATGTTTCCAGAATGGGAATACTTTCCCTAATACATTGACCCCTTGGGTAAAGAAGAAGCCCTTATCTTGCTGGTCTGAAACTTTGAGAATAAAACAATGATCTACCTTGAACTGCTTCTCAGACACTGGGATAAATACCTTTGCAGCATGGTTATAATTCCATGCCTAGCCCCCTACAGGAAGATCTGTATTGGGCCACATATACAGTATCAGTGTGGGTGTGTGTTAGTCGCTCCGTCATGTCTGACTGTTTGTGACCCTGTGGATGGTAGCCCACCAGGCTCCTTTATCCATAGAATTCTCCAGGCAAGAATACTGGAGTGGGTTGTTATTTCCTTCAAGGGATCTTCCTAACCCAGGGATCAAACCCTGGTCTCCTGGATTGCAGGCAGTTTCTTTACCATCTGAGCTACAACTGGAAGTATCAGTAGTCACTGAATATGCCAGTGAAGACAGGAAGGTTGCAGTGGAGGATAGATGGGTGGAAAGCATTAGAAGGAAACTTTAGTTTCCCTGCTGGCTCAGATGGTAGAGAGGCTGCCTGCAATGCAGGAGACCGGGGTTTGATCCTTGAGTCAAGAAAGTCCCATGGAGAAGGAAATGGCAACCCACTCCAGTATTCTTGCCTAGAAAATTCCATGGACAGAGGAGCCTGACAGGCTACAGTCCATGGGGTTGCAAAGAATTGGACACAACTGAGCAACTAACTCTTTCTTTTTTGATAACCCAGGCAGAGGAAAATAATGCCATGCAGACAGATGGTAGGGAAGGGAAGAGTCAAGAGGTACATGCTAAAGACACGTTAATGGAAAAATTGAGATGACATATGACTGATGGAGTATATTAAAGCAAAGATACTGATAATTATAATGATGTGTCTTGCATTTATAGGTTATATTATACATTTATTTGTGTTCAAAGGAAGTTTATTATTATATCACTTACTAAATTATAATGTGGTCTTCTTTACTTTGAGAGGATAATTTATTTCTTAAAAGAAGAAATAAACTATCACAGTGCTAGTCCTTCTAAGTAAGATTTTATTTACCATCAAAGTTAATGTCATGTGACTACCTCAACAGAGTATATGTGATAATTGATTTTTATGTATTTGAGACTTTTATACAAATAAAATCCAAACAGAAGAGAACAAACATACAGAAAAGAAAAGAAATTGCAAAGGACGCATGAGATTATCTCTGCTTTAAACCAGCAAACTACCATTGTCCTGAGAGGGAAATTCAGCACAAAATGTGCTAGTTATCAAACTGCAAAGATTACTGTGTAGTGAGTCTCATTTCATGGTGTTCAGCTGCCACTGAGGGGTGGGATTTCTAAAGCGGGCCTCATAATCATGAAGAAATACCTTTAAGCCAAGTACTGAAAGCCAAATATTAAAGAAATTGATGTAGATGCTGAATCCTCAAAATCTGATTGGTTACATCAGTAGCTATGGCTTTCTGTGAATGTGTTATAAATCATACCATGATAAACTATACACCCATGTATTTTTTTGTTTATAAATTACATCCAGCCTAATAGACAGACTTTATTATATAGATAGCATCTTCACATATCTTTCCACTGGGTGTCAAATGCATATTAAATTAAACCAAAGACATTTCCAGGTTTTGATCATTTTGAGTCTACAAAAGTGATAATTTCTCATAGTTTGATCTAAAATATGCCACTCTCAAATTGACATTTCCTCTTGGCATTGGCATTGCATCAGCCAGGCTGCTCAAAATAAAGTCTTATTTTCTCCACTGAAACCTCTTCCAACTATAGGGATCCCCGTTTGAACACATGATTCATTCTACTGCTCAAGCTTTAAAAACATGGGCGTTGTTCTCATTTTTCCCCTTTCCCTCACATGTTACACCAAATTTATCTGTAATTTCTTTTGACGTCACCTGGAAGGTATATGTCTAATTCATTCCTTCTTCTCTGGTTTGCTTGTCAGCACCTTAGTTTGTAATTACTATCATTTGATTAAATTCATGAAAGAGAATCCAACTAGTCATTCAACTTTCCACTCTTGCCTTCTAGTTCATTAAAAGAAAGGCAACACCAAGGAACATTCAAACTACCGCACAGTTGCACTCATCTCACACACTAGCAAAGTAATGCTCAAAATTCTCCAAGCCAGGCTTCAACAGTCCATGAACCATGAACTTCCAAATGTTCATGATGGATTTAGAAAAGGCAGAGGAACCAGAGATCAAATTGCCAAAATCTGTTGGATCTTCAAAAAAGCAAGAGAGCTCCAGAAAAACATCTACTTGTGCTTTACTGACTATGCCAAAGCCTTTGACTGTGGGGATCACGACAGACTGTGGAAAATTCTTCAAGAGATGGGAATATCAGACTACCTTACCTGCCTCCTGAGAAATCAGTACACCGGTCATTTGACCTGCCTCTTGAGTGTGCAGGTCAAGAAGCAACAGTCAGAACTGGACATGGAAAAACAGACTGGTTCCAAATTGGGAAAGGAGTATGTCAAGGCTATATTTTCACTCTCTTATTTAACTTCTATGCAAAGTAGATCATGTGAAATGCCAGGCTGGATGAAGCATAAGCTGGAATCAAGATTGCCGGGAGAAATATCAATAACCTCATATATGCAGATGACACCACCCTTATGCCAGAAAGTGAAGAAGAACTAAAAAGCCTCTTAATGAAAATGAAAGAGGAGAGTGAAAAATCTGGCTTAAAACTCAACATTCAAAAAACTAAAATCATGGTGTCTAGTCTCATCACTTCATCACAAGTATATGGGGAAACAGTGGAAACACTGACAGGCTTTATTTTCTTGGGCTCCAAAATCACTGCAGATGATGACTACAGCCATAAAATTAAAAGACACTTTTTCCTTGGGAGAAATATCTATGACCAACCTAGACAACATATTAAAAAAGCAGAGACATAACTTTGCCAACAAATGTCCATCTAGTCAATGCCATGGTTTTTCCAGTAGTCATGTATGGATTTGAGAGTTGGACTATAAAGAAAGCTGAGTGCCAAAGAACTGATGCTTTTGAACTGTGGTGTTGGAGAAGACTTTTGAGAGTTCTTTGGACTGCAAGGAGATCCAACCAGTCCATCCTAAAGGAGATCAGTCCTGGGTGTTCATTGGAAGGACTGTTGCTGAAGCTGAAGATCCAATACTTTGGCCACTTGAGACGAAGAACTGACTCATTGGAAAAGACCCTGATGCTGGGAAAGACTGAAGGCAGGAAGAGAAGGGGCCAAGAGAGGATGAGATGGTTGAATGGCATCACTGACTTGATGGACTTTGAACAAGCTCTGGGAGTTGGTGATGGACAGGGAAATCTGGCATGCTGTAGTCCATGGGGTCTCAAAGAGTCGAACACAACTGAGTGACTGAACTGAGTTCATTAAAAAATTTTTTAAATGTAAATCAGATTATGTCATCCCCTTCTTTAAAACTCTTAAAGGACTTCCCATTACATATAGCATAAAATCCAAATATTTGTCATGTCTGTAGCTTTTTGTCTTAGTCCGTCAAAACTGCTATAACAAAATGCCACAGACTGGGTAGATTTGGAGCAGCAGACATTTATTGCTCACAGTTCTGGAGGCTCAGAGTGTGAGATCAGGGTTCCATCATGGTCAGGTGAGGGCCCTTTTCTGGACAGCAGAAATCTCCTTGTATCCTCACTTATCAGAAGGAGTTCTGGAGTTTTGTGGAATCATCCCGTTTAGGAAGGCTTGTCCTTCATGACCTTATCACTTCCCAAAGCCTCCACCTGCTAATACTGTCACTTTAGGGGTGTAGGATTTCAGCACATAAATTTGGAGGGCCACAAAGAGTCAGACCACAGCATTGTTACATGATGAAGTGTCACTTGCATCTTATTCATTAATATAAATGAAAATAGCAACCAATATTCATGTTGGAGTTATACGTATTTATCCGTTGTACTCTAGGTTGGTTACAGATTTTTAAAAGTTTGGCATAAATTGATTAAATCATTCTGTGAGAATCAGTTGGCCATGTAGAATTTACAATAAATACTACTGTGTTTTGTTCTATGACTCCTTGATACCAGTAAAATGTGTAGTAAACTTATGTATAGGTATATATGCATACTTTTGTATTTTAGAGAGCTCTTTGTTGAGCTTTTCTAGGACAGAACTGTGTTAGATGCACTATCTGTCCCAGAGGAAGGCAAGTTATTTCTCTTTTTACCCCAAGTCAAGAGAAGGGGCATCTCCTAAGACCACCAACAGAGTGTAGACTATGTTTCTCAGGGCGGGGACAAAGAGGCTATGAATTGGAGTCTTACTTCTCTTGGAAAATCTAAAAGCAGAGAGATAGATTTGGCCGGCTGCTCTAAGAGGAGGAGTAAGGAAAGGTTGCTGTTACAGCAATTCACCAGCACATACCCAGTGATGTGGGGCAAAGGTTGAGTGAGAGTTCCCCCGGGACCAGAGACAGCCCTCATGTTAATCAAATATGGCAGAGGATCAACTCAGATCCAGATGAGTAAAGTGCATTTGTATGAAGAAGCTCGAAATGACTCCTGGTTTTCTATAACCAAAGGAAGAGATATATGTCTTGCATGAGGAGAATTCCAGTTGAAAAGTCTTCAACTGGAGATTGGGAATCTCTGAGGAACCCCTTAACACACCTAAAGGAGAAGGCAGCTCTGGACCCCTAGAAAGGGAGAATGAATATATTGCCAGTTTGTGATGGTGCCAGTCTTGTTAGGGCTTTCATGCTTTGTTTCCTCATGCCTGTCACTAAGTAAATTGGGGAAAAGAAACAAAGGATATCCATCCACCCTCTCCTACCCTACCTGCTGACTTCTCACTGACGGGAGGTCTGGCTGTGGTAAGAAAAACTCCTCCCGGGTTAATCAGGTTCACAGTTGATCATTACACGAGACTGCATATTGAAGGAGCAAAACAAGAGCCAATTCCCATCAAGTCAATTGAAGGACATTAGGAGACAAATAAATGACGGCGTTATGGTTCATCCCTGGAAGCCATTCCTGTTGAATGAACCAGATACACTTCTTTAAAGTATTTATTGTTTTCCCTCTAAATCTAAAGCTTTAAGAGAGCAGGGACTGGCCGCATAGTGAGCACTCAGTAAATAGCTGTTGCACAAATGAAAGTGTGAAGGGATAAATGAGAGCTCACTGGCTCTTTTTTTGGCACATGGTAAGGCAGACTCATGAGAAACATCATGAGAAACGCTGGACTGGAAGAAACACAAACTGGAATCAAGATTGCCAGGAGAAATATCAATAACCTCGGATATGCAGATGACACCACCCTTATGGCAGAAAGTGAAGAGGAACTCAAAAGCCTCTTGATGAAAGTGGAAGTGGAGAGTGAAAAAGTTGGCTTAAAGCTCAACATTCAGAAAACAAAGATCATGGCATCCGGTCCCACCACTTCATGGAAAATAGATGGGGAAACAGTGGAAACAGTGTCAGACTTTATTTTTCTGGGCTCCAAAATCACTGCAGATGGTGACTGCAGCCATGAAATTAAGACACTTACTCCTTGGAAGGAAAGTTATGACCAACCTAGATAGCATATTCAAAAGCAGAGACATTACTTTGCCAACAAAGGTTTGTCTAGTCAAGGCTATGGTTTTTCCTGTGGTGATGTATGGATGTGAGAGTTGGACTGTGAAGAAGGCTGAGCGCCGAAGAATTGATGCTTTTGAACTGTGGTGTTGGAGAAGACTCTTGAGAGTCCCTTGGACTGCAAGGAGATCCAACCAGTCCATTCTGAAGGAGATCAGCCCTGGGATTTCTTTGGAAGGAATGATGCTAAAGCTGAAACTCCAGTACTTTGGCCACGTCATGCGAAGAGTTGACTCATTGGAAAAGACTCTGATGCTGGGAGGGATTGGGGGCAGGAGGAGAAGGGGACGACAGAGGATGAGATGGCTGGATGGCATCACTGACTCGATGGACGTGAGTCTCAGTGAGCTCCTGGAGTTGGTGATAGACAGGGAGGCCTGGCATGCTGCGATTCATGGGGTCGCAAAGAGTCGGACACAACTGAGCAACTGATCTGATCTGAAGGCAGACTCAGAGAAAGTGTGTATGTAAATTACTTGTAATATACACGTTCTCTTGGTAGAAAGAAGAGAAAGTGTGAGAGAATTCAATCCTGAATGATTAGAAGGAAGACAGAAATGGGTGGATCTAGAGAAGGAGCCACTGCACGTGAGGAACTGATTCATACAGTTGATCAGTGACGAGGAGGAACTTGTGTCGGTCTATCCACACACACAGGCAAGACGCATAGCCAGTATTTTGAATAAGAAACTATGTTCTGGAAGAGGGAGAGAAAAATTGGCCAAGGGCAGAGGTGTTGTCAAGGCAACTGAATCTGAAGGAGAGAAAAGGAGAGACATCAATTCAGAGAGTTGGAAGAGCAGAACATCAATTCAGAGAGCTGGAAGAGCAGAGAAGCCCTTGGATAAGGTAGAACTTTACAAGCAGCCTCCAGATTTTTATCTTCTCACGCTGGCCTCCCCCCATCCTAAAAGAAAGCTAAAGTTACATGAAATCCTCAGTCAAAAATGAAGAATGAGAAAAATCATCCAGAAGGTAGGGACTTAGTTTCAATGGGATGGAGAGAAAATAAATTTTAATAAACTGAGGTTTGAACACAGTTTTGGGAAAAGAACTAGAATTTGACTCTACATACCCTGGAGAAGGAAATAGCACCCCACTCCAGTACTCTTGCCTGGAAGATCCCATGGATGGAGGAGTCTGGTAGGCTGCAGTCCATGGGGTCGCAAAGAGTAGGACATGACTGAGTGACTTCACTTTGTCACTTTAATTAGATATACCTTCAACTATTTTCTAAGAAATTTCCAAATAGACTAATAAGGATAGAGAATTAGTAAGAAATGTTCCTGTGAGAGTGAGCCAGTGTTGGCTGACATTACCTGCAGTAAGCCAGATCCTGCATTTTTAATCCATTCAGCAGCCCTGAGAAGAAGAACTGCCCTTCCAGTTAAAAGACTCAGAGAGATGAAAGCTTGCCCAAGTTCCCTCAGTTAGTAAGTGGAATTTCAAACATGGGTTGTACTAACCTAGAGCCCAGGTTCTTTTCACAACAGCATTTGTTTCCCAGTAAAGGTTTCAACTTTATTCTGACATGATGTTCTTTTTGGAGTTAATGTGTTTAAGGGGCAAAATGGATGAGGCTGAGCACATTCCGCTGGCTTTCATGAGCATCAAACAATTGGATTTCCATGTCCCTATTATTTTTAGTCCTCTGTGTGCAGACTTGTGACGCTGATCTACAGGAAAGCTTGCATTTTCGGTTGTCACAGTGCACTTCCAAGAAGTGAAATATGATGTGTGCTCACTTTTGAAAACAATCGATAAGTTTCATGTTGAGCAGAAGCGTTTTATTTTCCAAGTCACTTTCCTATTCATCATAAAAGGAGTTATAATAGTGTATTGGTTTCAGTAATCCAGTTCCATTCCCTTTACTGAGTTTTCTTTTGTTAATACTTCTTTACTTAAATTCTGATCTCTGAAAGTGGCCATTAATTAGCTCCAGGAGCCACTCAGTCTTTTTTTTTTTCTGGGAAACAGGAGATCTGGTAAATGCTTTGTACTTATGCTTTGTCAAAAACATTTATTTTTCAAAACTGCACGAGGACATTTAATGGCACTCCATAAATTTCATGCATTCAGTTACACTGAAATAGAGGCTTTGGGGACTGCATGCCTTTCTTAATGACATGTTAGCTTGGCCTCAGCAATATGGCTTCAACTCAGTTCTTAAAGGACATTAATCCATAGTGTATAACCTTCAGGTAGCACAATTGGTTATTTGTATCTTTTTTTTTTTTCAGGAAAGGCCCAAGACAGATCCAAGAAGGGAGAAAATAATAACTATGTAATAGAAACTATGGCTTTCAGTTAGAAATATTTTCAGTCAACTCTTTGAAACCTCTTAACATTGAGATCAAAGGATGTGTCTTGCAAACCTTTGGATATCTGAAGGCACTAATTCTTTAGCTCATCCATTTGCTCATCCAAAAATCATTTATTGTGCTCCTACTATATGCCAGCCACTGTGACAAATGCTGAGGCAGGACCCATCCTTGTCAAAATTGCATATTTATATAGTATCCTCCAAATCATTACTAATCAACACATTATTTACAATTAACATATGAAATGAAATTCTCAGGATCTTTGAAGAGGTTGTATGTGTGTATTCAGTCGCTCAGTCATGTCTGACTTTTTGCAATTGCATGTATTGTAGCCTGCCAGGCTCCTCTGTCCATGGAGTTTTCCAGGCAAGAATACTGGAGTGGGTAACCATTCCCTTCTCCAGGGGATCTTCTCAACCCAGGGATCGAACCCTGGTCTCCTGCATTGCAGCAGACTTTTTAAGATCTGAGCCATCAGGGAAACCCTGAAGAGGTTGTCTCCACATGTGCTGTGCTCAGTTGCTTCAGTCATGTCTGACTCTTTGCAACCCTATGGCCTGTAGCCTGGTAGGATAGCCTATGTCCATGGGATTCTCCAGAAAAAAAATTGGAGTGGGTTGCTATTCCTTCCTCTGGCAGATCTTCCCAACCCAGGGATTGATCCCTGTCTTTTATTCCTCCTGCCTTGGCTGGCAGGTTCTTTACCAAGAGCACCAGCTGGGAGGCCTGAAGAGGTTCTTCTAGCAGTAAATTAGGTAAGACATCCATTAACCTAATTCTCACTCTTACTAGATCTTGACAGATTGACAAGGGGTCCTTCCAAAATTGAGCCGGTGTATTCCTTGGTTTTAATTAAACAAAGGAAGACATCTCCCCTTAATAGGCCCTCTTACTTGGCAAGTCCATGTGACCCTGTGATATTTCACAAGAAATAAACTGCTAAGTCAGAGTAGAGAAGAAAGAAAGAAAATGTTGGTACAACAGCTACAGAGACTGTTCTGAAACTTCTGTAATCAATAGAGCCTTGAGAACGCATTCAAGATAGATTATTTCCAACTGTACACAGGAGGAGAGAAGGGGAGATTTAGAGCTGACTAGAAGGACAGGGCAGATGGTATCTGCACATGACAGATTCAAGTTTATGTAAACACTCTGAAGACAGACAGAGACTCTGTCTTGAATAATTTTTGATTTAACAAGGTAGAACTTTGACCTCATGAAGGATGGAGGCCGGTGAGTTTTGGAATAAAATGACTACTGTTTGGACTCAAATGATGGAAGGAATTTTCCTGCACAATATAATGTATCCATTTGTCTTTTGCAGGAAATAAGTGAAATTATTTCAAAATTGTGCCCCCAAGAAGACATGAGGCAGTCATATTTTAAATCTGTGGCTACTGAGTGGCATGATTGCATAATTCAGTGTGGTCTGGATTATTTGAGCAAACCACGAGGGCATACTAGTCTGTTTATTTTCCTATGTGTTCTTGACATTAGTGTCTAAGGATTACCCTGAGACCTGCCTTCTTATCCACTTGAGAATGTATACATTGCCTGACATAAATTATTAACTTCTCCATGGACAGGTCCATTAATATTCTGTGAATTATTATGGCTTTATTTGTTTCCTGTCAGTTACTCTTGGTCTCTTTTCATTAAAGAGAAACTACCCTTACTCAAATTTATGTCTTACAGTGAGGGTGAGTTTAGCCAACTGCTCTGTGGATCTGTTTAATCCTAAAATTATTTGTTTAGGTAAACTTTAATGTGTCAAGAGTCTCTTTTCCTAAAAATGCAAAAAAAAAAAAAAAAAAAGAAGAAGAAGAAGAAGAAACTTCCTTTAATTGAGCTTAAAATAACAGTTCTTAGACTTGAGTTGTTCCATAAATGACAGTCTGCTCTGTAAGGTGACTGGTCAAAGTAGTGAGAACCTGTAGTGGTTTTTACAAACTGACACTTGAGGGCCTGAAAGACTGCTTTGTTTCAGTCCCACACTGACAGATATGAAGATGTTGAGATTCCAGAAGTGACTACCTAAAATGCAAGGAGATGAAGCTATTGGGATATCATTCAGAAGTGGCCGTAAAGAGATAAATCATGTGTATTTTTCCTGTGCTATCCCAGTAGAGGTATTTTTTTCTGCACTGTCCCAGTAGAGATATGCTTAAGCAAAATAGATTTCATGTCATAGTTACTGGCAAAAAAGGAGTAGACTTCAGCACCATGGCCCTGAGCTATACGATCCTAAGTGATAGTTCTGTGTACACAAATAATAAATTAGCCTGTTTGCCCCTGTATTCTTATGTTCTGCTTCATATGGTTTCCAGAATCTTAAATTTGGGAGGGATATTAAAAATAATTTTGTAGAAATGGCTCACTTTAAAGATGAAGAAAGTAAGAAGCAGAGAGGGTAAGTGATCTGCAAGGTCAAACCACTTAGAGCAGTAAAAACTTTTAAGAGTCCATTTGGGAAATCCCATTATGATTTCAATGGATGCCACCGAAAGTACTACTGAGATATTCAAAACCCCAGTGTCAAGAAGTGATCCTGAATTGCTAGGTCCAGGGCTGATGGAAATTTCACTGAAGCTGTAATAGCTTCCCCAATAATTACATTATAACTTCAGACCCCTTGAAATGTATTGTAGTCATTTGCTGGAATGGTGAAAATGTTAATACCAGAATACATTCCTTCCAGAGTTGGGCCTAACGCCCTATTCATTTTTTACTCCCTGCTCCTTGGACAATAAAAGTGGCACTTGAGGCCACGTTGACCAAATCACTGGAAAATCAATTGTTATTGAGTTAGAACTGAATACAGAATTTGAAAAGTGTTTAATTTCTTCATATCATCTATTCTGTTAACATTCTTGTAATCTGTGATCCCTGGCTAACTTGTCTGGAATCCTGACAGAAAACTTCACTCTCAAATACTTGCGTCTTTGTTTTTTTTTTTCTCTCCTTTTCCCCTGCTATCCTTCCAAATAAGAAAATCATTTAAAGGGAAAGAAAACCAAAAGCACTCAGCGCAGGAGATGGGAACAGTGCAGCCCACGACTGTTAGAGTAGAGAATGTTTCCCTCACTCATCAAAATTCACAGTCTGTGTGAGGAAAACAAAGTCAAACTGGCAGAAATAATGCAGGGCGACTTAGGAGAGACGTAGAATGCAGTCACAGCTCATAAAGAGGTTATTCAGAAAGAAACCTGATGGCTGCAAGGTGAGAAGTGAATGCGCGCTCCAAGCGGAAGCTTGGGTCTCTGGGTGCTTTGCTGTTTCTGCAACGTTTGCCTGAAGTCAGAGTCTGTTTCTTCCCCTTTCCCTCCTTTCTCTGGCCTCTCTTCCTCCCTGTATCCTCCCTTCTCCTTCTCTCTAGTTTCTACTGCTTCTTCTTTCTTCCAAAAATGCGCCTTCGCTCTCCTCCTCCCTCCTCCATCCCGCCCTCGCCCCCGTCTTCCCTTCCCCTTCCTCTTCTGCTTCCCTCTCTTGTCCTTCTTCTCTTTCTGGCTTCCTCCACTTCTGTCCCCCTCACCCCTCTCGATTCCACTTTCCTCCTTTCCTTAACTCCATTCAAGCCTCCTTTCTCTCTTAACTCCATTTTCCCTCTCTCCTCCTCTTAGCCCCACTTCCTTCCACAGCCTTTTCCCCAAGCTCTTCCTTTGTTTTACCCTCTATTCATACATCTGGTAGGCTGCAGTCCATGGGGTCGCTAGGAGTCGGACACGACTGAGCGACTTCATTTTGACTTTTCACTTTCATGCATTGGAGGAGGAAATGGCAACCCACTCTAGTGTTCTTGCCTGGAGAATCCCATGGACAGAGGAGCCTGGTGGGCTGCCGTCTATGGGGTCGCACGGAGTCGGACAGGACTGAAGCGACTTAGCAGCATACATCAGGTCGGGACCACGTATGGGGTCCTCCCACTTCAGTTCTGCAGGCAAGGGCTACAGACAAGCTCTCAGTACTCAAATAATGTACTAAGTACAGAAACTCAGGGATGGTTTAAAGGGTTACTAGAGAAAAGGTTTCTCTAAGTGAACCCAACCTGGATGATAATCTGCAAAGACCTCATGGAGGAAGGGGAACAGGACAGGCTGGGGAGGGTGAGAGGAAGTCCCTGCCCTGGGAAACAATGTGTGCAGATAGAGGGATGGGGAGGGAAGCAAAAGCAAACACAAAAAGGAGAAAAGGGGGCCTGAAAAGGCACATTCTTATCATTATTTAAACCCCAAGGGAGTGTTTCATGGTCAGGAATATCATAAATGAACTCTTCCCCAGGGATCTGTGAGGATAATGACTGTTTCTTTTTTTGTTTTTGTTTTTTTTTTGTTAATTAGTCAATTTATACAACTGATGTATAATTGACATATAGCATTATGTTCATTTCAAGTATATAACATGATAATTCAGTATTTGTGTATATTGCAAAATGATCAACACAGTAAGTCTAGTTAGCATCATTATCATACCTAATTACACTTTTTTTTCCCTTGTGATGAGGACTTTTAAGATCTACTCTCTCGGCACCTTTCAAATATGCAATATAGTATTTCTATATTTACATGCTGTCCATTGCATGCCCATGACTTAGTTAACAGCTGTCTCTCAGTTAAGCCTATGAGTCCTCCCTATATTGAAAATATTTGATATTCATAGTATATAACAGCAAGCTTGGACTCATCAGAAAGACAATAGGCTCAAAGTCCTGAATCAGGCCCTGGTCTGGAAGCCCCATTTGTTGTTTGATTAAGGGTGGTCATGAGCATTCCGGGGAAGGGTCTTGGATTGGCCAGGACTCTTTGATTGGAATTTAAGGAACTTGGGGAAGCAGCTACACCACGGGGGTCTTTTAATATTTGAACTACCAATATGTAGACAAGCAGCCAAAGATCAGGCCAACATGCCCCTGAGGTCCAGGTCAAGGCTCTGGCCCTACCCCATGGCCTCTAAGGCTCCCTGCAGGGGCTAAAGTCAGATCTATGAATCCTCCTCCCTGCTGGAAAGAGCATAATGGAGAAGCTAAACCGATCTCCCCCTCATTCACTGTAGTAAAAGTGGGTGTTCTTACAGAGACCCTCCCTCCTTTTCAGACGTGATTCTCAGTGGCATCAACCAGGAGGCTGAAGCCTCACCAGCTTAGTTCCTGCACTGGTCCCACAGAACTGAGGGAAGAGAGAAAGGAGGTGCCTAAGAGTAGGTGTCTCCCGGCTCCAGAGTTTGCCAGGAGTGTGACGCTGACGGGAAGCTGTGTTGTTTATTGCCCTCCTTCCTTCCCCTGCTCCTCCTCCATGCCTCGCCTACTCTAACTGGTCTCTCACCCCGCCTAAACCCTTCAGGAGGACAAATGCTACTGGCATTGCTTACTTCTCACTTTCAGTCATTCCTTCAACAATTCTTCTGAGCATTGGCTGAACTGATGAGGAAGTGAACTTTCCTCTGCCTGTACTCTAGCTGTGGAAACAAAGTGAATCCATACTGAAAAGAGAAAGATAGGGTCCTGAAAATCGAAGCTCTGAAGTAATTTCCTCACGGCTGTCGTAGCTGAGCCATGAAGAGATGTAGCGATGGTTTAGAGTCTATGTAGAAGTGCTGGGACTAGTAAGCCCTGTGCAGTTGGGACAAAATCAAGCTTCATTACCCAGGCTGACCTCCATCATCTGGCTCTCCCATCCTCAGCCTTCATTCTTCCAGTCACACTGGTCATATATCTGGTCTTTGTATCACAGAGAGGCAAAATCTGTCAGCCCAAAGTGTGTCTCTTTGGCCAGAGGATTAATTCAGTCTGATTATTTTTAAGAGACAGAAGATTCAGGGAGCCTTTATTTTTGTCTCCTTTTTGACTGCCTAAATAACTCAGATAAAGGACCTACTCCTGGGATAAAGCTCTCACCAGAGCTATTTACCAAGAATACTGGCTCGTGTAGTGGGAGAAACTCAGCAGGACATAAGGGATCAGAATCCTCTCTGAGTCCAATTGACTCTGACTGGCCCAGCAAACATTTGCTTTTTCATCTCCAAGAGAATTGTCTTCCTCCTCTTGGAAGTCCCAAACGGATACCCCTAACATCCTCTTTTGTCGTTAGCTGAAGATGGTACTCAGGGTGAGGGTTTAGGCCATTTTGGAGTATTGGCTCTCCTGTGTCTCTTCCATGTACACCTTATTAAACTTTTGTTTAATTTTCTGCTCTTAATCTGTCTCATGTCAAGCTAATTCTTAGACCAACCAGAAGAACCTAGAGGGATAGAGGGAATGTCTTCCTCCTCAACAGTGACAGTCACACGCAACATCCTGCCATTGGGCTGTTCTTGCTATTACCGTTCTGTCTGCTTAAAATACTCTTCTCTGGGACTGTCATATGCTCAGATGTTCACAGCATTCGAGTCCAGCTCACATGTAAGCCTCTCAGTGAGACCTCTGAACTGCCCACTCTCTCCACCTGCCCAAGTTCACCTGTAACATTCCCCAGCTGCCTTGTGTTTTCTTAGCACTGATTATTCTCTAAGATAATGTTGCTGCTTTATTGTTCCTCTGATTCTATCTGGATTTCTCTCACCAGTAGGATCTAAATCCCTTGAGAGATAGCACCTTGTAGGCTGTGTCCTCAGCATCTGGAATAGGGTTTGGCACATAGTAGGATTTTGGAGAAGGCAATGGCAACCCACTCCAGTATGCTTGCCTGGAAAATCCCATGGACTGAGGAGCCTACCTACAGTCCATGGGGTCACCAAGAGTCGGACACGACTGAGCGACTTTGCTTTCACTTTTCACTTTCATGCACTGGAGAAAGAAATGGCAACCCACTCCAGTATTCTTGCCTGGAGAATCCCAGGGACAGAGGAGCCTGGTGGGCTGCCGTCTATGGGATCACACAGAGTCGGACACGACTGAAGCGACTTAGCAGCAGTAGCACTGGCAGGATTTGTTTAGTGAGTAAATGCATTTGTGGGTGTAGACAGCACCAAGCTCTCAGTGAATTAAATGTGTATCTGTGGCCTGCCTTAGATGCCTATCATTTACAAATCAATTTCTTTGGAAAAATATGTCCTAAGTTTTGCCAAGCAGCATTACTATTAATAATAATAATTATTTTATTATTAATTATTATTTTTAAATTTAATTTTTATTAAAGTATAGTTGATTTACAATGTTTTGTTAGTTTCTTGTACATAGTATGTATGTTATAGAATATATATATACATATATATATATATATAATTTTCCATTATGGTTTATTATAGGATATTGTATATAGTTCCTTGTACTATACAGTACAACCTCACTGTTTATCCATCATATATATTAATATAATGACTCTAATCTACTAATCCCAAACTCCCAGTCCTTCCTTCCCCTTCCTCCCTTCCCCTTGGCAACCATGAGCCTGTTCTCTATGTGAATCTGTTTCTCCCTTGTAAATGAGTTAGGGTTAGGGTTAGTCACTTCCATCATATTTTAGATTCCACATATAAGTGATATTATATGGTATTTGTCTTTCTCTTTCTGACTGACTTATTATGGCAATCAGTAGGTTCATTCATGTTGCTGCAGATCACATTATTTCATTTTTTTTATGGCCAAGTAGTAGTCCATTGTGTGTATATATACCACATCTTCGTTATCCATCCATCTGTTGACAGATATTTAGGTTGATTCCATACCTTGGCTGTTGTAAATAGTGCTTCAGTGAGCACTGAGGGCTGTATATCTTTTTGAATTATCATTTTCTCCAGTATATGCCAAAGAGTGGGATTGCTGGACCATATGACAACCCTATGTTTACTTTTCTGATAAACCTCCGTATTGTTCCCCACAGTGGCTGCACCCCTTTACATCCCTGCCAGCAGTGTAGGAGGGCTCCTAAAAAGTAAAGTATTTAATGGCAGTACAACCTGGGAGAGGAATTATCCTGGAGATCTAAACTAATATGCTGGGATTTGATGATTTTGTTGTGCCACAGGTGGTCTAGGACTTTTAGTTAGCATTTGTAAGCCCTAGCACAGAGGCTTGGAGCTGTGCAGAACATGGGGAAGCTCGGCAGTGGTCAGGCTGGCATTACCAAAGAGGGCAGGTGTCCCAGCCATAGTCAGGAAGGAGGCCAGGTTGAGGAAATTTGTGAGGATTCATTCCTCCATCCATGTGGTTGGATGATAAATATTGGAAGGGATTTTATGAGGTTTCTAAGGAGTCACCTAGGTCTTCCATTAACCCCAAAATGCCCACTTCTTCTCTTCAATTTCTTTTTTTTTTTTTGCTTTTATATTTTGTCCTGTGTGAGTGAGATCTTCTTGGAAACTATGTAGAAATGTGTGGATATCTGCCCATTAAATGTGAAAAGACCTTTTAACCATCCCAGAGATTTCAATTTAGGTCACCATTGAAGGGCTCCACTTTTATTTAGAAAACATACCTAAAGTAAGCAAAAAAGAATTAAGGTAGCATGTTAATCTCAATGATAAACAAAATAAACAAAATTTAGGATTATCAAGCTTTTATCTAATATAAAGCAACCTCCAAACTTTGCTTTTACATCTTTGTCTCAGAATTTTGGTTCAGGATTTTTGTTTTTAATTTTATTTTTTTTAAAAGTTCAACTTTCTAATACAATTTTTAAAGGCTACACTCCTTTTACAGTTATTACAAAATATTGGCTATATTTTTATAAATATAATTTATAAATATATAATAAATAATATAAAAATACATATAATAAATGTATTGTATATATAATATAATACAAACATAACATATTTAAATAAATACATATAATAAAATATTATATAATATATAATATAATTATATTTTTATAAATATATATTATATATAAATATGTAAAGCTCATGCAGCTTTATCCATTCATCTGTTGACAGATGCTTAGCTTGCTTCAGTATCTTGGCTATTGTAAATAATACTGCTATGAACATTGGAGTGCATGTATCTTAAAATTAGAGCTTTCATTTTTTCCAGATATATATGCAGGAGTGGGATTGCTGGATCATATGGTCACTCAAGTTTTAGTATTTTTTTAAGGATTCTCCATGGTTTTCCACAGTGGCTATACCAATTTACATTCCCACCAACAGTATACAGGGTTCCCTTTTCTCTACATCCTCACCAGAGTTTGTTATTTGTGTTCATTCTGATGATGGTGAGTCTGACAAGTGTGAGGTGTTATCTCATTGTGGTTTTGATTTGCATTTCCCTGATGATTAGTGATATTTAGCATCTTTGCATATGCCTGTTGTCCATCTGCATTTCCTCTTTGGAAAAATATCTATTCAATTCTTCCCATTTTTTTAATCAGTCTGTTTGATTTTTTGATGTTGAATTGTATGAGCTGTTTATATAAGTTGGGTATTAATCCCTTATTGGTCATGTGTGTGTTTTAGTTGCTTACCTGTATCCGACTCTCTGCGACCCCATGGACTATAGCCGGCCAGGATCCTCTGTCCATGGGGATTCTCCAGGCAAAATACTGGAGTGGGTTGCCATTTCCTTCTCCAATTAATCCCTTATTGGTCATATAATTTGAAAATATTTTCTCCCATTCAGTAGATCGTCTTCTCATTATGTTGATGTTTCCTTTGGTGTGCAGAAGATTTTAAGTTTAATTAGGTCCCATTTATTTACTTCTGCTGTTATTTCTTTTACTTTTGAGAGACGAGTCCAAAAACTGTTGTTGTGATTAGTGTCTAAGAGTGTTCTGCCTATGTTTTCCTCTGTGAGTTTTATAGTAGCTGATCTTACATTGATGCCTTTAATACATTTTGAGTCTATTTTGTTTTAATATGGTGTTAGAGAATCTTCTATCACTTCATGGGAAATAGATGGGGAAACAGTGGAAACAGTGTCAGACTTTATGTTTTGGGTCTCCAAAATCACCGCAGATGATGACTGCAGCCATGAAATTAAAAGGCGCTTACTCCTTGGAAGGAAAGTTATGACCAACCTAGATAGCATATTGAAAAGCAGAGACATTACTTTGCCAACAAAGGTCCATGTAGTCAAGGCTATGGTTTTTCCAGTGGTCATGTATGGATGTGAGAGTTGGACTGTGAAGAAAGCTGAGCGCCAAAGAATTGATGCTTTTGAACTGTGGTGTTGGAGAAGACTCTTGAGAGTTCCTTGGACTGCAAGGAGATCCAACCAGTCCATTCTGAAGGAGATCAGTCCTGGGTGTTCATTGGAAGGACTGATGCTGAGGCTGAAACTCCAATACTTTGGCCACCTCATACAAAGAGCTGACTCATTGGAAAAGACTCTGATGCTGGGAGGGATTGGGGGCAGGAGGAGAAGGGGACGACAGAGGATGAGATGGCTGGATGACATCACCAACTCAATGGACATGAGTTTGGGTAAACTCTGGGAGTTGGTGATGGACAGGGAGGCCTGGTGTGCTGCGATTCATAGGGTCGCAAAGAGTCGGACACAACTGAGTGACTGAACTGAACTGAGAGAATGTTCTAATTTCATTCTTTTACACATCGCTGTCTAAGGATTTTATTTGTCCTTTTAAGTGGGAAAAATATGGGGAGATGGGAAGAGAGAGGAACTCTAATAGGTTATTTAATTAACTCACCCCCCACCCCCAACTCCTGTGCATTCTTAGTCATGTCCAACTCTTTGTGACCCCCTGGACTATAGCCTGCCGTGCTCTTCCGTCCATGGGATTTTCCAGGCAAGAATACTGGAGCTAACTCCAGTAATTCCTACTCTAGGGGATCTTCCCAACTCAGGGATCAGACCTGCATCTCCTGAGTCTCCTGCAGTGGCAGGTGGATTATTTTACCACTGAGCCCCCTGGGAAGCCCTTAATTAGCTTTGCTATATAGTAAATGTAGTTAATGTGAAAGAGACCAGTTATTATAAGCTCTAAAGCAAGTATAAAATATGCTTATCATGCAAAGGAAATTTTGATAGTTGAAGGAACTACAGAAAAATATATTTTATATTATAATAAAAGTCCTTGTTCTTGCCAGTGTGGCTTGGGTTCACTAATACCTCATTATCTACCATCACTGATTTTTATTATGATTGGTTTTCTAATGGGTGATATTAATATTCAGTGTTTTAATATGTTGGTCAGTAGTGTGAGGAAAAGCCAATAATGTGACACTAATATCATATTTAATGTGATTTATTATTTTCATTTATAAGATGGCTCTTGATCATTCCATATCTTTAATATTCACACTTCAAGACTATTAGACTTATTTTCAATTACTTCTGTTTTTGCCTAATTGGTATCATTTTGCCTCATATTGTCTCCCTTAGGTGAATAATAATGCATCATTATGCCTCTCTACCAATGGGAAAAGGGAAGATTCAGAGATATTGCCGTGATTTACTGAATATTTTGAAAGGTCTTAACTTCTGTTTGAAGTGTCAGTGCTTTCCTTTTCCTCCTATTTCTTCCTTCTTTCTGTCCTCTCTCTCTTTCCCTTGCCCCCACCTTTCTTTTTCCTTCAGTTTTCCCTTCCTTCCTCTTTTCCTTCTCCCTCAGTCTCCCTCTCCTTCCGGTCTTTCTTTCCCTTCTTCCTTCCTTTCTTCTTTCATTTTTCTCTTTTAAAGAATAACGTAGTGTAAGAAAATTTTGTCTCCACTGTTTTATAATAGGAAATTATGTAGTATAAAGTTACGCTTTCTATTCACGGAACACTCTAGGGCATGTCCTACCCACCTCTCAGGTCACGGCACTGGCTGGGGAAGGAGAGATGGGAGGTCGTGGCAGAGCCCCTGGAAAGGCCCTGGTGAGCGAGCCAGGGCTGCAGCAGCCAGTCTCTCTCCTTGTCCAGAAGCCAGATTTCAGTCCAGGGCTTCCCATAACATTCCCCTGCGAGTCTCTGGCAAAGGATGAATGCTCTAATTCCTAACACTGACGTGAAGTAAGAAGTGTGCGGTCTTCTGTCGGGAGATTAACGGCAGTGCCACCCCGGGTGTTACCGTGCTGTGATGAGCCGAATCGTCTTAGATTATTTCATGACACTGATTGGAATAAGTGTGCGGTGGGAAGACAGATGGTGACAAAGGATTAACTCTACCCATTTAACTCAGCATCTCTTTTTCCAACCCACTGTCTCTCTAGACTTTTCCATTTCTCTGTAACAGTTTCATTATTCTTCCTTTCTGTCATCTGGGCTCAAAATATCAAAGCTATCTTTGGCTCTTTCATCTTTCCATCCCAGGTCAGTCCCATAAATTTTTCCTTTATATTTGAGAACTCTATCTTTTCCACTCAAAATCTGGACCTTTATCTGTCTTCCCCCAACCCAAACTTGTGAGTGTGTGTGTGTGTGTGCTTGTATGTGTGTGTGTGTGTGTGTGCAAGTGCGTGTGTTTTCCCTTTCCCGTTGCCCCATGTCTGGATTTTTCTTTTCGATTCCTTTTCCAAGTCCACTTTTAGTTTAATCAACTACCCTGACCAAATCGTTGTTTGTCCCAAATCCTTCAGGATTTTTCTGTTAGATACAGAATAAAGTATAAACCTCTTAGCCCAGAATGAAAGGACTTCCATTAATCACTCTTCTGGTGTGAGTCCCTTCACACTGTCTTTGTTTTAACCAGTCGAGCCTGCCAGTATCTTCCCTCTCTGAGTACTGGCTAAGAGGATTCTCTGAGAAGTATTTCCCTATCTCCCCTTCCCAACCCCTCCCAAGACACACACACACACTTGTGCACACACACCTACCTATGACCTTCTCCCCACTGACCTGTCCGAATCATAAGTTCCTGGTAAATGGCTCGATGGTAATGAAGACAAAGAGAAAGAATAGAATAAGTTCAAAGGGGAAACTTCTGGGGTGAGTTTCTAACCAAAAGGTTCATGGTTGGAAATGACATGCTTACCCTGTTGCCAATTCACAAGAGATTCCCTGAGTGATGCAAGAGGGAAGAACTTCAGGTCATTTCTTCTAACAGTGAAACAACTGAAACATATATACTTGGCATAAAGAAAATTACGGAACAAACTCCTTTAAGCCAGAAGCACATAGAGCAACAAGAACAGAGGCCAGTTTGAATCTCTCTTCACATTAGCCAGGAGGCAAGGGCCGTGGCTTGGTCCTTGGGGAAACCAGCACATTTAATCCACTGCTTATTTTTTAGGCCCTCGTAGACCTCCAAGATTTCTATGGTCTGCCTGCTTCCATCTGTTTCCCAGGAGTTGTGATATTTCAAGTGCTGGTCAACAGAAAGGCAGGATCAATCCTGTTTTACATCTTAAATTCTTCCTATAGCACTGCCCGATTAAAGTTTGACAATACTGAAGCAGATGGAGGATCCAAATAAACCAGCCATCACTCAAGGTCTCCACATTTTTTAGTCTAAGTTATTCTGAAGGACTGCCTACACCCACTTTGGAGTGGTTTTAGGAGAACAAGAGCTCAGGACAGGGCATCTTACATGTGTGTTCCACTCTACTACTTTGTGAGTTTCTGTCAAATCCTTAACATCATCCTGAATACAGAGTCAACAGGGTCCCTGCTGGCAGCATGGCTTTTTTTTTTTTTTTTTTTTTAATCCCTTATTGTTTTCTCTGGATTGGAGCTAGAGAAACCTGAAAGTCCACTGTAGGTGAAACTCAATGAGTATTTTGGAACAAAGACGCCAGACCCAAATCTCTTCAGGGTCTTAGGAGCTAAGCACAATAGATTTTTGTGATACCCAACTAAGGAGCAGTTACTCTGCAAAATGGTTCCTGTCCTCCAAATGTATCAAGGACACCAATGACTTTCTCCTCCACCCCACCCCCCACCCCATTGGATGGGCAATGCAGAATTGATGCAGGTAACTAAAAGGTATTCTTTCTCCTATGTGATTTGGTTCCACAAGAAAATTCTAGAGAAGACCCCATTTTATTTGTCCTTAACTATTATCTGAGAGTCCCTCGGACTGCAAGGAGATCCAACCAGTTCATTCTGAAGGAGATCAGCTCTGGAATTTCTTTGGAAGGAATGATGCTAAAGCTGAAACTCCAGTACTTTGGCCACCTCATGCGAAGAGTTGACTCATTGGAAAAGACTCTGATGCTGGGAGGGATTGGGGGCAGGAGGAGAAGGGGACGACAGAGGATGAGATGGCTGGATGGCATCACTGACTCGATGGACGTGAGTCTGAGTGAACTCCGGGAGTTGGTGATGGACAGGGAAGCCTAGTGTGCTGCGATTCACGGGGTCACAAAGAGTCGGATACGACTGAGCGACTGATCTGATCTGATCTGATTATCCTGGCCACAATCTGCCCCTTACCGTATCCACCAAACAGAATGCTTTCAAGTAGGCTTGAGGCACAAACAGAGTACAATGCGAATGAAAGTATTAGGTCACTCAGTTGTGTCCAACTCTGTGACCTCATGGACTGTAGCCTGCCAGGCTGTTCTGTTCATGGAATTCTCCAAGCAAGAATACTAGAGTGGGTAGCCATTTCCTTCTCCAGGGGATCTTCCAGACCCAGGGATCAAACCCAGGTCTCCTGAATTGCAGGTGGAATTTTTATCATCTGAGCCACTAGGGACACCCAAACAAAGCACAAGTATGTGCTAAAAAGAATGCATTTGAATGTGGTCCAATATTCAGCAGTCATGAACTTCCAATTCTTTGTCTCTGTTATCTGTTTTTATCATTGTTTTGGTCCTAAAACAAACGTTAACTATTTTTCTTATCTCTTTGTTTTGTTTTTAGAAATTTGTTTTCTACGATTACATTTATTCATTCGCTGATGTATTCATCATTCATTTAACACAAGATTTGGCAGAGTATCTATGTGAAGGGCTAGTTAGCAAAAAATAGCAAATATTTTAGGCACTGCAGGCCTACAGTCTATCACAATTACTCAGGCCTGCTGTTGAGCATGAAAGCAACCATAGGTAGTACATAGACAAATGAGCCTGTCTGAGAGTCAGTAAACTTTATAGCAAACAGGAAGTGGGTTGTTGTCAGCTGACCCCCAACACCACACACTGATTACCTCCTACTTATTCTCATTCCCATACTGGACTCTGGGGAACAGAGATGAATAGAACTTGGTTCCTGCCTCAGAGTACTAAGAGAATGATATTTCTAGAAACAAGGCTGGCATTCACCTTCTAATTCAACCAGTTACTTTTGTTGTTTGTCCACCCCTCTCTGCCCTTTTCCCTGCCAATATCTCTAGCCTTGTGCTTCCCACCCCAAAATGCCATCCAGAGTGTCTCAGTTTAACATATATTCTCTTCTGTTTCTCCCCATCACCACACTGGCTCTTAGCACATTGACCTCAACTAGCCAGAGGACAGAATAAAATAATATACATTTAGGAATGAACCACTGGCCATACCTTAATGTGTTCATCCTTTAAGAGTACTTATATATTAAAAGAGGATTTTAGAATTCACAGATGTCTATGTCAACTTGTAAAATACCTGGCCAAGGACTGGGGAAGAATTTTCTGATTAGAGGAGTCCATAAGGGGAATGCATAATGCTATCTAAATCCCACAGCATCACTGACCATAGAGGAGAACATAGGCAAAACACTCTCCAACATAAATCACAGCAGGATCCTCTATGACCCACCTCCCAGAATATTGGAAATAAAAGCAAAAATAAACAAATGGGACCTAATTACAATTAAAAGCTTCTGCACAACGAAGGAAACTATAAGCAAGGTGAAAAGACAGCCTTCAGAATGGGAGAAAATAATAGCAAATGAAGCCACTGACAAAGAATTAATCTCAAAAATATACAAACAACTCCTACAGCTCAATTCCAGAAAAATAAACAACCCAATCAAAAAATGGGCCAAAGAACTAAAGAGACATTTCTCCAAAGAAGACATACAGATGGCTAACAAACACATGGAAAGATGCTCAATATCACTCATTATCAGAGAAATGCAAATCAAAACCACTATG
Source organism: Bubalus kerabau (assembly GCF_029407905.1). Taxonomy (NCBI): domain Eukaryota; kingdom Metazoa; phylum Chordata; class Mammalia; order Artiodactyla; family Bovidae; genus Bubalus; species Bubalus kerabau. Next base: position 9,540,008 of record NC_073636.1, read on the forward strand.
AGGTACCATTTCATGCCAGTCAGAATGGCTGCGATCCAAAAGTCTACAAGCAATAAATGCTGGAGAGGGTGTGGTGAAAAGGGAACCCTCTTACACTGTTGGTGGGAATGCAAACTAGTACAGCCAGTATGGAGAACAGTGTGGAGATTCCTTAAAAGACTGGAAATAGGACTGCCATACGACACAGCAATTCCACTGCTGGGCATACACACTGAGAAACCAGAATTGAAAGAGACATGTGTACCCCAGTGTTCATCGCAGCATGTTTATAATAGCCAGAACATGGAAGCAACCTAGATGTCCATCAGCAGATGAATGGATAAGAGAGCTGTGGTACATATACGCAATGGAGTATTACTCGGCCATTAAAAAGAATACTTTTGAATCAGTTCTAATGAGGTGGATGAAACTGGAGCCCATTATACAGAGTAAAGTAAGCCAGAAAGAAAAACACCAATACAGTATACTAATGCATATATAGAGAATTTAGAAAGATGGTAACAATAACCCTGTATGTGAGATAGCAAAAGAGACACAGATGTATAGAACAGTCTTTTGGACTCTGGAGGAGGGGGGATGATTTGGGAGAATGACATTGAAACATGTATAATATCATATGTGAAATGAATTGCCAGTCCAGGTTCGATGCATGATACAGGGTGCTCAGGGCTGGTGCACTGGGATGACCCAGAGGGATGATATGGGGAGGGTGGTGGGAGGGGGGTTCAGGATGGGGAACACGTGTACACCTGTGGAGGGTTCATGTTGATGTATGGCAAAACCAATACAATATTGTAAAGTAGTTAGCCTCCAATTAAAATAAATAAATGTATATTTTTTTAAAAAATGAAGATAAATAGCATATATTGAGCCAGCATGGAAACTGGAATTAATAGAGACTAGGTAACTTTGAACGTTACACCACTCCGATGTAGCCCAGCTTGTTTTTGAACACAAGGATGTGCAGCCTTAACTCTGTAGACATAAAGAAGCAAGCCTTCTCTAGATCAGAGATGGTTGAGACTCATAATAGGATCTTATATGTGGAAGGAAAATTGGAGGTTGCTTATTAGAATCTTATACTGGAGGACAGGGAAACTGAGGCTCAGAGAAAGTTTTGGGTTTGATAAAGTAGCTGCAGACTGCTAGAATTAAAACACTGTTGTTCCTAGTGTTTAAACAAAATCATTTATTTTTGTTAGTTTGTTTTGTGTTTTAGTACTACGTGGCTTCTTGACAAAATAGCAAAAAGAGAACATGAATTCATCAGAAGATAATTTTTTTTCCTGCCAAGGACATTAGTCTGTGTAAGAGAGTAATGTGCAACTTTGCTCTTTAAAGCATACACATATTGTCAGTCACGGGCCTGTTGGGGTCACCTTCTTGCCCCCGATCCACTGGGTGAGGGACTCTTTGTGAAGCAAGCCCGCCCATCGTGCTCTATTGAGTGGGAAGGCAGGACAGTGAATCTCTTTATTAAAAACCTCACTTCTTGACACCAGGTCTGACTTGCTGTCTCTTAGCTTCTCACAGGGTAGTTGAAAGCTCTGTCAAAATGCAATTAAAGCAAAAGCTAGTTGACTGTTTTCTAAGAATGTAAAGAATCTCACACTCTACTTTCTCTTGTGAATTCCTGTGCACTAGAGCTACAACTGCTAAATGGAAGCAACCATCACAGCAAACTTATAATGTAAACTTATAGTAAACTTGTAAAATTATCAGTTCAGTTCAGTTCAGTTCAGTCGCTCAGTCGTGTCCGACTCTTTGCGACCCCACGAATCACAGCACACCAGGCCTCCCTGTCCATCACCAACTCTCGGAGTTCACTCAAACTCACATCCATCGAGTCGGTGATGCCATCCAGCCATCTCATCCTCTGTCGTCCCCTTCCCCTCCTGCCCCCAATCCCTCCCAGCATCAGAGTCTTTTCCAATGAGTCAACTCTTCACATGAGGTGCCCAAAGTACTGGAATTTCAGCTTCAGCATCATTCCTTCCAAAGAACATCCATGACTGATCTCCTGGGTCTCCTTGCAGTCCAAGGGACTCTCAAGAGTTTTCTCCAACACCACAGTTCAAAAGCATCAATTCTTCAGCGCTCAGCTTTCTTCACAGTCCAACTCTCACATCCATACATGACCACTGGAAAAACCATAGCCTTGACTAGACGGACCTTTGTTGGCAAAGTAATGTCTCTGCTTTTCAATATGCCGTCTAGGTTGGTCATAACCTTCCTTCCAAGGAGTAAGCGTCTTTTAATTTCATGGCTGCAATCACCATCTGCAGTAATTTTGGAGCTCCAAAAAATAAAGTCTGACACTGTTTCCACTGTTTCCCCATTTATTTCCCATGAAGTGATGGAACCAGATGCCATGATCTTTGTTTTCTGAATGTTGAGCTTTAAGCCAACTTTCTCACTCTGCTCTTTCACTTTCATCGAGAGGCTTTTAGTTAGGTCATGTGACACAGTCTCACATCTTATGTTTATTGTGGGTATAATTTCAGCCTCTTGTGTTTCTTTGTGCACATTATCATAATTTTAAAATCAAGGTGGATCTTAGAAGTAAAAGAAGATCTAAGTAACATATATTCTTGGGGTATAGAAATATGATTGTATAAATTGTCATAAAGTTAATGGAAACTCACAGCCTCAATCTGCAATCATACTGAGAATTTATCCTCCCAATGTCTTCTCATGAGGATTGGTTTACATAAAATCAGGATTAAACAGCAGAGGTATCCTCACCAACTCCAATGCTGGCTTAATATTCATTTGCAAAAAAAAGAAATGTTGTACAGAGTAAAATTATCTCTGTGATATATAAATTGCACATCAAATCCCTTCGATATATGCCAATTTAGTAAATTAAGAGCAAAGAAAACCCACAAGTTTTTGCTACTAGAAGCATAGATATCTTTGGTTATCCACCTATATGGAGAGTTCAGTAACTCTGAGTGGTACTAAATTGACAAAGCAGCAAGGGAATAGAATATTTTGGACGTACAAAATGTGGTGGTAAAACTGGGGGACTTTGAAGCTGATTCGAGAAGGACAATAAACAAGTTACTCTTTATTACTTACCCCAACCTAATTTTTTATTTAATGAGATCCTAAAGCACCCATGTGTGTGTGTGTGTGTGTGTGTGTGTGTGTGTGTTGTTTAGCAAATGTATTGTCAACTCATGTCATTCCCTTGATTTTTATAAAAGAAGAAATTGGACTCAGAAAAGTTAAGTTCTCGGGTCTATATTCTTATTAAGTAACAGTGTAGCTGGAACGTGGACCTGGGTGTTCCCATTCTAACCCAGATAGTCTGTCTGCTGGATCAGGCTGGTCTCCACGTTAGGGGTTGGGGCACAGGTAGGGAGGGGTGAGAGGATGGTGGTGTTGGAGGAGGAGGAAGAGGTTACTGTTCATCTCTCCTCACATATGTGTCTAAGGACATTAATAAAATGATTATGGTGTCAGGAGCAGGCTCGTCTATAAATACCAGTTTTCTCACAATTCCAGAGTTAGGCTGTCCATGGAAGACATAGCTGCTCAGCATCATCAAGAGAGGCCTGCATATCTTTTCTCTTCCTGCTCTGCCAGTTTTAGGGTATTGGCCGTGACCTCACGAAAGTAGAATGACTGCTGTAGCTCCACTTATCACAACTGTATTTGAGCCTCAATATCTTCATTTTCAGTAGGAACCACCGATGCTTACCCAAGAGTGCCTCGCAGTCTTCTGCTTTGACCTTGTTAGTTACAGTTGAATCACGTGGTGAAATGGGAGTGTTATGGGAGTCGTTCTCTCTCCTGGGGCTGTACATACTGCCATTCCCAAACAAGCAATGTTCTGTTAGGCAGAAAAAGAAGAAAGTGGATACTGAATAGGAAATACACACTGTCTATAATAGTTACTGATAGGGTACAGTCAGCCTCCTTCTGTATTTCCCAGTGCAGAAGTTTCATTGTCAACACACCCTGGGCTCCCTGGTAATTTTGTTAAGCTTCAGGAAATAAAATGTAGCTGTTCTTCAAAAGAAGGTGTTAGACCCTGATTTACTGGACGCTGCATCACTTGCATTCCTATAGTGTTTCCCCCCAAAAAGGAAAATAAGTTTGTCCTCTGAGGCCAAACATTGTGAAGTGTATATCTAGCATGGAATACTATTGTTTTATCTACTGTTTTTGTGAGCATTTCCTGAACATCCTTCTTTAATTATTTTATCATTTCTCTAGGGCTTTATATAATTCTAGAAGTAATTTCCTCCTATTCGTGTGTGTGTTATCTAGTCTTTAGCAAAGCTAGATATCAGCCATCCAAATGATGAAATTCTTCTTTTCTCTCTGGGAAGAATGAGTGTTTTAAATGAAAGAAAGTGTATCCAGAACTTGAGTTGTTTCCTCAAATTAAGGATAACTGTGTAAAGCCATTCCCCATTCAGATCCTTCTCTGACTGTCTTTTCTTGCATTGAGGAATGAATATTTAAGGGTCATCCTATACGACTAAGCGACTTCACTTTCACTTTTCACTTTCATGCATTGGAGAAGGAAATGGCAACCCACTCCAGTGTTCTTGCCTGGAGAATCCCAGGGACGGGGGAGCCTGGTGGGCTGCTGTCTATGGGGTCGCACAGAGTCGGACATGACTGAAGTGACTTAGCAATGCAAAAATTGCATAACTACACTAAATTGAAGACATTTTAGGAACCTCTTCCTGAGGAAGAAAGAAAATCTAAATTGGGGCCTAACAATATCCTAGCTCTCTTCCAAGTGGGTCTTGCTCTGCTGTGAGAGGGGTCATTGTTTTGTGTCTCCTTTGCCCTGAACCAGCAATTGTGGAAGCCACCCACACTGAGTGACCAGCGGAAATGACCGTAGACAACTCTGGAAGACCCATGGTCACTGTCCTCCAGGAGAATCCACTATGAAAAAGATTGGGAAGTTGAAAAAAAAAATGAGTTTTCCACCACTTAGTTTTTCTGCTAAAGGTTCAGAATAGTTCTGTATTTCTCCATTGCATTTAAATAATGATTCTATTTAAATAACCTGTACAGTAGAAACCTATTTTCTCTAACTTGGTCTGTGTGTTTTCTCAGGATGAGCTGGCCTACAGGCTGCCTCAGTTTATCTCCTGCTTAAGGAACCAGGCACCCTTGGAAGCTCTGAGCCTCAGGGAACTCTTCTCAATTGCTTTACCTCAGGTGCTGCTGCTGCTGCTGCTAAGTAGCTTCAGTGGTGTCTGACTCTGTGCGACCCCATAGACGGCAGCCCACCAGGCTCCCCCGTCCCTGGGATTCTCCAGGCAAGAACACTGGAGTGGTTGTCATTTCCTTCTCCAATGCATGAAAGTGAAAAGTGAAAGTGAAGTCGCTCAGTCGTGTCCGACTCCTAGCGACCCCATGGACTGCAGCCTACCAGGCTCCTCCATCCATGGAGTTTTCCAGGCAAGAGTACTGGAGTGGGTTGCCATTGCCTTCTCCTGGCCTCAGCTTAGGTAGCTTTTATTTCTGACCTTATGCTTTAGGTGCTTCATCTTCCTGTGTGTGTCATCACACACTTTAATTTTTCTGACAACTCATATCACTCTTTTGTGGTCAAGCTCTTTATTGTGAATCTAGGTCTGGTTCACTGTTCTTTCCTCAGGGTCTAGCTCTGCATCTTCTATCCAATGAGAAGTCATTACATAGCCTTGGTTTGAAATTGATCTTGTGAGGGAAGCTGGGTATGCCAGATTAGCTTCAGGATAAAAATAAAGAATGAGGATGCTTCTGAGGGCAGTTAATGGCCAAGTGGGGAAAATGATGCAAGTTCCTTGGTTCTGGGTTTTCTCTCCATTATTTTGAGATGCCATTGTACAGGTTGGTTTTGGTTATTTATTTTGTTTAATTCCAAGTAATATAAAATGTCTGTGTTTGGAATTTTTCAGCATACTCTGCCAAATCACAGAAGTGACTTGGTTTGTTAAGAGTTGAAACTCTACTGATTTGTCTGCAGATTTTAGCAGACAGCACTGGCTAACAGAATACAGAGGCATAATGGCAGATCTCTCATTTCTGTCCCACAATCGAGGGATGAGAAATAGCAGCAGTGTGGTAACTAAAGACCTTGGCATCCACTCATCCTCCTTTTTAGCATGAAGCCAGTGAGATTGGATTCACCACCGGTGACTTGGATAACAGATGTGGAGAGCTTCGTACCCCCAGGGAAGAAAGAATCCAAGTCAAAGTTGACCAACCACCTTTCACAGGGACTTTGGTAGGAATTTCTTCATAGGTAAAATCTTGCATGACCTCCAAGGTCAAGGCCCTTACTCCAATGACATGGGGTATGATTATTTGGTGGTTGAAGCCTGGAGACATAAAGCCTGAGTATAATCCCAACTCATGATTTATTAGCTGGATGATATTGGGTAAAGTACCTAACTGCTCTGTTTCCTTCATCAGAAAAATGTGGAAGATAATTGTACCTATTCTGTAAGATTGTTATGAGGATTAAATTAGTTAACACTTGCAAAGCTTTTGGAATAGAACTAGGAATATAGAGTACATGCCTGTTAATAAATTAACAGCAAGAATAACCAAGGACTTTGAGGCTGATTACAGGTAACAAAAGAGAAATTGTAGGCGCAGGATCCACCAGTAGAGTAGAGAGCCGGAAAGAGGTGACCCATCTGACAGATGGAAACCTTGAGGGAATGTTCTTAGTGACAGATGGTTGAGACACAGACCGACAACTGAGCTGGGCCTCCTGCAAGCCTGGGAATAGCAAGGGCTTTGTGAAGTCTCTGGATGCCAAGTGCTTTACATTTCCTAAATATAATTTATTCTTTTTGAGAGAGTAAGATCTTCCTGTGTTCTGCTGGACATTTTTCAAGCCGTGCTTCCCTCCTACACCTTTCATCACCTCACACTCCTTCAGGACATTTTCCAGGTTTCAGTCACCTCCCTTGACAAGGGGAGTGTTGCTCAAGCTCCCAGCAATGGCCCAAACCACACAGATGTTATAAGTCAAGGAAGATCAGTTATATTTCCTAAGGTTCTTCTCTTTGGGCAGAGGCATCATGTGGATGGTACTGTAGGTAACCATCGTGGAAACCTGGCTTGTTGAAGGTTCAGTAAAAACAAGTGGAATCTAAAAGATAAACTTGACTGTGTATATCCTTTCCATTTTATAGACTGCCTACATAATAAGCACACTGGCAAAAATCAGACCTATAATAAATGCAATGAAATTGCCTATTACTTGCATAATTGAGAACTATAAATATTTTAAATAATAAAATTGTAAAAACTTTTCTATTAATGCCTTGGGAATGTCTTAAATCTGTAAGACTAGAGGACTTATAGGGATGGTTGAATATGAAATCCTTGCTTTCATATCTTTGAGATCAAATATTTTTTTCTGGGATGTTTCTTTTTTTTTTTTTTTTTTTTTTTTTTTTTCTTTTTTTTTTTTTTAAATTTTATTTTATTTTTAAACTTTACATAACTGTATTAGATTTGCCAAATATCAAAATGAATCCGCCACAGGTTTACATGTGTTCCCCATCCTGAACCCTCCTCCCTCCTCCCTCCCCATTCCATCCCTCTGGGTCGTCCCAGTGCACCAGCCCCAAGCATCCAGTATCGTGCATCGGACCTGGACTGGCAACTCATTTCATACATGATATTTTACATGTTTCAATGCCATTCTCCCAAATCTTCCCACCCTCTCCCTCTCTCACAGAGTCCATAAGACTGTTCTATACATCAGTGTCTCTTTTGCTGTCTCATACACAGGGTTATTGTTACCATCTTTCTAAATTCCATATATATGCGTTAGTATACTGTATTGGTGTTTTTCTTTCTGACTTACTTCACTCTGTATAATAGGCTCCAGTTTCATCCACCTCATTAGAACTGATTCAAATGTATTCTTTTTAATGGCCAAATAATACTCCATTGTGTATATGTACCACAGCTTGCTTATCCATTCATCTGCTGATGGACATCTAGGTTGCTTCCATGTCCTGGCTATTATAAACAGTGCTGCGATGAACATTGGGGTACTCGTGTCTCTTTCCCTTCTGGTTTTCTCAGTGTGTATGCCCAGCAGTGGGATTGCTGGATCATAAGGTATGTCTATTTCCAGTTTTTTAAGGAATCTCCACACTGTTCTCCATAGTGGCTGTACTAGTTTGCATTCCCACCAACAGTGTAAGAGGGTTCCCTTTTCTCCACACCCTCTCCAGCATTTATTACTTGTAGACTTTTGGATTGCAGCCATTCTGACTGGTGTGAAATGGTACCTCATAGTGGTTTTGATTTGCATTTCTCTGATAATGAGTGATGTTGAGCATCTTTTCATGTGTTTGTTAGCCATCTGTATGTCTTCTTTGGAGAAATGTCTATTTAGTTCTTTGGCCCATTTTTTGATTGGGTCATTTATTTTTCTGGAGTTGAGCTGTAGGAGTTGCTTGTATATTCTCGAGATTAGTTGTTTGTCAGTTGTTTCAAAAGGCTTCAAAATTGAAAAGCATGAATATGTAAACAGTCATGAGGAATGAAACCCAGAGGAGTGAGTACAGGGTAGTCCTTCTGGGAAGATATATTTAGGAAATAGGGGAAGAACAAAGAAAAAAGAAATGCAAAGATAGAACTAATTTGACACTGCATATATGTCCTTCTCTATTACTGCACATCTTTCCCCCTCAAAGGGTTTAATTTGATGTGATTGAGTGAGGCCTTTTGCTTTAATTAGGTATCTTGGTCCTTGAAAATTGAGAATAATCCCCAATGTGTACAAAAGGCATGAGATATTTAAATACTATGAGAGAAATACAAGAGCAATATAAACTAGTATCCCAAGGCAGGTCCTCTTAATAGATTTGTAATGCTCGTACATAGAGACAAAAAGGAAAAGAGCATTTGTTCTAATATTTTTATAGTTCAGTCTTTAATATTTTGAATAAGTAAGTGTGTGTGTGTGTGTGTTATAACTATGAAAGACTCTGTTAGTTTAGATGTAATATTCACTTTTAGCCTTCTTCATTTATAATAATCCCAATTTTATTTGGAATGGCAATTCACCCAGCTATTAAAAAAAGAAGCCACACATGTTTACCAGGACTCCAATTCAATTACGTGTGATTGTGTGTCTGGGACATGAATTCTAAATGCAAGTTTGTTGGAGATTACTATCAAATTTTTGTTTCTTGAAATGTGGAGTGCCCCTGATTCTTTGTCCCTTTCTTCTTATCATTTGGAACTTAGCACTTGGGGCCACTGTTGGGGACCATTGGGATAAAAGACACACTCTATGCATGACAGACAGGAGCATTAAAAGTCCCAGACAATTAATGAATTTGTGGAACCAACTTCAACTGTTGAAGGAGGAAAATAAACACATTCGTTTAAGTCAATCATATTAACTATAATAATACCTACAAAAGAACATATGGGACAGTAAAGCAAGAAGGGGGATAAGAACAATTCTCATTCATTCATTATCCACTCCTAGGACTAAGATGGGTGTGTTACAGATTTGATATTATTGGGTGGCCATAGCTATTTGGAAATTTACAAGGAGCTCCAGCTCTCACTACAGGTGAGTATTTCCAGCTTCATAGTGCTTGAAATTATAGGAGATTCTCTGACATATTCATTTTTAGAAATATTCTATTTTTCTTCTGGATGGGAACATCTTGCTAGAAATTTATTAACAAGATTTTGATTTATATAAGATACATTTAACATTAATTAGCTTTGATCCTTTGTCACCAGCATGCTTATTCAGTATTCTATGTTATAATTAACGGGAATATAATTGGCAATTTTATTTTTGATGCTATATGGCACAGTGGTAAAGAATCTGTCTGCAAAGCAGGAGATGCGGCAGAAGCCATGGGTTCAATCCCTGGGTTAGGAAGATCCCTCGGAAAAAGAAATGGCAACCCACTGCAGCATTACTGCCTGAGAAATCCCATAGACAGAGGATCTTGGCAGGCTACATGGGGTTTCAAAGAGTCAGACACGACTGAGTGACTAAACAACAACAACAAATGTAGATAAGAAGACACAATTTTAAAGCAAATTGTAACGAATATACCAATAGATGTTAAGTGTTTCAGAAACTATCAGGGAGCAGGATGTGTGTGACAATTACAGCAGGATCAGGCATTCAGATGTTATTTATTTTCTTACCTGTTCCAACCTCTGGGCCAAAAGGGGAAGTTGATCTCTTCTGGATATTTCAGACAATTGCTACTCTACCCATTTGTAAAATTTCCGTTCCTTTGATATGTTTGTCATTGAGCTACCTCACCTGATATCTACCACTATTCTACATGCTCACCTCACTGACCAAAGAGACATGGCTTAAGATGCACTGTTTTCTTCTCTCAAGAGGCCTTTGCTCTTCTTGGGTAATAGGGATCTTTGTACATAATCCTCCTCAGCATCGTGGCTCCTTTGGGTAGAAGGCAGAGGGCAGAGCTGGCTGGAAAGGATGGCAAGGAAGGTGTTTAAAGTGCTTCACAAACACTGCTACTCAGGGAGGGGATGGCTGGGATCAGCACCAAATTGCTCTCATCTCTGCCTTACTCTGTACAACAATGGCAAGCTGCTCCTTGGGTATCAGTTCAGTTCATTTAAGTCACTCAGTCTGATTCTTTGCGATCCCAGGAACTGCAGCATGCCAGGCCTCCCTCTCCATCACCAACTCCCAGAGTCCACACAAACCCATGTCCATTGGGTCGGTGATGCCATCCAACCATCTCATCCTCTATTGCCCCCTTCTCCTCCTGCCCTCAATCTTTCCCAGCATCAGGGTCTTTTCCAATGAGTCAGCTCTCCACATCAGGTGGCCAAAGTATTTGAGTTTCAGCTTCAACATCAGTCCTTCCAATGAACACCCAGGACTGATCTCCTTTAGGAAGGACTGGTTGGATCTCCTTGCAGTCCAAGGGACTCACAAGAGTCTTCTCTAACACCGCACTTCAAAAGCATCAGTTCTTTGGTGCTCAGCCTTCTATATGGTCCAACTCTCAAATCCATACATAACTACTGGAAAAACCATAGCTTTGACTCTATGGACCTTTGTCGGCAAAGTAATGTCTCTGCTTTTTAACACACTGTCTAGGGTTGTCATAGCTTTTCTTCCAAGGAACAAGTGTCTTTTAATTCCATGGCTGTAGTCACCATCTGCAGTGATTTGGGAGCCCAAGAAAATAAATTATGTTACTGTTTTCATTTTTTTCCCTATTTATTTTCCATGAAGTGATGGAACCAGATGCCACAATCTTAGATTTTTGAATGCTGAATTTTAAGCCAGCTATTTCACTCTCCTCTTTCACCTTCATCAAGAGGATCTTTAGTTTCTTTTCACTTTCTGCCATAAGGGTGGTGTCATCAGTGTATCTGAAGTTATTAATATTTCTCCCTGTAATCTTGATTCCAGCTTGTGCTTCATCCAGTCCACCATTTTTCATGATGTACTCTGCATATAAGTTAAATTAGCAAGGTGACAATATGCAGCATTGACATACTCCTTTCCCAGTTTTGAACCAGTCCATTGTTCCATATCCATTTCTAACTGTTGCTTCTTGATCTGCATGCAGTTTTCTCAGGAGGCAGGTAAGGGAGTCTTGTATTCCCATCCCTATAAAAATTTTCCTCGTTTTGTTGTTACACACCACATCTTCTTTATTTAGCCATCCATATAGATGGCCAAAAGGTACATGAAAAGATGCTCAACATCCCTAATTATTAAAGAAATGTAAGTCAAAACTATAATACAATGGACCTTCACCTTACATCTGTCAGAATGGCCATGATTAAAAAGTCTACAAATAATAAGTGTTGGAGAGGGTTTGGGAAAAAAGGGACCTCTCCTAATATTATTGGTGGGAATGTAAATTGGTACAGGCAGTATGGAGAGAAGTTTGAAGTTTCCTTAAAAACCTGCTATAAAAATAGAGCTACTGTGTGACCCTGCAATCCCTCTCCTTGGCATATATCCTAAGAAAACCATAATTTCAAAAGATACACATACCCCAGCATTCAAAGCAGTACTATTTACAATAGCAAAGACATGGAAGCAACCTAATGGCTATTGAGAGATGAAGGGATAGATTATATATATTTTTTCCAGAAAGTAATTCATTTGTACTTTTTCTCCTTACCCTACAAATGATTCAGGGAACTCAACTGTGTTCTAAAAGTTTCAATTAAAGACCTCTTAAGAGTTAAGGCTTTGTCCATTTCTTCCTCATTGTCCATTTTATTGGCATATAATTGTTGATAGTAGTCTCTTATGATCCTTTGTATTTCTGTGTTGTCTGTTGTGATCTCTCCATTTTCATTTCTAATTTTATTGATTTGATTTTTCTCCCTTTGTTTCTTGATGAGGCTGGCTAATGGTTTGTCAATTTTATTTATCCTTTCAAAGAACCAGCTTTTGGTTTTGTTGATTTTTGCTATGGTCTCTTTTGTTTCTTTTGCATTTATTTCTGCTCTAATGGACAAATTCTTAGAAAAGTACAACTTTCCAAAACTCGACCAGGAAGAAATAGAAAATCTTAACAGACCCATCACAAGCACAGAAATTGAAACTCTAATCAAAAATCTTCCAGCAAACAAAAGCCCAGGTCCAGACAGCTTCACAGCTGAATTCTACCAAAAATTTAGAGAAGAGCTAACACCTATCCTGCTCAAACTCTTCCAGAAAATTGCAGAGGATGGTAAACTTCCAAACTCATTCTATGAGGCCACCATCACCCTAATACCAAAACCTGACAAAGATCCCACAAAAAAAAGAAAACTACAGGCCAATATCACTGATGAACATAGATGCAAAAATCCTTAACAAAATTCTAGCAATCAGAATCCAACAACACATTAAGAAGATCATACACCATGACCAAGTGGGCTTTATCCCAGGGATGCAAGGATTCTTCAATATCCGCAAATCAATCAATGTAATACACCACATTAACAAATTGAAAAACATGTATACCTGTGGCGGATTCATTTTGACATTTGGCAAAACTAATACTGTTATGTAAAGTTTAAAAATAAAATAAATTAAAAAAAAAACATATGATTATCTCAATAGATGCAGAGAAAGCCTTTGACAAAATTCAACATCCATTTATGATAAAAACTCTCCAGAAAGCAGGAATAGAAGGAACATACCTCAACATAATCAAAGCTATATATGACAAACCCACAGCAAACATTATCCTCAATGGTGAAAAATTGAGCATTTCCTCTAAAGTCAGGAACAAGACAAGGGTGCCCACTTTCACCATTACTATTCAACATAGTTTTGAAAGTTTTGGCCACAGCAATCAGAGCAGAAAAAGAAATAAAAGGAATCCAAATTGGAAAAGAAGAAGTAAAGCTCTCACTGTTTGCAGATGACATGATCCTCTACATAGAAAACCCTAAAGACTCCACCAGAAAATTACTAGAACTAATCAATGACTATAGTAAAGTTGCAGGATATAAAATCAACACCCAGAAATCCCTTGCATTCCTATACACTAATAATGAGAAAACAGAAAGAGAAATTAAGGAAACAATTCCATTCACCATTGCAACGGAAAGAATAAAATACTTAGGAATATATCTACCTAAAGAAACTAAAGACCTATATATAGAAAACTATAAAACACTGGTGAAAGAAATCAAAGAGGACACTAACAGATGGAGAAATATACCATGTTCATGGATTGGAAGAATCAATATAGTGAAAATGAGTATACTACCCAAAGCAATCTATAGATTCAATGCAATCCCTATCAAGCTACCAAGAGCATTCTTCACAGAGCTAGAACAAATAATTTCACAATTTGTATGGAAATACAAAAAACCTCGAATAGCCAAAGCGATCTTGAGAAAGAAGAATGGAACTGGAGGAATCAACCTACCTGACTTCAGGCTCTACTACAAAGCCACAGTTATCAAGACAGTATGGTACTGGCACAAAGACAGAAATATAGATCAATGGAACAAAATAGAAAGCCCAGAGATAAATCCACGCACATATGGACACCTTATCTTTGACAAAGGAGGCAAGAATATACAATGGATTAAAGACAATCTCTTTAACAAGTGGTGCTGGGAACTCTGGTCAACCACTTGTAAAAGAATGAAACTAGAACACTTTCTAACACCATCCACAAAAATAAACTCAAAATGGATTAAAGATCTAAACGTGAGACCAGAAACTATAAAACTCCTAGAGGAGAACATAGGCAAAACACTCTCTGACATACATCACAGCAGGATCCTCTATGACCCACCTCCCAGAATATTGGAAATAAAAGCAAAAATAAACAAATGGGACCTAATTAACCTTAAAAGCTTCTGCACATCAAAGGAAACTATTAGCAAGGTGAAAAGACAGCCTTCAGAATGGGAGAAGATAATAGCAAATGAAGCAACTGACAAACAACTAATCTCGAGAATATACAAGCAACTCCTACAGCTCAACTCCAGAAAAATAAATGACCCAATCAAAAAATGGGCCAAAGAAGTAAACAGACATTTCTCCAAAGGAGACATACAGATGGCTAACAAACACATGAAAAGATGCTCAACATCACTCATTATCAGAGAAATGCAAATCAAAACCACTATAAGGTACCATTTCACACCAGTCAGAATGGCTGCGATCCAAAAGTCTACAAGTAATAAATGCTGGAGAGGGTGTGGAGAAAAGGGAACCCTCTTACACTGTTGGTGGGAATGCAAACTAGTACAGCCAGTATGGAGAACAGTGTGGAGATTCCTTAAAAAACTGGAAATAGACCTGCCTAATGATCCAGCAATCCCACTGCTGGGCATACACACTGAGGAAACCAGAAAGGAAAGAGACACGTGTACCCCAATGTTCATCGCAGCACTGTTTATAATAGCCAGGACATGGAAGCAACCTAGATGTCCATCAGCAGATGAATGGATAAGCAAGCTGTGGTACATATACACAATGGAGTATTATTCAGCCATTAAAAAGAATACATTTGAATCAGTTCTAATGAGGTGGATGAAACTGGAGCCTATTATACAGAGTGAAGTAAGCCAGAAAGAAAAACACCAATACAGTATACTAATGCATATATATGGAATTTAGAAAGATGGTAACAATAACCCTGTGTACGAGACAGCAAAAGAGACACTGATGTATAGAACAGTCTTATGGACTCTGTGAGAGAGGGAGAGGGTGGGAAGATTTGGGAGAATGGCATTGAAACATGTAAAATATCATGTATGAAATGAGTTGCCAGGCCAGGTTCGATGCACGATACTGGATGCTTGGGGCTGGTGCACTGGGACGACCCAGAGGGATGGAATGGGGAGGGAGGAGGGAGGAGGGTTCAGGATGGGAAACACATGTATACCTGTGGCGGATTCATTTTGATATTTGGCAAAACTAATACAGTTATGTAAAGTTTAAAAATAAAATAAAATTAAAAAAAAAAAAAAAGAGTTAAGGCTTTACTCATCAAGTCCACCCCCTTCTCCCAGGTCCTCAACTCACCAACAATAGAAAGGAATAATTCAATAGTTGGCACAAAGATTGAGCCCAAGGTATATACCTGGGGGCCATGCCTGTGGCTGGTTTGCCAAAGCCAGTGGTCATCAGAGAGTGGTTGCCACAAGCTACCCGAGGAGGGGAGTTTGTTCACAAGTCTGGTGCCAGGAGTTTACCTGAAGGACCTACTGACTCAAAGGGAGGGTTTGGAAGAGACCGTGGAGGAGGGCTCAAAGATGGACCAGAACCCCACATGCAATCTAGAGCATGCTCAGTATGGGCTCAGGGACAGGCCTGTCCTGCTCCTAAGTGTGGAATGTTGGCTGCGATCCCACCCCAGGTTCTTTAGGTAACACAGCCCTGTTGAAACATCCTAGGAATCTTTACAGAGAGACTCCTTATCTGAGAACGCAATGGCACCTTAAATATCCAAACAGCAAACATGACTCATGAGCAAAGCTAACTCAGACCTTGGGTTCCTTCTACTCTGTTGCTCCCCTCCCCGTGTGTTCAGGGTGCTCGGGCTGTGCTCTTCTAGCTAAGGAAGAACAGGTGCCTACTGACTAATTCAAAGACATCCGAAAGGCTGTTAACATGCCAATAAAGCAAGGATATCAGAAATGAGCTTGTTTGGAATCTGCAGATGTGCAAAGAGAGAGAAGGGACAACTATGAATGTGCTGGAGGAATGGGATCTAAATCTGATAGAGCTTCTGCAGCTGGTTAGAGCAGACCACCAGACCCTCCTATGCAGGAGAACATTAGCAGGAGGGCTCCAAGGAGGCTAGGATGTGTCTTTTTGCTATTAGGCCATGGAAGGCCTTTTTGGATCATTCCCATCCTGTTATTATATTTATATCATAGTTGTTATTCCATAGAAATGCTTCTTCCTTTTTCCATTTCACAGAACATTGTGTAGACTCAGTGTTTGTAAAGACACTTATGAACAAGGTATTTCGACAGTTTTAGTCTTGCCAAAAAGAACAGGGTCCAACCATTGTTCACATTTCTTTCCTACTATTGGACATCTTTCATTGATAGCTGACTTTATAGATGTTTGGATCTCCTTAAGCGTAGGAAAAGTGTTTTCTCCCCCACCACCAGATTTATGAAAAGTGATTATCTAGCAATTTTAATGCTATATACCACTTGAGTAATTGGTGTTTGATGCCACCCCCCCAGATTTTCTTGCTGCTAAGTCACTTCAGTCGTGTCTGACTCTGTGCGACCCCAGAGATGGCAGCCCACCAAGCTCCCTCGTCCCTGGGATTCTCCAGGCAAGAACACTGGAGTGGGTTGCCATTTCCTTCTCCAATGCACAAAAGTGAAAAGTGAAAGTGAAGTCACTCAGTCGTATCCGACTCTTAGCGACCCCATGGACTGCAGCCTACCAGGCTCCTCCATCCCTAGGATTTTCCAGGCAAGAGTACTGGAGTGGGATGCCATTGCCTTCTCCGCCAAATTTTCTTAGTGAAATATATTTGAAATTTACTAGTTTAAATGAGTTTATTTATTTATTTTTCAGCATCAGTTCAGTTCAGTCACTTAGTTGTGTCCGACTCTTTGCAACCCCATGGACTGCAGCATGCCAGGCTTCCCTGTCTATCACCAACTCCCAGAGCTTACTCAAATTCATGTCCATGGAGATGGTGATGCCATCCAACCATTTTTCAGCATACTCAGTCTTTAATATGCATTCTGGCAGTATTCCCAAATTTATTTGAAAACAAAACTGTTCATTTTTATTTTTCCCTTTTCAGGAATCACATGGGGGCTTGTTAAAATGCAGATACCTAGGCTCCATACTCAGAGATTTTGGCAGCATACTCTGGGGAGAAACACAATAATCTGTATTTTAAATCAGGTTTCCAAGTGATTCTAGTGAATTGTTTATTAATCATGCTTGAAAACGTTGATTGGGATAAAGTACCATTTAGCAAGAAAGCTGAATGGGCAAAAAAGAATCATTGGTATTAGTCTTTAGGAATAAACTCATTTTCTACCTTGGAAGGTTAAAAAAAAAGAAGTGTTCATTATTTTGTTTTTCAAAAGAGACTGATTGAAAGGCCATATGTGAAAATTTTATAGCTAACATCTTTCTTAATGGGAAAAGACTGAATAATTATCCCACAAGATCAAGAGTGGGTTTTCCTGGTGGCCTAATGGTAAAGAATCTTCCCGCCAAGCAGGAGACATGGGTTCGCTGCCTGGATTCACTCCCTGAAAAAAGGAATGACAACCCACTCCGTGTGGTTGCAAAAGAGTCAGACACGACTCAGTGACTAAACAGCAAAGATCAGGAGTAAGAAAAAGACATCCACGCTCATCACTTCTGTTCAACATGGTAAAGGACATTCTAGCCAGGGCAATTAGGTAAGAAAAATAAATAAAGGCTTATTCAGATTGGAAAGGAAAGATACAAACATACTCTACTTGCATATAGTGTTTTAAATATGGAAAATCCTAAAAAATCTACCCCAAAAGAGAATAATGGAAACCAAAAAAAAAAAAAAAAAAAAAATAGAGCTAATAAATTAATTCAGCAAAATTTCATGGTGGAAGATCAATATACAAAAATCAGACATATTTCTACACACTATTAATAAAACAATCTGAAAATGGGATCAAGAAAACAATGCCAATACAATGGCATCAAAAGAATAAATACTTCTAAATAAACCTAACCAAGGAACTGTAAGACTTTTTCCCTAAAAACTATAAAAAATTATTAAAATTAATTAAAGAAGACTTAATAAATGTAAAGACATCTCTTGTTCAGTGATTAGAAGACCTAATATTGATAAGATGGCAATACTCCCCAAAGTGATTTATAGATTCAGTATTATCACTAATCAAAATTCCACTGCCTATATTTTTTAGACATAAAAAATCTGTTTCTGAAGCTCATCTAGAACACTAAGATAACTCAATTAGCCAAAACAAACTTTTCAAAGAGAAGGATGAAGTTGGAGGATTCAGACTTACCAATTTTAATAGTTACTGCAAAGTTATGGTAATCAAGTCAGTGATACTGGCATAAGGAAATGTATAAACAGAATACAGTTGAGAATCCAGAAATAATCCATATGTGCATGAGCACGTGCTAAGTCACTTCAGTCATGTTCAACTCTGACCCCATGGGCTATAGCCTGCCAGGCTCCTCTGTCCATGGGATTCTCCAGGCAAGGATACTGGAGTGGGTAGCCATTCCCTTCTCCAGGGGATCTTCCTGACCCAGGGATCAAA
Source organism: Bubalus kerabau (assembly GCF_029407905.1). Taxonomy (NCBI): domain Eukaryota; kingdom Metazoa; phylum Chordata; class Mammalia; order Artiodactyla; family Bovidae; genus Bubalus; species Bubalus kerabau. The sequence goes on from NC_073636.1 coordinate 9,558,758, forward strand.
CTGAAGTCTTATATCACTTGCACTGGCAGTCAGGTTCTTTACCAGTACCACCACCTGGGAAGCCCAATGGTCAAGTAAGTTTTCACAAAGGTGCAAGACAATTCAATGGAAAAGGAATAGTCTTTTCACAAAAGGAGCTGGGGCAATTGTATATCCATATGCAAAAGAATAAGGTTGGGCTCCTGCCTAACACCCTATACAAACAAAAGAATTACAGCTAGATTTGAAACCTAAATATAAGAACTAAAACTATAAAACTCTTGAAAGGAAGTGTAGGTATGAATCTTTGTGATGTTGAATTAGAAAAGAGTTTCTAAAATATGGCACCAATAAGCATAAGCAATAAAATAAACACTAAATAAATTGGACTTCATTAAAACTGCAAACTTTTGTGCATCAAAGGACACTGTCAAGAAGTTAAAAAGATAACATAGATTGGGATAAAATACTGGCAATTCATAAAACGGATAAGGGTTCTAATGTCCATTCCTCCCATTCAACAACAAAAAGACAAACTATCCAATTTTTAAATATGGGTGAATGACTTGCATAACAATCTATTCGATGATACACAAGTGGCTACTAAGACCATGGAGAGATGCTTAAGCAGCATTAAGAAAATTCAAATCAAAACCAAAATGAGATGCCACTTCACATTCCCTAGGATGCCTATACTCAAAATGGCAGACAATAATAAATGGTGGGGAGGATATAGAAAAACTGGAACATTTGTATATTACTAGTGACACAGAATCGGAGAAGGCAATGGCACCCCACTCCAGTACTCTTGCCTGGAAAATCCCATGGATGGAGGAGCCTGGTGGGCTGCAGTCCATGGGGTCGTGAAGAATCAGACACGACTCAGCGACTTCCCTTTCACTTTTCACTTTCATGCATTGGAGAAGGAAATGGCAACCCCCTCCAGTGTTCTTGCCTGGAGAATCCCGGGGACGGGGGAGCCTGGTGGGCTACCGTCTATGGGGTCACACAGAGTCGGACACGACTGAAGTGACTTAGCAGTGACACAGAATAATGCAGGTTGCTGTGGAAAACAGTGTGAAGTTCCCTAAAAAAGTTAAACACAGAGGTACCATATAACTCAGCAATTCTAATCCTACATAATGGAAAGAATTGAAGACAGGTGTTTATACAAAAACTTGTACATGAATTTCATAGCACCATTGTTCATAATAGCCAAAAAGTGGAAACAATGTTAATGTCTACCACCTGATGAACAGATAAGCAAAATGTGGTATATTCCTACAATGGGATGTAATTCTATTCTGATGGAATATCATTATCATAAAAATGAATAAGTTATTGATGCATGGTACACTGTGATTGAACCATAAAAATATGCTAAGCTCAGGAATCCAAACACAAAAGGCCACATATTGTATGATAGCATTTATATGAAGTGTCCATAATAGGCACATCCAAAGTTAGAACGCAGATTGGTAGTTGTCAGACACAAGGAGAGAGTAGAATGGGGGGAGACTGCTAACAAATAGGAGGGCTTTTAAGAACCATCATTTATTTATTTGTTTGGCTGTGCTGGGTCTTAGTTGTGGCACAAAGGATCTTTGATCTTTGTTGCGGCCTGCAGGTTCTTTTGGAGAAGGAAATGGCAACCCACTCCAGTATTCTTGCCTGGAAAATCCCATGGACGAAGGAGCCTGGTAGGCTGCAGTCCATGGGGTCACAAAGAGTTGGGTTGCAGCATGCAAACTCTTGGTTGTGGCATGTGGGATCTAGTTCCCTAACTGAGCATTAAAATCCGGCCCCCTGTGTTGGGAGCATGGTCCAGTCTTGGTCATTGGACCATCAGGGAAGTCCCATGGGAGGACTTTTTTGCATGGTGGAAGTGTTATGGAATTAGGTAGTGGTGATGCTTATACAAGCGTGTAAATATACTAACAACCACACTTTTAAATGGTCGATTTTATCTCAACAAAATTTAAGAAGAGACTGATTGAGCCAGTTACGATGCTAAATTCAGAAAAGGCAAAAACAAATAGTCTTGTCTCAGCCCTCAAAGGGCTTCCCAGGTGGCTCAGGCAATGCAGGAATGCAGGTTTGATCCTTGGGTCAGGAAGATCCCCTGGAGGAGCAAATGGCAACCCACTCCAGTATTCTTGCCTGGAGAATTCCATGGACAGAGGAGCCTGACGGGCTACAGTCCAGGGGGTCACAAAGAGTCAGACACCACTGAGCAACTAAGCACACACACATTTAGCTCTCGGACATCTCAGACTACAGAAGGGAACCTTACAATAAAACCAGCCCAGTAATGTGGGACAGCCTCCAGGAGTGGGAAGAAGATACTTTTAAATGAGATTCTGCTTAGGGTAAGATCTGCTGCTGCTGCTGCTGCTAAGTCACTTCAGTCGTGTCCAACTCTGTGCGACCCCATAGACGGCAGCCCACCAGGCTCCCTCGTCCCTGGGATTCTCCAGGCAAGAACACTGGAGTGGGTTGCCATTTCCCTCTCCAATGCATGAAAGTGAAAAAATAAAGTGAAGTCGCTCAGTTGTGTCCGACTCCTAGCGACCCCACGGACTGCAGCCCACCAGGCCCCTCCGTCCATGGGATTTTCCAGGCAAGAGTACTGGAGTGGGGTGCCATTGCCTTCTCCGCGGGTAAGAGCAAAACCCCCTAATTCAGTCTTTCTGCCCTCATTGTGTGCCATGTGTCTCTTGGAGTCTGAGCTCCAGCCCATTCTAATTCCTGTTGCCTTCCCCAAGGCAGGGCCTTTGCACATACATTCCTTTCCTAGGAAAGCTGTTCCTTTACACTTCTTGTTTAGTTAATTCCTCCTCATCTTACAGATCTTAGCACTCATGTCATTGCCTCAGTGAAATCTCTCTACCCGGACTTTCATAATTGGCTCAAATTGCCAACCACACACTCTCTTGTCTTACATTTCCCCTTTCCCTAAACTCTTAGAGTTGCACCTTCACACTGGTGTGCTTCCTTCATCTAATTATCCTTTCCTGGCAGAGTTTGAAGTTGTTAAGAGTAGAGCCCTGCCTGCTTTTGCTCACTCAAATGAGGTCAGCACTTCTCAGTGTCTGGCACATGCTGAGGTTCAAGGAGTCCATGATGATGAGCTCAATGAAAGAATATAAAGAGTGAACTACTGTCTATCTGGCTATCCAAGAGAACATGGGTTTCGAAAGAAGAGGTTTGTCCCTTCCGGCCTTGAGAGGTCTATTCACTGCTGCATCCTTCTTCCCTTAAGTTGCCAGAATTTGGTCATTTTATCCTCCTAGGACCCGGTGAGGTGGTCTGATGTTACAGTTGTCATTTACATTTGAATCACCTGCAATCTAATGGGAGGATAAGATGACTAAAGGATTGCGGTGCTCAGCTCAAGTGGCCAGCGTTGTTTTATTGGGCTGTTAGGTCATGTCCAGTTTGCTCACTCAAATACTTCATCATCTGCGGCTGCCAGGTCTATAAATGTCAAATAGTAACAACCCTTGACCTCCTGGCTCCAAGCTAAGAATCCTTCCAAACGAGTCTCACTGACCTTCTTTCATAAGAGAATCTTTAATGTGGATTAATCATATTATAAGAATATATTTGTTCTTTTTATGAGAGTCCTTGGGGAATGTCTCTTACTGGTAAAATGTTACCTTACAAAGTAATGAGCTCAAACTGTGTTTTATTCTTCAATTAAAAGAGGGAAAGTTTTGCTTAAAATATTTTTTAAATGCCTTTAACTTGGGCAGAAAGGGCAAGCATGTATCATTTTGCACCTATGCAAACTTCACTAGTCTTGGCAACCGACAACTTGGCAAAAAACAAACAAACAAACAAAAAAAACCACACCTCCCTGATAGCTAAGGGAACCTTCGTAGAGAAGACAAACAAATTTTCCAAAATAAACAAAGCCAGCATTTATTTTTAATCGATAGCAGCTGAGCACCAGGAGATGCCCTTAGCTCCAGGCACAGATCAAGCTCATTAAGTATCCTGGGCCTCCTATAAATCATGGGATGTGTCCTATCTCGAATTAAACCAAACAAGAGACTGAGTTGAGATTCTTTCCTCCCACCAGGCAGGAGCCTGGTTGGCAGAGACCCTTGGAGGGGATTGAGCGAGGCTACTTTCCCCCTTAGTAACTCTTGAGCCTAGTTAGATGTCAGCATAGGTGATTAGCCTGTTCACAGGCCAAGGTCTAGAGCCAAATGACCCACCCCAGCGTGCTGGCGGCCACGTCCGGGCCGCGTCTGGCACATGCTGCCAGTGCCCTGCGCTTGCCACTCAGTCTACCCAGGATGTGACAGCCCGGTTCCTGTGCTTGCTCAAGGCATCCTGCAGCTCAGACCTGATCGTTCTGTGACCGAAAGTTCGTTCTTGGCTCGAGTGCAGGCCGGCCGGATGTTCAGAGAGTTAGCTCATCAGGATGCGACCTGGGGAAGGAAATACCCTCTCCCAGTCGCCCTCAGTGGCAAAAGCCAAGCTGTGGTCCACGTGATTTTCAGAGCGCCCCCTGCAGGAACGAGTGCGGTTGCCCATTTAGTAGCCTCTTGACTTCCCTATAGCTCAGATGATAAAGAATCTGCCTGAAATGCAGGAGACCTGGGTTCGATCCCTAAGTCAGGAAGATGCCCTGGAGAAGGAAATGGCAATCCACTCCAGTATTCTTGCCTGGAGAAACCCATGGACAGAGGAGCCTGGTGGGCTACAGTCCATGGGGTAAACAAAAAGTTGAACACGTCTAAGTGACTAGTATAACAACAACAACAATACTGCTTCATGTAGCGTCAACACATGTGCGGCTTTCCTCTCTTCCTGTGCTGGCTCACTGCCACCTCAGGGCTCTTCTGAAATCATCTCCCAAAGGAAACACTGCGTCCAAAATCCTAGTTTCAGTGTCTGCTTTAGCAGGAACCCGAGAGACTGTGCAGCTCTGGGCCTTTCACTCCTGGGGTAGCATAAAGGTCAGAGGTGGCTTGAGAGGCAGGAGCCCGGCGCGGAGGGTGTCTTCCGCTAACAGGTCAACAATAAGGTCCTGCTGTAGAGCACAGACAGCCATTTTGCTTTTTTGCATTTCTTTTCCATGGGGATGGCCTTGATCACTGTCTCCTATACAATGTCAGGAACCTCTGTCCATAGTTCATCAGGCACTCTCATATTTAGTCCCTTAAATCTATTTCTCACTTCCACTGTATAATCATAAGGGATTTGATTTAGGTCAGACCTGAATGGTCTAGTGGTTTTCCCTACTTTCTTTAATTTAAGTCTGAATTTGGCAATAAGGAGTTCATGATCTGAGCCACAGTCAGCTCCTGGTCTTGTTTTTGCTGAGTGTATAGAGCTTCTCCATCTTTGGCTGCAAAGAATATAATCAATCTGATTTCGGTGTTGACCATCTGGTGATGTCCATGTGTACAGTCTTCTCTTGTGTTGTTGGAAGAGGGTGTTTGCTATGACCAGTGTGTTCTCTTGGCAAAACTCTATTAGCCTTTGCCCTGCTTCATTCTGTATTCCAAGGCCAAATTTGCCTGTTACTCCAGGTGTTTCTTGACTTCCTACTTTTGCATTCCAGTCCTCTATAATGAAAAGGACATCTTTTTTGGGTGTTAGTTCTAAAAGGTCTTGTAGGTCTTCATAGAACCGTTCAACTTCAGCTTCTTCAGCATTACTGGTTGGGGCATAGACTTGGATTACTGTGATATTGAATGGTTTGCCTTGGAGACGAATAGAGATCATTCTGTCGTTTTTGAGATTGCATCCAAATACTTCATTTCGGACTCTTGTTGACCATGATGGCTACTCCATTTCTTCTAAGGGATTCCTGCCTGCAGAAGAGAAGCAAAAAGCAAAGAAGAAAAGGAAAGATATAAGCATCTGAATGCAGAGTTCTAAAGAATAGAAAGGAGAGATAAGAAAACCTTCCTCAGCAATCAATGCAAAGAAATAGAGGAAAACAACAGAATGGGAAAGACTAGAGATCTCTTCAAAAAAATTAGAGATACCAATGTCTCTGAAAAGCAGAGACATTACTTTGCCAACCAATGGTCTGTCTAGTCAAGGCTCTGGTTTTTCCTGTGGTCATGTATGGATGTAAGAGTTGAACTGTGAAGAAAGCTCAGCGCCAAAGAATTGATGCTTTTGAACTGTGGTGTCAGAGAAGACTCTTGAGAGTCCCTTAGACTGCAAGGAGATCCAACCAGTCCATTCTAAAGGAGATCAGTCCTGGGTGTTCTTTGGAAGGAATGATACTGAAGCTGAAACTCAGTACTTTGGTCACCTCATGCGAAGAGTTGACTCATTGGAAAAGACTCTGATGCTGGGAGGGATTGGGGGCAGGAGGAGAAGGGGACGACAGAGGATGAAATGGCTGGATGGCATCACTGACTCAATGGACGTGAGTTTGAGTGAACTCCGGGAGTTGGTGATGGACAGGGAGGCCTGGCGTGCTGCAATTCATGGGGTCACAAAGAGTCGTACACGACTGAGCGACTGAACAGAACTGTAGAGCACAGGGAGCTAAAATCAATATTCTGTGACAAAGCATAGTGGAAAAGACTGAAAAGAAAATGTATGTGTGTGTATGTGTGTGTGTGTTTGTGTGTAACTGAGTCACTTTGCTGTACAGAAGAAATTAACACACCATTATAAACCAACTATACTTAAATAAAATTTTAAGAAAATAAACAATAATATATAGATACCTTAAAAAGAAAAATAAATAAATAAATAAAAAAGGAGGGCAGAAAGCCTTGTCAATTCCAGCTTGTCTACTCACTGGCTGGGTGACCTCACATAAGACATTGAACCTGTCTGGTCTTCAGTTTCCTCATTCAGGAAACGGGGTCAATAATAAAACTAGTACCCACCTTACAGGCTGGTGGTGAGAATTAAGTGAGTGATCCATACGCTCCTCTGGAATACTCCACAGCAACGTGGTAACTGTTCAAGGCTGGTTAGCTGTGACTCTTAGACTCACAGACCATCGGGCCAGGAAAGACGTTTATGGACTAGCAAGTGTAGCTTCCTCATTTTCCACGAGACCTAGAAAAACATCAAGTGATTTCCTCAGGGTCTCACAGCTAATTAGCAACAGCAAGACCCTAAGCTCTCTCAGCCCAGTATATGATACCCCAAATCCAGCTTCACAGCAGTCATACCTCCAAATACTCCATTAAGACATTGGCCCCAATGTGGCCATTTAAATTTACTGAATTAAAAAACAAACAAAAAACAACAAAAACCAAAACAAACAACAAAACCCCAAACTCCTAGGCAGTGCAATCCAGGAACGATGAAGGAATTGTGGAAGATTTCAGGGATCTCATGAATGGCAAAGTAGAAATTTATTTTAAGGAAATAAAAAAAAAAAATCACCCCTGCAATGCCAGAGGCAGAGTGTCCTCTTGGAGAATGCCGGATTTAGATGGGAATGCGCTCTGCTGCAGAGTTTAGGACAAACCTCAGCTTAACCTCCTGGTCCCGGGTCCAGGCACATGGCAGGTCTCGCTGTGCAGTTGAAGTCCTTAGAGTATTTGATGGCATTTATCTGATTATAGCTTACAGCCTTGGTAGTATTCACTAGCTTTTGGAACCAGACCTAACAAACTAAAAATACATGTTTCTATAACAGCTCTTGGCTTTTTAAGTCTCTGCTTGTTATCCACTTCATGCAAGCCACATCTTCTCGTCTTACTTTTGACCTTGAAACCATGAAGGGGCAAATCACGAGGACTCAGAAGTGAATCAGAGCACTAAACAAAAGCTCTCCCTCCTGTCCGGCCACTGAGATCAGTGGAATAAAACCACATTAAAGATGACCTCTGGCCCTTCCTCTCCAGAGACTACATCTTTCAGCCGCTGCAAGCGTGTCTCCATATAAACACACAAAACATTACAGGGAGGAGAGAGCCCTGTGGTGCCACGACTTGTAAATATTTGTCTGAGACTCATGTTTCTATTTATATTTGAGTATGTCTGGCAAAGGAAATCTAGAGAGAATCTCTTAAAAGGTGAAGCAAGCTGGTTTGTGAAAATGGTGTCATTTTATCTGTTCTCCTTTAGGGAAGTTTCTTTTGTCTCACAGTGAATACTTGCCATCAGATCAGCCAGTCAGCTAATCTTTATTTCTTCAATTTGATCTACATATCTTGAACACCACTCATTCTTGCCAATAATGAATTATTTCTAACATTTTTGCTTGTTGACTATCCCAATATTAATACACTTAGCCTCATTTCTTCTCTGAATTTTCTTATTTACGACTGATAAAGCTACAAGAAAATCAATTTATTATTATTATTATTTTAAAGCTTCCATGGAAGCCAATTCTGGTTGGGGACATAGATCAACTCTGTACAAATGGATGGTCTTTGAGCCTTTGTGAAATAATATAACCTCTCTGTGTGCTAAGTTGCCTCAGTTGTATCCTTCTCTTTGTGACTCCATGGACTGTAGCCTGCCAGGCTCCTCTGTCCATGGGATTCTCCAGGCAAGAATACTGGAGTGGGTTGCCTGCCCTCCCCCAGGGGATCTTCCCAGCCCGGGGGTAGAACCCACATCTCTTACATCCCTCCTGCATTGGCAGGTAGGTTCTTTGCCACTAGCGCCACCTGGGAACCATAATATAACCTCTATTCAGGATCAAATGATGCATGATATGCATAAGTTATTTTCCTAGTTAATTACAGTAAGTCCCCTATACAAACCTTCAAGTTGCAAACTTTCAAAGATGTGAACACGTGTTTGCATGTATAGTCATGTAAGTCACTTCATGTGTGTGTCTGGCATGAAATACTGTACTTTTCAAGGTACTGTACTATAACATTTAAAGTGTTTACTTTTTGTGGGTTTTTTTTTTAATGTTTTTTTGTGTGTGTATGTGGAAAGTATTATAAACCTATTACAGTATAGTACTCTATAGCCAATTGTATTAGCTGGTTACCTAGGCTGTCTTTGTTAGACTTACAAACCAATGAGACTTATAAATGCTCTCTTGAAATGGAACTCATTTGTATTTAGGGAACTTACTGTACCATGATAGTCATCGAGCTTCCCTAAGTTTCGATTTGTGTCCTTCCTTGCCTTTGTTTTCTGTATATCAAATTGTGGGGAAGGCTTTAATTTTGCAACTCATTTTCTCCCCCTTTGAATAGTGATTATATGCAGTTTCAGGAGTCACAAGGCCGCAGTCTGTAATTCTTCCAAGCAGCAAAACTAGGGTGTGGCAATAGAATGCAGAGATAGCAATAAAGGGAAAGGGCTATTCGTTCATGTCTCTGGGAGAAGATGACTTGTTCAAATCAGGTGCTTAATGTGGGCACTGAGAAGAGTGCACATGCCTATGAGCACAGCTTTGAGTCTGGGTTTCCCCAGAAGCACACATGGTGAGAAGTTAAGGGTGTGCAGTTAATTTCTGCAGGTAATGCTAGGACCCACTGATATGGAGACCAGGGAATAATAATGGAAGTGGCAGGAAGCCAATGCAGGTACATTGTTGAACAGGTTACTGTTCTGGACAGTGAGGACTCAAGCCCATGAGACCGCCTGACAGATTGCATGGAGTAGATAGTACGTCTCAGAATCGCCCCGCCTGATTCCTGTCACCTTCCTTTCTTTGTCCATCCTGGCCAGAGAATCTCAGCGGCCTGTGATGACAAGGCAGTGGTGTGCAAGGAACAGGGACCTTTAAGGGGCCATGGGTACAGCATCAGTGTGATTTTCTACCAGCCAAACTATATATAGTGATAACTAGTTGAGCTTAGGAAATAAACTGGAGTGCAACCTCAGAACTTGGGATATTAAATTGGATGTTAATATCCGGCCCCTATGATTGTTTGTCTCTGTCTGGGTCTGTTCCCCTCTTTTGCTCTCACTCTTCTTTAAAAAAAAAAAAAACCTCATTCTTCTTTCCTTTTAATTTCTCTGAAAGATTGAAAATAGTTTAATAAAAAATAATTGGGAAATAGTATAGATACTTGTAAGCAAAAGAAAATTCTTGGCCAAAAGATGTGAAGAAATGTGATGAAACAAACAAAATATCATCCAAGCTAGAAATAGAACTGTTGAGTATCTCTAGCTTGCTAGTTCTTACTGCTATTAAATGGATCTTGGCAAGGAGAAGTATACTGTATGGTAGCGTTAATTTTTGAGCTGATAGTATATTTTGTAACATGATTGAAAAGGGAAAAATCATGTGTCCCCTGCATGAAGTTTCCTCCTTGCATGTATTTGGGGAACCCTAGCCACCTCTTGCCTGTTTCCGAGTCAGTACCATCAGCATATGCTCCACCTTTGTTTCCATGTTTCTGCCCGCAACCTTTACCTTTATCACTAATCGTTAAATTCATTTGTCAAATATTAGTGGCCTCTAGTGCACATGTGTGCTACATCACTTCAGTTGTGTCCGACTCTTTGCGACCCTATGGACAGTTGCCTGCCAGGCTCCTATGTCCATGGGATTCTCCAGGCAACAATCCTGGAGTGGGCTGCCATCCCCTTCTCCAGAGAATCTTCCTGACCCAGAGATCCAACCTGCGTCTCTGCACTGGCAGGCAGGTTCCTTACCACTAGTGCCACGTGGGAAGCCCTCTGGCCTCTGGTAGGGGTGAAAAATAGAAAGAAAGGAACATTTCCTACTGATAACTCATATCTATATCAAACTCTGTGTTACAGTACAAGTACTTCTCAGGGTGAATTCTGTTACACATACAAACATCCATTAGCATGCAGTCACAAAAATGGTCATCTAGTCTTACCCTGTAAGCTGAGTGACACCCCTCCATCTGCAGGCATCCAACAAATCCCTTACAGATAAATATCATTTGAGCAACCAGTGCTGAAGGCAGATCGGGCCATGGACTCGTCCACTCAGTGTGGTTGTAACCCTGGACAGAGCTGTGGATATTGGCTTGAATCCCAAGTTTTTAGGTGATTGAACTTGCACAATTCTCATGCATCTCTCATGCAAAGGTGATGGTACCTTTACAACTTCTCTGGCCAACTACATATGTTGAATGCCTCTCATTTTACCAATAAAGAATTATTTCTAATATCTCCTTTGATTGTTAACTAACCCTCTTTGCTTCAATATTGATAGTTGAAATGATTTATGGAGCCATCTGTTGGAGGTTGAATATCTGATTAGGGTACTTCGTATGAACTAACTGCCTCCAGGCTGTATGCACACACACACACACACAAAGAAAGGTATTTAAAACCAAATTTCAACCTGGACAATACTCCAAAACAGAAACTCTTTAGAAATCACGATTCACCTTTCTTAGAAAAATATTCCAGCAATTTGAAATTTCCCATGGTTGTTAGTCTGAATTTTTGGTAAAGAGAATCTTAATAATCTTAACATATAGTATTGCTGTTTTTACTTTGTTAACTGGCTTACTTTAAAAATTTGCCAGAACTGATTTTGTCTGTTAATGAAAAAAAAAAATTAAAATTTTGATAATCCTGTTTCACATCCCCTTATCCCATCCCTCTTCTCAGGCAAATTTTTAAAAACTACATCCTGCTACAGATGCTTTCTTAAATTTTCTTGAAAGTATAAGATAACGTGATGATCACATGGGTTTGAATAGATTTTACAGAAAAACACAACTTCCTCTAACTTCACAATGGCATTCAGCCTAATAAGTTGGTATTACAACTGTCCTCAAATTACTTAGCTAGTGTTTCACATTCTGTCTAAAAATTTTTATGAGTTTCTGCTTTGACTACAGTTGAGTTTTTGATTCCATATGGAGCTGTGAGAAAAATATGGCCTAATGGGAAGCATCAGTGTTTATCCATACAAGCTCATCTTTCATTTTCTAACCAGTAAAGCCCATCTACTCCTCGCTGAAATGGAATGCCAGTGTGCAGGAGGATGGGTCCAGAGGGGTTAATCCTGGGTGCCGCACAGCATGACGGGAGTGCGCTTGGAAACGTCTACGCTGACGCCACCGTGGGCATTCCTGTGCCTCTTGGCACACCTGTGGGCGCGTGGAGGTTCTCAGCACCTCCCGACACTCTCCGCCCTGCCTCTGCCACCATTCCTAACGCTGCCTGTCAGGTGGGTGACAAAGAACGCCCGAAAAATTCAGATGCTGAATCAACCTTAATGAGTTCCTCATTGTGTTCCCAAGGGCACAGCTGTCTTGGAAAAAGAGCTGTAAATAATATTAGTGGTTGCTACCAGTTGGAGCTTCAACACAACCCATAATTTTCTTTGTGTTAATGAGACAGTTGATGACCTGTGAAGAAGAGGTTAAACAAGTTTGAGGGGATTTAGTTTTGCACTTGCACTATTAAAAAAAAAACTGAAATAAGGAGAGAAAAGATCAAGAAGGGAAGAAAATTCAACCCACTTTATTAGTGTTAATTAATACCCTTTATATATTGCCTCTTGACCATGCTATGTTTTGTCATTAAGTTATAATGTGGTAACTAAAACATCAAAGTGAACAAAGCATCAGCACAGTGCAGGTTAAAAAAAATAAAACAACCTGTGTCTAAGATGATTTCCATTTTATTGATTTATCCAGATACTTGCATCAGTTTTCAGAAATTGTGGGGCCTCTATAGACCCAGACTCTGTTTTCCTCCTGGAAACTGACAGCTCTTTGAGATCTTAGCACAGACACTACACCATTTAAATTATTGAGAAATCTGAGAGTAGAATTTCAGGCCTCTTAAAACCAGAAAATGGCCTCAGTGAGATCACCGCTGATCAGTCCATTCTTCTAAGAAGCTTAGAAATCATTATGTCTAATGACTTTGTGAGTGGTTCTGGCCTGTGTAATTAAGATCCAAATATAACTCTATGTTCACTCTATAACTAAATTTCTTATCTGGACAAATGACCCATTTATGAAAGCTCATAAAATAGCATAGGCTAGTCATTACAGACTTAAAAATCTCCCTAATAAAATATACCCAAAGATGTTCATATCTGCATTCCTAATAAATTTCCAAAAATATCCCTTACCTTAAGTAACTAGAAAAGAGTGTATATTGTCATTCGAGAAGAGAAGATAGAATTAAGATCTATAATTATAAACAAGCAGCTCTCCTTGATTCCATTTAGTGACATACTTGCATTTTTCTTCTATATATCGGTTCCTGAAAGTGATGCAGAGTCAACATCACAGCAGCATAATCTTTTGAGCTTGTGCATTCACTGCAGAATGTAAAATGTCATGACATTTCTTCAGGAATATAACACTTTTTTTTTTTTTGGAAGTATTGCTCCACATTAAAAAAAAAAAAAAAAAGAATGAAAATGAGGGTCAGGATTCCAGACAACTTTAGAATTCTGAATGGAAAGACTAGAGCGACCAACTAAGGGAAATTCACCATAGCTAAGGGAAGCACTGTCTTGTCTTTCCTTCTCCTTCCTAACTTTTCTGAAGCTATTGATTAGAAGCTTCAGTCCTATGAGAATGGTCCAGTGTGCCTCATTAAGGATAGCTTCACTTTACCAAATCAAAACCAGGAAAGAATGGAGGTAGAGATATAGAGGAGGAGGACATGGTGCAGGGGGAACATTTACCTGTGATTGGGGAGGAGAAGTAAATATTGGGTTGAGAGTTCAGGGAATGAGTTCAGGTGGAACTTCTTTTAATTATAAAAAATATAATTTTATATTCAGTCTAAAGGCAAAAGAATTCATATGTTCATGCATGTTTTTTTTTTTTTTAGTCCTTAATAATCTATGCTTTCTAATTTTGAACAAGTTCTTGGAACTTTTTCACATCACTAAATCATAAGTCTTTACAGCAGAAACAGTCTCATATGTCTTTCCACAAGGCATTCCTCTCAACCCAAGAAAATGTCCACTTGCAATTTTGACAAGAAGGAATACCTTCACTTCTGTCTTAGCAGAAAATAAAGCACCTCATGTACTAGGTGACTTCCTCTTCATCAGGTAGCTGATGTTCACAACTACGACATGTGTACATGCATGTGATTCACACCAGCAAATTAGCCTAAATCAAGCAGCCACTTACTATAGTAATTGGAGATATCATTGAGAGGCTGGATCAAGACTTATCTGTGAAGCTACACATATCACTGAAAATTTTAAATTATAAAAGATTGCTTTTTTTTTTCCATTTTGAGTGCTACTTGGAGTTAAGTTGCCTGTTGTTTGCAACATAATGAGTTTTACTGGTTTAGGTGTCAAAATGATCAGAGTGGTCAGAGTATGAAAGCCCATGAGTAATGGTCTCAATGCTTGCCCCTCAGAGGAGAGTCCCAAGATCAGCAGCATAGGTATCATCTGAGAGCTGTTAAAATGCAGAAGCTAAACTCTCAACCCAGACCTGCTGAATCAGAATCTGCATTTTAAGAAAGGTCCTCCTTAAGGGCATGTCTACACACTGATGTGTGAGGATTATCCTAGCCCAGACTGTAATGCTTTGACTGTGGGTCTAAAATATAGTAGTGACATGGACAGATGGAAGTAAACAAACAAACAAACAACAACATCAACAAAATAGTCCCACCAGGAAATAATGACGCTCTGATGTTGACATTCTATTCAGTGAGCAGAAGGGCAAATGTGTTTATCAGGATGAAAGGAGTTGGGTGTTTGAAGAGAGAAGTTTTGTGGGAAAATACAAGGGGTTGCGGAAGAGCAGGGGCTTCATCATCTGGCCTCTCCCTGGTTTATTGCTGCCTTCTGTGGAGCTTTGGAAGATCTGCCATTTCAGGTATGCCCGTATTAAGTGGAACCAGTGATTTCCTCCTGGTTTTCCTCAGGTTTCAACTCATGCAATGTCATCCTGAAAAGTAGGACTTGAGGGGGTACTATGGTGTACTTGTGAACAGACCAGCCATATTAGCATCACCTGGGAGGCTGTTAGAAACACATAATCTCAGCCTGCCCCAGGTCGACTGCATCCAAATTTTCATTTCAGCAAGATGCTCTTGTGATATGTTGACGTTTGAGAATCACTGGTCCATGTACTTTCTGAACCGGTGAACTCTTCATCCTGGGAGAATTTCATATGGAGCCTGGGCAAGCCTATCAATGATGGTGGAGACAGGAGCAATGTGTGGGCCACTGGGAACAGATCACTGCCAGGAACAGTACACCTGTGAGAGATCTGTGCCTCTAACAGGAACACTGAATGCCAGGAGTGTGATGTGTGCCAAAAAGGTATCATTGATAGTTTCCGCAATTAGATATGAACTAGAGATCACATGGTGAAATGTCGGTTGTGAAACTACTGCTTTTCATGGCGTAGAGGAACCTTGGACAGCTCTTTGTAACTCGGGAGAAATAAATCCCTAATCCAGAGTCTTTGGCTGCTTGCTATGTCCTCAAAAATATTGCTCAGTTACATCAAGTGACATCTGTTACTGATGAAACTATCATTTTCCATGTTGAGGATGCATTCCACTTTCAACACACCCCCCCCAAAAAAAAAGAAAGAAACAGTAACACTGAGGGAGAGGAAAAGTGGTGGGAAGAAATTCTTTCACATGCTTGAAAGCAATATAACTCTTGGCGGCAATGCATTTTATCTGAGACAGGGTTACAACCTGTTATGGATGGCTTTTATTTTGTTTATCCTTAGGAAAGATGTGTTTATAACATTGTGGTTAAAAATGAAGTCATTCACTTTGTTAGATTAAACTTTTGGTGAAGTCAAAGTCTACCAGAGCTAGTGGCAGCTTGAGAGTATCCACCTCTATATCCAAAATGACTCCCTCCATCCTTTTATCTATCTGTCCTTCTGTCTGCCACCCTCAGCCCTTCCATCCATCCATGCATCTATCCATCCATCACGTATGACCTCCTCATTGCCTCTGTACAGTAATGATGACCCAATGCCTACACTATTTAACTCCCTGAGAGTAGAACGGAATTTAGTCTTGAATATTTTTTAGTGAATCACAGGTGTGTCACATTCTGCAAAACTTGGTTTGCTCATCTCCTAGTACAGGAGCCAACACTGAAGCTTCACGAGTACAATGGAAGGCCAGGTGCCTGCTTCCTTCCTTGTTCTCAGATAATTCTGGTTGGATTAATGCGGTGATCACCAGGAAATGTCTACAAATAACCCACCTCTTGGGGCCTAAGTTGTCAGACATCTCGCCTGCTTCCTTCCTTGTTCTCAGATAATTCTGGTTGGATTCATGCAGTGATCACCAGGAAATGTCTACAAATAACCCACCTCCTGGGGCCTAAGTATCCAGACATCTCCCTGCAGACTGGCTGCTCCTTGTCCTGTTATTTTTGCTCATTTCCATCATAGACTCTAGCTGATAAAAGTCTTCACTGTTATTGATGGTCCAAAAAGCACAGCCATTTTCAGGCCATGAGTATCGATTCCTAAACTTGGGGAATATGACTACAGTCAATTTCCTTTTCTCTTTTCCTTTCTTGCTTTCTTTTTCTTTAGTCATTCCTATAGCGTGTGTTCTGTAGACACCTCTTTCTTAGTCATTATCCCCTAATTAATTCCCTTGTTAAATATAAAGTGTGCATTAGGCTTGATTAATGTCTTCCTTTGTGACTAAGGAAAGAAGAATGTATTACCTTTACATATTGACTCAAGCTGCGTAATCATAACTCATTTTATTTAAAGTCCTTATTCTTTACAAACCACACTGTGGGTTAGGCCCCAAGCAACTGTCAAGATAATCTCACCTAACTCTCATACATAGGAAAGGGAGTCAGGTGTTTGCACATAGAATTGACTTTATAGGTGCCTGTGGAAACCCATCTCTTTTTCTGTGTAGTGTTTTCAAGTTCATACCATGAAATTGTAGAGGGGCTGAAGTGGAATTGCCCAATCTGTGAAGAGAACATGCTGACATTTTAAGAGATGGAACAGAGGTTTCAAGAAATCCTGCAGGCAGAAAACCCGCATATGTGTTGGTAATCTAGCAGTCTGCTCCCTCTCTAATGATATGGTCTGTGACGGATGTATACGGGAGGACCTCAGTGCATCCCAGGAAAGAAGTCTGCTGGGCATGAGA
Source organism: Bubalus kerabau (assembly GCF_029407905.1). NCBI lineage: Eukaryota > Metazoa > Chordata > Mammalia > Artiodactyla > Bovidae > Bubalus > Bubalus kerabau. The sequence continues at coordinate 9,575,726 of NC_073636.1, forward strand.
AGGGTGCAGCCTGGGCTACGCTTGTCTGGTATAGTGGTGGAAATAGAATAAAACAACACAGTGGTTCTCAAAATGTCCTAATCTTCAGGGACACCGTGACACTAATCTTTAATTAGATGGAAGATTTAATACTGTTGAGATCTGGTAGCTAGTGCCCAGGAGGGTTTTCATCCTCTGTTAATATGGAAAAAGAATTCTCGTCTCTAACCGTCCTTCCTCAAGGACCAGGGTTGCTTTAAGGTGGATTCTTCTGTCTTCATCTCCTCCTTCTCCACTGACCTCATGGACTCTGTTCTGCAGTGGAAGGTGCTTAGAATTTTCAGCCAGAAGATCAGAGCTGTCTGAGCTTTTCCTCTTAGCCATGGTATAACTTTGGGGAGTGTCCTCACTCTCCCTGGAGATAATAATAATAATGCCTCCTCTCAGGCTTCTTTTGAGAGCAAAGGCAATGTAAAAACATCCAGGAAGAGTTAGCATTTATTAGATGGTGTCTTTATTTCCGTCTCTTTGCTTAAGTCACAGAGGAGAAGCTGATAGTGGATGCTCCTAAACACCTGGCCTCAGTTTCTTTCCATGGAGTTTCAGGAAATATTGTTGACTGTGTGTTATCTCCCTCCATTCTCACGGCTGTTTGGTTTGTTAGCAGATCATTAGGGAGTCTTGGAAGAAGAGTGGAGACACGGGTTTGGCTGAGAAGTGGTTGAGTTACTATATCCATTGTGCCCAATCCATGCATAGACTGTTAGAAAATATCGCCTCACCACCCCATCATGTCAAGGCTTTGGTGCTGCTCCTAGATGAGGTCAGCTGTGTTTCTTGTTTTGTGGTTGTTTGCTGTTAATGGATTTTCTTAAATGTTTCCTTTAGAAGTCAGATCTTCAACTTTATTCTTAAGAAAGATGTGGAGATACAACTTATCATTAAGGAAGTCAAGGATTGACTCCAACACCTGAGTAGCTGGGCTTCCCTGGTGGCTCAGATGGTAAAGCATCTGCCTGCAATGCAAGAGACCCAGGTTCTATCCCTGGATTGGGAAGATACCCTGGAGGAGGGCATGGCAAGCTGTTCCAGTAATCTTGCCTAGAGAATCCCATGGACTGAGGAACCTGGCGGGCTACAGTCCATGAAGTCACAAAGAGTCAGACGTGACTAACACTTTCCCTTTCACATGAGTAGATGATAACTTCTACTTGGGTTTATCTACTATTTATGTGGAGCACATTCTTTTTTTTTTTTTTCCAGTTTATAGTCTTACTTAATTTTTTAAATTAATTAATTTATTTTAATTGGAGGCTAATTACTTTACAATATTGTAGTGGATTTTGCCATACATTGACATTAATCAGCCATGACTGTACATGTGTTCCTCATCCCGAACCCCTCTCCCACCTCCCTCCCCATCCCGTTGGTGCACATTCTTTATGGAGCCTTGCCCTCAGCGTGGAAGACAGAAAGTCCCAGGACCACTGCCTCATCCCGGCACAGTCATTCTCTGAATCCCTTCCTTTTGTACACCCTGGCAGCTCCTCCTTGGCTTTGAGCCAGGTCTCTGCTCTTGTTACTCGTGGTCTTAAGAATGCTCTTTCTTCCTTCTTGCTTCTTTAAAGAATTCACCTGCTTTTTCTTCTTCCTCTCACCAAGACCGAACAGAAGTGACCATGGGCTCCATTTCTTCTGAGCTTCTCCCAAAAATCACCCTGCAGGTTCATTTCACTGTAAGAGTTCTTCTGCAGCCACATCAAGCTTAATGACAATAATAAATGTCTGCAGTGGTTCCCAAAAGCAGACTCTGGGGTGAGGATCTGGGGAAAGGGAATCTGTTAGGAAAATCCCAGGGGAAAATAAAACGGGTGAGAGATGTGAAGACTGAGATCAGAAGAGGAGGGTGGAGCCCAGGCTTAGTCCTAGGTGACAGCAAAGTCCCCCAGTGATTCTTGCTGGATAATGCAGGTCACACCTCTGCTTTGTCCCCTCCAGGGCAAGGATGCAGGAGTGGGACACCTCCACACCCCACTGATCAGTCATCAGTTAGGGGCTTCCCTGGAGCTGCCTGATTCCCAACTCCTTGTGCTCTGACTGCACTGGGCAAAGCAGGCCCGGCTCCTCAAGGGCATCCCCATGACAGTCATGGCTGTGTAGGGGTGCCTGCCTCTGGCAGGGGCACAGATGGTGAAGGATGGTGGTGTCCCTTCCAGCATGCTGAGGGAAGCTCCGGGATCCTAAGTCCTCCAAAGCTGTGCCTACAGCCCTGGGCCCTTTCCCGCAGCACGCTGGTCCCTCAGTACTATATGGACAGGGGGCTTCCTTGTCATTCTGGCCCCTTCTTCAGCCAGGAAGGCCCCTCTGTGTGGAAAGAGTCTGGCCCCACAATGGCTGTGGGCCTTTCAGTCTCAAGTGGGTAATTCACTTCTCAGGGGATCTGCGGCGATGGTCAGTAATCTCAGCTTCCCCAGCTCCACCCAAGAAAAGGGCACCTAAGGCCATCCCCTCATCCTCCCCTCGTCTTGCCAGGGGTATAGAATGATCCTAGTACATATATTTAATTTTGAGAAAGACATGGAGACAGATACTTTCAAAATTAGAGGTGGTCAAGTTTATGGGAAAAAAGCATCCTTTTAGGAATATTTTGTTTCAGTAGGAGTTTCCATATCACACCACTGGTTTGCTATTAACATGTAAAGGATTTTTGTTTGTTTTTTTCCTTTTTTGGTTTTAACCTTTGTTTCTTCCCTTTGCTTCCATGTAAAAGGAGTTTACAGATGTAGACATTTGGGAACAGAATGCACATTCTTTTGGGTTCAGTGGGTTTATGGGGACTAGTTCTCATTTTCACATACATATAGTTTATTGTAAAACATTCCTACCAGTCACTCGAGCAAGCTCAGGCAAAAGGCAGGTTTTTTTCCCTTTGCTGGTTCTGACATTTTGCATCCATATAAATTCATGGTGGAAGTAACCCATCTGTCTTCTTGGAAAATATAAAGTTTACAAGAGGACTGCTCCTATTCATGGCTGTGTAATAGTTTGTTTTATATTGCATGGAGTTGTAGTTATAAACACGAAAGCAGCTGGCAATAAATGACTTTATGACAGCTATTTCCAAGGTATGATGAAGAAAACAAAAACAAAGTTATTGCTTATAATCACGGTGCCTGGGGAGCCTCTGCCATGCGCTCCAGCCCTGGCCATTTCCACCTGATCTCATTCATAGGCTCCTTTAAATGACCTTGGCCTTCAGGTTATCTAGCTTTAGGGAAGGGAATGCCCTGGTAATGTTTCCATTTTCCAGTAATTTGTTAGAGACAGCATTCTTTTGCTCTATTCACCCATGTAATGGGGATAAGAGGGGAGTGGAATTATTGTCTTTACTGTTGAAGAGATTTTACACTGAAAAAATATTTTAAGGGGAGCAGTTTGTCAGTACAATCAGCCCTCTGTAGTTATCTACTTTCCTATTTGCAGATTCAACCTACTACAGATCAAAAATATATTTTTAAAAATTCCAGAAAGTTCCAAAAAGTGAAACTTCAATTTTCCCTGTAATGGCAACTATTTACATATCATTTACATTGTATTTACAACTATTAACATCACATTTACATTGTATTAGATATTATAAGTAATCTAGAGATGATTTAAAGTACATGGGAAGGTATGTATAGGATATATGCAAATGCTACATATTTTATGCAAGTGACTTGGGCATTTGTGGATTTAGGTATGTGAGGAGGGTCGTGGAAGGACTGCATTTTCAAAATTTTAAATTTTTTCATTTAGGTCAATTTGCTCATTTAAACAAATTAATGTTATTTCTAGGAGTATATCCTGCCAGAATATGTTAGCTACATAAAGGCACGGTCAAGAATGCTTATGGAAGGGTAATTACAGCAATATTTACAAACAACCTACATGTTTATCATGTTAAGTAAACATAGTGTAACCATGCCTAGAATATTATGTAGACATTATATCACTGTACACAGACAGGGAAAGATCTCCAACATCTAGAACATGAGAAAAGATAGTCTCAGAAGATAAAACACAACATATGCTCCAATTTCTGTAGAAAAAAATAATCTATGTTTGTGTGGCCATATAACTCAATTATTCATTCATCCATCCATTCAAAGGCTATTTATTGAATGCCAGGCTTCATTCTAGCTGCAACTGATGCAATCATTAGGAAGACAAAGATCCACCTAGATTCTGCCTGCCAGTGGGGAGACCAAGGTTGAGGAGGCAATGAGCAAGCAAACACCTGTCTGTCAGGTGGCAAAAGAGTCATGGAGACCCAGCAGCCTGAGGGAAGAGGCCTGAAGGAGCCTCCCTGAGGAAGCGGTGTCTGATCAGTAACTTACAAAGAAGCGCACCAGACAGGAGACGGCTAGTCCAAAGCCCTGACGCAGGATCACGCTTCTGTATTTGAAGAACTGAAGGAGACCAGTGAGGCTGGAACTCTGTGGGCACAAGGACAAGTGGGAGGAAAGGAGGGTGAAGAGGAAGCCAGGAGCCAGATCATGGGGAAATTGAAGGCCACATAAAACGTGACTTCACGTTTTATTAAAATGTGATTTGAAGGGACTAAGGGTTTGAGATCAGGAAGAAGACACAATCTCAGGCCTCAAAATCTAAGTGAATGGAGCTGTGTGATGGTCACCATGCTATTGTCTGTGATGGCCCGAGGGGAGGCTTTTCTAGCTGAATCTGAGGAAGAAAGAGCTGTGGCTGTAGAAGAAGATTCCCACTGTGTCTCCCTGTGCCTGTGTTCTTTCAGCCTTTTGAGATTTACTTATAAATTCTTTGTGTAGTTAACAAGTATGAAGGGTAAATGATCAGTTATACCTTACATAAAGTAGATATCTTACACAAAATAAATTTCTGTGACCCTGAGGGAGTTCACTTTCTTAGCTTTCTCTCCTCCATGTTTATGAAAAGAGAATGATAGGTTCTTTATCACAGGATTGTTCATGAGAATGAATCAGATACTCTGCATAGAGTTTTTAGCCCATGCTTAGCACATTGGCAGAGAAGGCAATGGCACCCCACTCCAGTACTCTTGCCTGGAAAATCCCATGGACGGAGGAGCCTGGTAGGCTGCAGTCCATGGGGTCGCTAAGAGTCAGACATGACTGAGCGACTTCACTTTCACTTTTCTCTTTCATGCATTGGAGAAGGAAATGGCAACCCATTCCAGTGTTCTTGCCTGGAGAATCCCAGGGACAGAGGAGCCTGGTGGGCTGCCGTCTATGGGGTCGCACAGAGTCAGACACGACTGAAGTGACTTAGCAGCAGCAGCACACTGGAGCACAGTGATCCCCTTTATCTGTGGGGCATACATTCTGAGACCCCCCAGTGGATGCCAAAAATATGGATAGTACTCAACCCTATATATACTGTATTTTTTTTCCTGACATACATACCTATATGATTTAGTTGATAAATTAAGTACAGTAAGAGATTAACAGGGCTTCCCAGATGGCTCAGTGCAAAGAATCCACCTCCCAGTGCAGGAGACACAGGAGTTGCGGGTTGGATCCCTGGGTCTGGAAAATCCCCTGGAGTAGGAAATGGCAACCCACTCCAGTATCCTGGTGGGCTGCAATCCATGGAGTCCCAAAGAGTGGGGCAGGACTGAGCGACTGAGCCGTCTCCCACCCCCCACACACACACATGCACAAACACACAAGAGTTTAGCAACAATAACTAAAAATAGAACTGTAACAATATACTGTAATAAAGTTATTTGAATACAGTCTCTCTCTTTCTCAAAAAGTCTTATTGTACAAATTTGATGCCTTTTCCGTGTTCTCTAAGCACTTATCACATATGATGACTGTAACTTTCACAGTTTGAGGTGTGACGGCAAGAGTAGCACAGATTTGTTTGTTTGTTTGTTTGTTTTCCTTTCTTTTTTGAGCCGAGAGTTTTCACTTCTCACCTAAGGAAAGCACTGCCTCTCTTTGGCATATTCAAATTGTCAACACCACTGCCTTTGGGCTTTGGGACCGTCATTAAGAGAAGGAAGTGTTACTTGAACACAAGCACCAGGACACAGCAATACTGAGACAGCCTCGCTGATAACTGAGGTGGTTACTGACTGACCAACCAGCAGGTAGGTTACATGGAGCATTCGCACCCCAGGCAGGATGGAGTGAGGTGGCGCTAGATTTCACCACGCTACTCAGAATGGAGCACAATTTAAAGTTTGTGTGTTGTTTACTTCAGGAATTTTCCGCTTAATAAGTTCAGACTGCAGTTGACCAGGGGACACTGAAACTGAGAAAAGCAAAACCACGATAAGGAGCAGACTGCTATAATTCAAGAATGACAGCTGTTGTGGCTATGTTGCCACCTCCCATGCTTAAACACTAGGAGGAATTCAGGATGCTGTAAAATTGCCTGGCTTTCAGCACCTTTATCCTGAGCTTTAGAGAGACAAAAGAGGCTGTTTCATAGCATTCCAGAATGTAATCACTGAACTGATCCATCTAGTCCAACTCTGCTCCTTTCATAATTAGAGAAACTGAGGCCCTGAGGGGCACACTCTTGGCTCTTTAATGCAGCATATAAAAATAATATATTGATATTACATTGGAATGGACAGTGACTGTTTGCTGTATACCAAAATATCTTGCATACTCCTAGAGTGAGGTATATCATAGTTTGAGAAATACCCAAGTATCCTTCATCATGGGGTTAACCTACTAGGCTGATAACCAGACATCTAAAGACAAAGAGCGGTACCCTAAGTTCCACTGATTCACATTTTCTCGTATTCTAACTTCTTTGAAAGTAGAACGCCTCTTATAGCCAGGGCTGTTTATAGTCAAGCCTACTTACAGTAAGGTGTTGTTCCTGTACATGCATACGCTTGTCGTCTTCCCCAAGGCATTGACTGGACGGCCTTGGCCTTTAGCTGCCCAACCAGTTAGGGGCCATTTAAGGAGGTATGTGTCTTTGATCTTGTCTGAAAACCTTTCTTAGCAACAAAGAAGGAGCCAGCCTCCAAAGTTTCAGAGAGGGTGTCATGGGCCTGGAAGGAAAGTTCCGAGTCAGCAGTGGAGTGCTTGTGATGGCCTGAGTCAATATCCTGTCGAGAGAACAAGGGTAAAACTATGGGAAGCTCACGTCTAGAATTCTGTTTCAAAAAGTCATTCAGAAGTACCGGACTCTTCACATGAGGAAAGTTTGAGGAAATTGTAACCAGTTTTTCTCCTTTTTATCTATGCTGTAGAGCAAGTTAAAACTTAAGAAACAGTTTAAATAAATCCAAAATAGTCATTTCAGTAGGTATAGAATAAAAATCCTAAGTGGTAGGAAGGTGTATTTTCACTGGTACAGAGCTTCCTGTTTCGCGGCACACAAAGTACAACAGCATAATGGTGTTTCTTACAGTTGACAGCTCCCTCAAGTCAGTGAACAGTGATATATAATCACAGGCATTTAAATGAAAGGTGTATTAGGTAGCATGCTTTTGCTTGCAAATAATGAAGTACCTAACTAAAACTGACTAAGCGATGAGGAAAGTGTTGACTAAGCAACTGAAAGATTCCAGAGGTTGAGAGCACTTTGCAGTTAATTTACACCATCAGCTCAGTGATGCCACAACTCCCCATCTCTCCATCCTTGTGACTGAAGGAGGTGTGTGCTACTTACCTTCTTCAGGCATCACCTTCCTGTGGAACTGAGGGTGGAGTCAGACCTACTTAGATCACAAGGCTGCTGTATAAGCAGTGGGTAGATGGTAGTGACCTTGGATAAGGAGGAGAGGAAGGAATTCCCACTTTGTATGAATCAAGGATCAAAGGAAAGCACGTGATGGTTATAATGCTGGCTAAGGGATCACTGCATTGGGTTTGAGGCACCATTAGGGTCAAACAAAGGTTGACAGAAATGGGAGAAGTGGAAACAGGAATTCAAGAGGATGGGAAGCATAGTCTACAGCCTTGAGGATTTCAGTGTTTCTACAAATGTACTTGAAACCAACATGCTGGGCTAAGGAAGTATTTTCCAGGTGGAAATCTATAATTTTACAAAAGAAAAAATCCTCTCTCACTCTCCAAGTCAAATGAATATTTTTCCCACAAGAGGGAAGTACATGCTGATTTGGGAAAAAGAAAAAAAAAATTGTGGCTGGCAGTCAAGTGCTCTGAAGTTTCCGGTCACTGTAGGTTCAGCCGTGATTAGCATGGAGACGTCCTTGCTCCTGGGGCTTGCCTGCTGGAAGTGGAGTCTGGAGCCTTACAAAGTGGGCTGATGATGTCAATTCCCCAAGTTCTACAGGTGACTGCAGAATTACATGCGCTTTAAAATAAACCAGGCTAAACTGCCTGGGTTGTGGTATAATGCAATCTATCATTCTTCCACAGGAGAGGATTTTTGTGGGAGGTGGTTATATTAAATATAACTTTGAAATAAAGAAATCTTACATTGTTCACTTGTGGTGGCCCCATCAGAAATTTAGTATGGCAAAGAACAAATGCCCTGCGAAACCCTTTAGTTGAGCTCACTTTGCTCACTCTTTTCTTTCTCTGTTCCTCTCTTTTTCTCATGATAAAAAGTGATCAATTAGGAAATTTATATGGATGAATTGTATGCAAAGTTGCTTTACATACAATGAGTTTTTCCATGATTTTGCAATCCCATCTCTGCTTTATCATTGCCTTTGTGTTTAATACAATAATATTATCAATGCCATCCTCCATTATACAACTGTGCACCTTCACTTTGAAGGCGACGATGTCATTTTCAGATGAAGCTATTTGTCCTTGTTAAAACAGACAAGACACTTGGTACATTCAGACTCAATTACTGAGTCGTGTGATTGATTCTGAGATAGAGCTGGGAGCTGAGGCGAATGAAAGTCGCCATTAGTGGGCTGGTGTGCTCTCTCTTCTGCGGAATCTGATGGGAGAATGACCGGTAATGCTGGACGTAAGAGGGAAGCATGGAGAAGGAAATGGCAACCCACTCCGGTGTTCTTGCCTGGAGAATCCCGGGGACGGAGGAGCCTGGTGGGCTGCCGTCTATGGGGTCACACAGAGTCAGACACTACTGAAGCGACTTAGCAGCAGCAGCAGCAGCAAGAGGGAAGCACAAGGGAGTGAACTTGGATCAGGTCTCCCGGAGGCTGACTCTGAGACAGAGTTCAGGGTGCAGGACGTTTACTGAGCTGTGCCTGGGGATCAGCCCCTGAAGAAGACAGGGGAGGCGGGTAACAAGAGGGGGCAGGGGGAAAGGGGTGAGCTGCCGTGTGGCTCGGCGGTGGCTGTGGTAGCTCCTCCTTCAGTGCTACGCTGACTTGAGCCAAGATGAGCCAAGGCCTTTATACTCTGCACTGACTATGGGCCAGGGCATGGCCCCAGTGAGGAGGGTCTCTGCGCCTGACACCATCCCTGAAAAGGCTGTCTGCAGACAGCCCTGCTGGGGTCTAGGTGCTAGATTCTAGGGCAGTAGTCCTCAGCCAGGGGTGATTTCACCCCCTGCGGAAATGTGACAATGCCTGGAAATGTTTTTGATTGTCAAGACTGGGAGCCTGCTCCTAGCAAGTGGCTGGAGAGCACAGGGAAGCTGCTATGCATCTCGCCATGCTCGAGGCAGCCCCGAGCAACAAAGCACTGTCTGGTCCCAGATATCGACGGTGCCAAGGTCAGGAAGCCCTGCGCCAGCACAACAGTGCCTGTGTGCGTGCTCGGTCATCTCAGTTGTGTCTGACTCTTTGCGACCCCGTGGACTGTAGCCCTCCAGGCTCCTCTGTCCATGGGATTCTCCAGGCAAGAGTACTGGAGTGGGTAGCCATTCTCTTCTCCAGGGATCTTTCTGATCCAGGGATTGAACCTGGGTCTCCTGTATTGCAGGCAGATTCTTTACCATCTGAGGCCCCAGGGAAGCCCCTAGGGCAATAGATTCCCTGCTTAAAGCAGAGCCTGGTGTTCATTACAGTGGCCAACAGGAGAATCGGCATCCGCTGGGATAGTGCCCCTTTCAGACACAATGCTATGTGTTCTTCATTCCTCCTCATCCTCCCACAAACCCCTCAGGAGAACTTTGAGTTTCCATCCACTGATGAGGAAACAGATGCTCCAAGCAGTTCACTAAACTCTCCGACATGTTGAATGGAAAGGGTGTCCAGTTGGGATTTCTAGCAGACTGGCTTGTGGAAACCATTCTAATAGCTAGTAGTTTCTGCTTGATGGCTTGATGCCGCCGTTCTCAAACTTTTCTCTTTGTCTGCATGGAGCACAAGATGGATAATGTTTATGTGTTTATGTTTATTCAGTTTGTTTCCATGGAATTCCTGGGGCATCAGCTGTAAACTCACCTCTCTCCACCGCATTTAAAAGCACAATGAAACATGAGTAGGCATGGCACAAGTGATAGGGATGACTCTGAATCCTCTCTAATTTTCTAATTTGTACTTCTAAGCAGGCCATTCCTGAATGTGAAGTCCTTACAACAAATGACTTAGAGTAAGCATGCAGTTGATTTACATGCCTATGGAGAATCTTGGTGAATGCCTGTAAAAAAAACTACAATATTTTCAGGAGAATTTGCTCCGTCCTATCTTTTCATGGTTGTGGGTCACGGGATGGATTGAGTGGGTCAAGAAAATCCTTCAGATTTACTGGCACCTCAAGAATGCAAGGAATCAAATAATTAATTCAATTCATTTTATTTTTTTTTTCAATTCATTTTAAAAAGAGCTTCTACTCCATCCCAGAAACTGTCCTTTTTTTTTTTTCATTGGAAACTAGTAGCATTTACTAGTGAAATGAAAGGGAAAAAGTGTTTCACAGACCTATAACTAAGCTCAACAGAGTCCATTATTAATATCACTGTGTCCAAAACAAATCATGTAAATTGTGACTTTAAATAGAAGATCCAAGCAAAGGGAATAAATATATATTCTTTTAAAATGTTAAGGAAAATAAAATATAATACACATTTAACCCAAAGACATAAATAAAAAAGGCTTAAACATTTCATTATGATTGAGCTCAGCCATCATATTAGTTATTACAGTCAACAGTAGCTGCAGTGTTTTGAATTTCTAGTGCAACATCAGTCCTTATTTAAACAATCCTGTCATGAATTCCTGCAGCATACTTCTATATAGTAAATGTTATCATCTGCATTTTTCCTGGGAAAAGACAAAGATGATAACAACTCGATCAGATTTACATATAGGTACATTGGCAGGAGAACATCACCATTCTCAGATCCCCTTCTGTTATTAAAAAGCTCGATTTTGACTTCACTCTATTTACATTTATTCATTAACTCTTTTAATCAAACTCTGCTGCTGCTGCTGCTGCTGCTAAGTCGCTTCAATCGTGTCCAACTCTGTGCGACCCTAGAGATGGCAGCCCACCAGGCTCCCCCGTCCCAGGGATTCTCCAGGCAAGAACACTGGAGTGGGTTGCCATTTCCTTCTCCAATGCATGAAAGTGAAAAGTGAAAGTGAAGTCGCTCAGTCGTGTCCAACTCCTAGCGACCCCATGGACTGCAGCCTACCAGGCTCCTCCATCCATGGGATTTTCCAGGCAAGAGTACTGGAGTGGGTTGCCATTGCCTTCTCCAAATCAAACTCTAAATATTGCTAAATAAAGTACAGTGTCTTTTATTGGGCTGCAATAACACTGGAGAAGGCAATGGCACCCCACTCCAGTACCCTTGCCTAGAAAATCCCATGGATAGAGGAGCCTGGTGGGCTGCAGTCCATGGGGTCACACAGAGTTGGACACCGTGTGACTTAGCAGGAGCAGCAGCAGCAACAAATTACTAGATGGCTTAAACTGCAGGCATTCATTTCTCACGGCTGAGAAGTCAAAGATCAGGATGCCAGCTGATCTGGCGTTTGGTGCAGCGGGCACCCCCGAGATTGCAGATGGCCGTCTTCTCACTGCATCTTCACTTGGTGGAGAGCAGAGCGTGCTTGTTCTCTTCCTCTTCTTTTAAGAATTCTAATCCCATCATGGAGGCTCAACTGTCATGACCTAATTAACTCCCGAAGGTTCCACCTCCAAATACCATCACGTTAGAGTTTCAGATTCTACATTTGGCTGGACACAAGCATTCAGTCCACAGTGTCTGGTATAATCAGTGGTTTGCCAGCAATTGTTTAAAAAATGACTCAAAAAATTAGTGTGCGTGCTAAGTCACTTTCGTCATGTCCGATTCATGTGATCTTACTGACTGCAGCCCGCCAGGCTTCTCTGTCCATAGGGATTCTCCAGACAAGAATACTGGAGTGGGTTGCCATGGCCTCCTCCAGGGGATCTTCCTCCTCCCTAGGCTTTTACATCTCCTGCATTGGCAGGCAGGTTCCTTACCACTAGCGCTACCTGGGAAGTCCAAAAATTTAATATGTTACTTCTATAAGTATAAGTTTTACTGATACAAAGAATGTATAGCACACAACTTAAATATAAGAATAGAATATTCTGTTCAGTTGCTAAGCTGTGCCCCACTCTTTGCAACCGCATGAACTACAGCATTCCAGGCTTCCCTGTCCTTCATGATCTGCCAGAGTTCACTCAAGGTCATGTCCGTTGAGTCAGTGATGCTGTCTAACAATCTCATTCTCTGCTGCCCTCTTCTCCTCCTGCCTTCAATCTTTCCCATCATCAGGGTCTTTTCCTATGAGTTAGCTCTTTACGTCAGGTGGTCAAAGTATTGGAGCTTCAGCTTCAGCATCAGTCCATCCTATGAATATTCAGGGTTGATTTCCTTTAACATTGACTGGTTTGATCTCCTTCCAGTCCAAGGAGCTCTCAAGAGTCTTCTCCACACCACATTTCAAAAGCATCAGTTCTTAGGAACTCAGCATTCCTGTGGTCCCACTCTCACATCCATACATGACTCCTGGAAAAACCATAGCTACAGGAGCTGTTGTCAGCAAAGTGATGTCTCTGCTTATCTGAGGTTGTTGATATTTCTCCTGGCAATCTTGATTCCAGCTGTGATTCATCCAGCCCTGCATTCTGCATGATGGACTCTGCATATAAGTTAAATGAACAGGGTGACAATATACAGCCTTGCTATACTCCTTTCCCAATTTTGAACCAGTCAGTTGTTCATGTAAGGTTCTAACTGTTCCTTCTTGAATAGAATAGAATATGTGATACCCTTTATTGGAAATTCTGTATATCCAATTCTTACAGAATCCTTTTGTTAAATTTTTATCAAAATGTTATTTCCATAGCCAACCTGTGGTTTCAGTTAACACAGATGAATGTTGATTGGTATTTTTAGATTTTATGCCACCAACATGATGTCACTTAATACAGAGCTGGGACAGAATGCCCAGTAGCATACCATACTGGTATACTGTATTTCCACCAGACACATGTAATAGACATGGTCATCTCAAAAGCATAGGTAATAGTAAAATGTGGCAAATACTTAGGACTTGATGATGAATGATTATTTCTTTTAGATACAACTTAGTTCATTGTAGGCTTATGTGATATAATTTCTTGTAACTATGTTTAACACTTGGTTCCCACAATGCCTGGTAATTTGACCCTTGCCTCTTGTGAGCTGGAATAATTGCTGGTAAAGAAAATTTAATCAAATATACCATTTCCACAATGTCTCCTACTTCACCTGAGTGGAGTTCAGAGCTCAGAGTATGTGAGTAGAGGGCATCCCATTATCAAGCAAAACAGATGTTGAAATAGATGTTGTTGGGTTTGGGGAGAGCCCGGCCTTTAAAATTTATTCTGTCTTTTGTGGTTTATTCACAGGCATTTCCATGCATCTCAACAGGCATTTATGGTAAGTGACCTGTCTTTTGGTAATGTTTACATTTCTTTATTTTGTTGTTAAAGTCAAGGTTAACAGGAAACATTAGAGGTTCTTTGATGGATATAGTTTGCTATCATTTAAAGAGATTCAAATGCAGGTCAAACTTCTTTGAGGACTCTCAAGAGGCTATTTGGATATTTTGGGTGTTACTGAATTTAGTTGTATTGCATACCATGTGCAATAATTAGGTGCACTGTGGCTTAATGTCTTTTGTTATGTAAAAATGTTTACTCGCCTATGATCTGACCTCTAATAGTGTTTTTGTTAATTAAGTCATATTTTTCTGTTAGATGAGTCATAATACATATAAAATCTAACATTACCATTTTTGTTGTGAATTACAAAATTATAGAAGCATTAAAATGCACACACATGCATATATCTATATATTTAATTTAAAAGATATGATTGTTAATATAAACACACATTTTTGATTAGAGGAAGATTTTTTTTTCTGGTATCAATAGATTAAGTAGCAGCTGCTTTACTTAGAGATGGAAGCAAAATGTTTTTTACAACCTCTTGCTTGCATCAGCCTAAAATTCTCTAAATATTCTTTCACCTACAATGGCATTTCCGTATACTTTTTTCCTCAGCTCATTAATAAATCTGTTTCACAATATTCAGGTAAAACAGAGTTTGTCATTTTAGAGTTTTCTGGTCAAGCAAATAAGATTATGACTTTTCTGAGCTCAAACTTCTCACGTGGAGACTTTTAAGTGAAAAATAAAATACATGCAGATGTAAAGAACCAGTTTAAATTTGTTAAAAAAAAAAAAAAAAGGAAAGGATAGCTAAAGTGTTGTCAAGAGCAGGAGACTTCTTCCTCTTAAGGTGGTATTTTTTAATTTGGCTGCGTCCGGTTTTAGTCGCATCATATGGGATCTTTGAGGCACATGGTCTCTCTAGCAGTAGCACTTGGGCTCAGGTGCCCTGCAGCACGTGGAATCTTAGTTCCTCAGCCAGGGACTGAATGCACATTTTCTACATCGCAAGGCAGATTCTTAACCACTAGACCACTAGGGAAGTCTCCAAGGTGTTTTTTTTTTTTTAAAGGTTTCAGTGAAAGTAAAGTGGAAAATGTAGGCCTGAATTAAATTAAATGGGAAAAGATTTGGTGACATTATTTAAAAATCGAAGGCATGCTTCTCCCCCCTCTCCCCCCACCCAACCCCCTCGCTCTGGATTCCACTACAGCCTATCTTTGGGGAAAATCAGTGGACACTGGGCTGGTGAAGTAAGGCTGGACCATCTGCACCATCACCCCATCACTGCCACTCTTTCTGCCTTATAACTCTCACTGATATATTTGCTTAAAAGAAGCGTTACATGCAACATTTTACCCAGATTTTCATGTCACCTTGTCTAAAGGCAAATCACACTCCACCACAGAAATGGTTCTGATTTTGAGGACATTCTCACATGACGGTCTTCATTTTCCTTGACCAAAAAAACAAAACAAACAAACAAAAACCCGAAAGCCCCAGACAATAGTTTGTCATATTGTCGATGTCTGTTTTACCTCTGAGAATCTGATGGTAGTGTTCAAAGACTTTCAGAAGCTTAATTTAACAGCTAATACACTGAAAGGGGGGAGGTAGTGGGGAAAGAGACAGAAAAGTAAAGGAAGATGAGCATAAACACTAAAAGGAAAGGCTCGAGAAAGGATGGTAAAAACGGAATCAAAGTTAACGTGGCTCTTGATGAACTGTGATCCCTGAAGGACAGGGATTTCTCTCCTTAGAGTAACGTGGCTCAGTGTGTAGTAACTAGATCAGTACTGCTCTATGTTGGTGGCAGGGAATACTGAAGACTTGAGAAGGGCGTTGAGAGGGAGTCAATCACTGACTTAGAGGCTGCTGCCACACGAGCTCAGTCAGTTTTCACAGCTCCAGGTCAAAGAATGTAATTTCTTTTTTTTTTATTTTTAAATTTTATTATTATTATTGTTATTATTTTTACTTTACAATATTGTATTGGTTTTGCCATACATCAACATGTATCCGCCACGGGTGTACACATGTTCCTCATCCTGAACCCACCTCACACCTCCCTCCCCGTACCATCCCTCTGGGTCATCCCAGTGCACCAGCCCCAAGCTTCCTGTATCCTGCATCAAATCTGGACTGGCAATTCGTTTCTTATATGATATTATACATGTCTAATTAAAATTAAAAGCTTCTGCACAATAAAAGAAACCATAAGCAAGGTGAAAAGACAGAAAGTGATTTTCGAGTCCTGGCTACTCATCTCTTTTCCTGTCTAGCATTTGAGTAAGTTTCAAAGTGAAGCTGAAACCTGCAAGTCAGGTCCGTGTTGTCTTTCACTAATTGCACTTGAGCTTTAGATCCAGACTTACTTTCAGCTTCACGAGATCTTTAGTAACATTTAGATTACTCCAGGTCTCTTTACTTTCTGAATCATTTAGCATTTTGTAACTTGGAAATGATGGCATACGTCCCTTATGAAACTGTAGCTTTCTAATCAGTCCTTGATTCTCTCCTAAGCACTCATAATTTATGGATCAGTGGTTTTCTTGCTCTTTTTCAGAACTTAGTTCTGGCTCCTCTGTTATCTAGATCAATTTTACTTTTATCTTTACTTATTGGCATTTGAAAGAATACTTATTTGAAGAAAGTGAACAGCTAAAAAGAAAAAGAAAATTAAAAGCAAGGCAATCAAACAAAACAAAAACACACCACATACACTTGTATAGGTTGAAGCTTGATCTATGAGATGTCTTCCTTGAATATTCCAACTCTTGATGGTCATTACATCTTTGAAACTTTTCAGCATTTGTAATCTGGACAATTAATAATTGCCGGTTCATATTGTTCCATAGATTTTTAAAAATATACCCTGTGTTTGTAGTCTATCTGGAGCTTTCTCGTGAATAGGGATTCACTTGTGCATATTCTACACACACCCAGTATCTAGCATGGTGCCTCCTGGAGAAGCTCAGGAAATACTGCTGCTCAATTACGACAATGATGTTTATAACCCCAATTGATGACTAACTTGTGATACAAGAAGCAGAATTGTTGATTGGCAAAATAACAAGTAGAGAAACTACCTACTTGGTATTTTCTTAAATGGAAAAACAGCTCTATTTTAAGAGCAACAAATTTGCTTTTAAAAAACATTCTCAAACTGGGAATGATTTTAGGCATAACAGTGTCCATCTTCACAAGGAAAAATGAAAACTCAAGAACTTGTTTAGTTAGAAACAAAGCAATCTGTGTGTGTGTGTATGTGTGTGTATATATATATATATATTTTTATTTTTTGAGGGGGTTGTATTTGTATAACTGATTCACTTTACTGGTACACATGAAACTAACACAATACCGTAAATCAACTCTACTCCAATAATTTTATTTTTAAAGGAAAGAAAACAAAGATAAATACAGCACTCTATTTCACTTAAAAACAACAATAGCAAAAAAGTCTTCACTGTTTATCATAGCCCATCGAATGATGGTCTCTCAAGGAGGTACTTGTTGCTCTTAGACCCCATCCTGACTTTTCCCGACATGCCCTAGTCCCAGCCCACCACCCCATCCACTGTAATTTCCCAGACACCCATTTGCTTTGGATTAACCTTCACTTTTAGGTTTATGGCCCCCAAACTCAATGTAACTCTAATTCTTCTATTAGAACAAAATTACTGACTATGGTAGAGCCTTCTTTGGAAGGGTTTGAGTTATTTAACTGCCAAGGTGATCTCACACAGGGCAATTTCAACAGTAAGCATCCCCGATTTGTGGGAACCTTGACATAATCTCCACATTCAAAGCAAGTCTGGAGGATCCAGGCTTTGAGACGCTGGAGGCCCCGGAAGAAACCAGTTCCTCTCTCTCCCTTTCCTCAATCCTCAACCTTTTGGAGACAAAACCAGCTGCATCTTTTTGCAAGACACAGACTGAAAGCTCTCTACCATGCAATTCAACCCGATTTAAGAGAAAAACCTAATGGGAGCAGGCCCTGCTTGCTTTGAAGTTTCCCAGGATGAGGAGCTAGATTTTTCCACTTTGATTTTCAGCCAGTGCCATTGCTGCCCACCATGCAATGCTTCCAGGCTGGTTCCACGGGGCACCAGACCGCCTGCTTACACTCAGGATGAAAAGCCACATTTGGTAAAATACTGAACAAGACTTGTGTTAGTTTTGGAAAAACAGATCCAGATGAGGCTTCCAGGGGCTCTAAACTCCCAGATCCTAGTTAAAGGTTTGAATTGGCCGCTAAGCCTGTCTCAGAGGGATAGATTTGAGCTTCCCTTATGGACATTTCAGATCCTGTGCGTGCCTTCTGCCCTTTGAGCCCAACTTGGATACTCTGGTGCTAATAAGTTTAACACAAGAGGCTAGACATGATCCATAGCAATGGAATTTTTACTGAGAAGTGGGCAGCGAAAATAATTTTTATCCATTTTATGAGAGTCAATATAGTTAACAGAAATGAAGTCCAGGTGGAAAAGTATATCCTTTGAGTAATTGAGAAAATATTCTCTGTGGAGGAAAAAACCTCCAAAAACAAAACAAGACTTGAATCTTCCTTTCCAGGTACAAGATGGCGTTTTTAGAAAGGAAGGAATTTCAGTCATTGAGTTATTGGCTAGAAATCTGGTGAAAACATTTAAGCACAGCATAATATAGTGAATGCAGCTCCCATATTTATTCATGCAATTTCTGTTATCAACGGGGAAGGCCTGTTTCTATCAAATCACCTGGTCTCCCTCTGTGTTCCATGACATGCTGCCAGAACACAACTTTCTAATTGAATCGCTCATTTGCATTTGAGTTTGCTCTTCTGCTTTTAAGTGGTATAAAAGGAGATCGACACGATATTTCGCTAACCTTATATCTACTTGGCAAATATTTTTATCACTACATCTGTCTACATTCACAGACATGACTTGGAAAGAAACCAGGGCATTCTCCAAAGGCAATGCTAAAGGGCATGCCCTCTGTCAGCTCTAAATGCTGACAGATTTCAGAGGGTGTGACAACCGTGCTGGGCAATTTGGGGCTTGCGGGAAGACTTATCTTATGTAATACATTTGGAAACCAGAGCAAAATTGACAAAAATGTGTGTCCCTCCCTTTCATCCCCCTGACAGCTCCCCTCCTTCCTCCGGCTTTCTTCTTTTCCCTTTGATATTTCCATTTGCTTTGAAAACTTGCTTTCAGGTGGGCTAATGCTGACTCTTAGTCTCTCTCATAAATTCCCTTCTATGACATCCTGTGTTTTCTGCCCTGGACACATAATTGACTCTCTAGGAAGTGTTACCGTTCTTGGTAATCCTTGAGTTAATTGCTGGCCCTCAAAGCAAAGTAACATTAGAGTCGGGGTAACTTGCTTCCCTTTGGGAAAATGCAGTGCTGGGGCCACACTCGTCTTAATTCTATCACATTTGAATAATATTTCATGAACTGATCCTTAGGAAGCACTGGAGGAAGAGTTTAACAGACAACTCAATTATACCTATTAAATTGTTTCTAATCCTCTGAGACCTTATCATCTGAACAGACAGTTCTAGAAAATTCACTCAAACATGTACACATTTATACATTCATCCCACAAAATGTGGTACAAACTCCCCTTTTACTCAAACTGTGGAGTCTTTAATAATAAAAAAGACATAAATGGAGAAACCAAAGCTTCTACTTTTGCTCTGGAAAATAGTTTCAATCATCCAGCAACAAAATATGCCAGGTCACTTTACCTAAAAATACCAGGGAGACCCACGGGCAGGATTCCCTCAGGGGATATACCGAAAGGAATGAAAAGCCTGGAAACCTAGCTTTGTGGCACTGTGGAAACCAGTGTCATGCTCCCTGGTGTTCTGTTCAAATTGAACAATTTTAGGACTTAATTAAAAGATTAAGTGTTTCAAAAAGTAATAAAAATGGCAACTGTATTATTGTTCCTGAGGCCTGACTATCTACCTCCTTGCAACTATGTCAAGGTAAAATTTTGTCTCAGGACTAGAAAGCAGAAATGAATTCCAAGCCACCTCATCCTTAGAAGCTGCCATTTATTATTATGTTACATGTTAAAAATGGCTTTTCTTATAGATGTAATAAAACAGTAAGCCTTTTAAGGAAATAGGGAAACCACTTCAGTAAATTACAAAGTCTATCCATTTAGTAGGAACGCTGGGGATACCTTTCAGCCATGTTAAAAATGGGAGCACTAATAAGATGCTCTCCCTGAAGAATTTCCTAAGAATGGGTCACATTTTCCATTTGATCAGTAGAATAATTTCCCCGTGCTTGCTCATTTTTCTCATCCAGTCTTGAATGACACTCCTTTTTATTTGCTTCTTATACATACTTGTATCTAAAGAGTGACTTTAAATAAACATAGCTCAGCTCTCTTTAGAAAGGAATTCAAAAATAATGCTGACAGCTCTTAGAGAAGTCAAGTGTATTTAGCTCTTGAGGACAATGATTTTCATGTCAAAGCCTTTTTAGTCAATGATTCTATTTTTAAAAAATCATCCTGAGATGCATCTGAATGAGACCATATTAGTTAGGGTAAAGCTAAGCTTCTGTAACAATGAGAATCCAAAATAGAGTATCTTAGTATATATAGATGCTGATTTATTTCTATGATAATAATCCCTAAGAGAGCATTCTGGTTAGGGAGGATTTGTTCCACGCTATCATTCAAGGTGCCATTAATCTGTTATGGTATTAAGTAGCTGTTCTGCCTTTCATTAGGCATTGTTCTCTGAAAGTCATCTTTCTTGGCTCTAGGAAAATAAACAAGCAGGATGGGCACACACCCTATTCTACAATCCCTGGATTCACAGTCGCACTTTTCACTTCCATCTTTCTTTCATTGGGGAGAAATTGGTCTCATGACCAACCTAACTGCAAAAGAGATTGGAAATTAGTATAGCTTGAATTCCATGTGTCTGAATACAATTCTTTCATGTAATGAGAAGAAAGCATTAAATCACAATGGCCTTCTGGATATCATCACTCAAGGGAGGAAAGAAGACCAAATTAAATCAGACAGGTCACTCATAGGTAAATTAGTTCTGGAGTGGTTTGATTCTACTCAGAATCAGTAAATATTTGAATGTTTATAGTCTCTATTTGGTAAGAATAGTTAATGGTTTTGATAGTATCTACTTTATTAAGATGCCTTTATAATCCCAAATCCTGAAAAATTTGAAAGTATGAAATCCCTAAGACATCAGTACAGTGACTTATTATTAGTTGTCAGCCAGTATGTTTAGACCTTTAGATCTTACATCAGTTGTGGTTTTTGTTTTTTTTGTTTTTTTTTTTTTCAGTTGTGGTTTTTGTACTGTACTTCTTCCAAAATTTGCAGACATATCAGTGGAAACTAAAATCAATATATTGAGAATGAATAAATAATTGCATCATTCTTTACATTCCTAATTCTTGCCCATTTCCATAGAAACCCTTGGAGGAATCAATTATAGTTTGTTTCTGTAACACCTTAAGCTCCTGAGACTATATCCATCCATAAACATATCAGAGATACTGAGTAAATATAGATCAGCATCTTGTGTACCAAAAAACCCTAGAGAAATGTGACTTTAGAGAAGAGTCTGATCATAGTAGGGTGAAAATATAACCAACAGACAGATGTTGAGAGGGGAAGAAGGACAGACAGAAAGAAAGAGACAGAGAGAGAATGATAATATGAATATGAATCTAAACCTCCTTAGCAGTCAAAGTAAGTTTCCTTAGACTCTTAAGAACTGAAAAAAAAAATAGATTTTTTTATGCCTCATCTCTCTTTTCAGCTATGGTCAATAGGGAGAGTTTCCTGCAAGTGATTGAAAATTAAATTGAAATTAATAAAATCAACATGAAATTACCTTTCATGTTATCTGTCACCCAGAATTTATTTCAAAATGTTTTAAATGAATGTAGATTCACCTACACATTGCCAGATCTTTCTAAGCAACTAAATTGTTGATAAAACTAATTTTCTATTTATTCAAGACTTTTATTCTGTTGAGACAGCTTATGCAACTGGGCTCTAAGTTCTGTGCTTCCAGAGCTGGATGTAGAGTGGTTCTTAATAAATATTTTCTTAATTAACAACTACAAAGTAATTAGATCCTCAAAAATATTAGCAAATCAAATAAAAAAAAGGAATTAGATTCCATGATAAGTGGGACTTATCTCAGATATGCAAGCCTGGTTAAATGAAGTTAATCTATTGCATCACCAGACTATGAAAGAAACAGCATGTAATTATCAATGAATTCAGAAATAGCTTTTGACAAGATCCAACACACATTTATGATTAAAAAAAAAAAAAACCCTTAGTAAACTACTAGGGCTAGTAGCTAACTTCCACAATTGACAAAGACTATCTACAAAAACCTATAGCTAATGCCATACTTAACGGTGAGAAACTCAAAGCTTTCTCACTAAGATCAAGTGCAAGTCGAGGATATTCCCTCTCACCACTTCTTTTCAGCATCATAGAGTAAGTCCTTGCTATGAAGAGGAAATAAAAGGCATCCAGATTGGGAAGGAAGACATAAAGCCATCTTTATCTGGAAACAACATGATCATCTTTGTAGAAAATCAGAAAGAACTGACCAAAAAAAAATCATCCTGGAACTAATAAGCAATCGTAGCAAGATTGTAGGGTAATGGTTAATATAAACAATTTATACAAATAAACACATAAAGAAAGATCCCACACTCATGGATAGAAGATTCAATATTCCAAAGACATCAGCTCTTCCCAACTTGATGTATAGGTTCAATGTGATTCCAATTTAAATCCCAGAGAGTTATTTTATAAATATTGGCAAGTTGATTCTAAAGTTTATATGGAGAGGCAAAAGACCTAGATTAGCAACACAGTATTGAAGGAAAAGAGCGAAGTTGAAGGACTAACAGTACCTAACTTCAAGAATTATTTAAAGCTATAATAATCAAGACAGTGTGGAATTCATGAAAAAATAGACAGATCTATAGAATAGAGCTCCTAGAGACAGACCCATGTAAATGTAGTCAACTGATCACTGTTAAAGGTGTAGGAGTAATACAATGACATAAAGATAGCCTCTTTAATAAATGTTGCTTGAACAACTGGATATGCACATACAAAAAAATAATAATAATAATTTAGACACAGATCTTATGCCCTTCTCCCAAATTAACCCAAAATAGATCATACACCTAAATGTAAATTGCAAAACTACAAAAGTCCTAGAAGACAATATAGATGAAAACCTAGATAACTTTGAATGTGGTGATGCCTTTATAGATACTACACCAAAGATATGATCCAGAAGGAAAAATTTCATAACTTGGACTTCATTAAAATTGAAAACATGTGCTCTATGAATGGCAAAGTCAAGAGAACTAAAAGACAAGCCACAGACTGGGAGAAAATATTTCTAAAAGATGCATTTTATAATGGGTTGTTATTCAAAATATACAAAGAATTTTTAAAACTCAACAATAAAAAAGAACAACCCAATGAAAAAGTAGGACAAAACCTTAATAGACTTTTCATAAAAGAAGATACACAGATGGCAAATAAGCATATGGAAATATATTCTGAATCATATGTCATCAGGGAATTGCAAATTAAAATAACCCTGAAATACTACCACACTCCTATTAGAATGGCCCAAATCTGGAACACTGACGACAAGAAATGCTGGTGAGGGTGTGGGGCAGTAGAAACTCTCATTACTGATGGGCATGCAAAATGGTACAGCCACGCTGGAGGATAATTCTGTAGTTTCTTATAAGGTTTCTTACTGTAGTTTCTTTTTTAAATATAGTCTTACCATGTGATCCAGCAGTTGTGCTCCTTGGTATTTATGCAAAGGTGATGAAAATTTCTATCCACAGTAAAACATGCACACCTGTTTAGAGCAGCTTTGTTCATAATTGCCAAAATTTGGAAGCAGTCAAGATGCCGTTTAGTCAGTGAATAGGTAAATAAACTGTAGCAGATTAAGACAGTGAATTATTATTCACTAAAAAGTGTAATATTATTTGCTAAAAAGAAATGAGCAATCAAACAGTGGAAGAACACAGGAAAATTTCAAATTCGTATTACTAAGTGAAGAAGCTGGACTTCTGGCCTCATCTAGGAATCATACTATATGATTCCAATTATACGACTGTCTATAAAAGTAGATAAGTACAGATACAATAAAAAAAAAGATTAATCTTTGCCAGTGTTTGAGTTGCAAGAGAGATAAATAGGCAGAGCACAGAGGATTTTTAGGGCAGTGAAAATACTTGTTGATACTACAATGATTCATGTATGTTATTACACTCTAGTCCAAACCTGCAGAATGTAAAAATGTGAAGAGGGGACCCTAAGGTAACCTATGGACTTTGAGTAATTATGATATGGCACTGTAAGTTCATCTTTAGTAACACATGTATCACTCTAGTGTATGATGTTGAGAGTGGGGAAGGCCCCACATGTCTGGGGATCAGATCAGTCGCTCAGTCGTGTCCGACTCTCTGCGACACCATGAATCGCAGCACGCCAGGCCTCCCTGTCCATCACCAACTCCCGAAGTTCACTCAGACTCACGTCCATCGAGTCAGTGATGCCATCCAGCCATCTCATCCTCTGTTGTCCCCTTCTCCTCCTGCCCCCAATCCCTCCCAGCCTCAGAGTCTTTTCCAATGAGTCAACTCTTTGCATGAGGTGGCCAAAGTACTGGAGTTTCAGCTTTAGCATCGTTCCTTCCAAAGAAATCCCAGGGCTGATCTTCAAAATGGACTGGTTGGATCTCCTTGCAGTCCAAGGGATTCTCAAGAGTCTTCTCCAACACCACAGTTCAAAAGCATCAATTCTTCGGCACTCAGCCTTCTACACAGTCCAACTCTCACATCCATACATGACCACAGGAAAAACCATAGCCTTGACTAGACGGACCTTTGTTGGCAAAGTAAAGTCTCTGCTTTTGAACATGCTATCTAGGTTGGTCATAACTTTCCTTCCAAGGAGTAAGCGTCTTTTAATTTCATAGCTGCAGTCACCATCTGTAGTGATTTTGGAGCCCAGAAAAATAAAGTCTGACACTGTTTCCACTGTTTCCCCATCTATTTCCCATGAAATGGTGGGACCGGATGCCATGATCTTCGTTTTCTGAATGTTGAGCTTTAAGCCAACTTTTTCACTCTCCACTTTCACTTTCATCAAGAGGCTTTTGAGTTCCTCTTCACTTTCTGCCATAAGGGTGGTGTCATCTGCATATCTGAGGTTATTGATATTTCTCCCAGCAATCTTGATTCCAGTTTGTGTTTCTTCCAGTCCAGCGTTTCTCATGATGTACTCTGCATATAAGTTAAATAAACAGGGTGACAATATACAGCCTTGACGAACTCCTTTTCCTATTTGGAACCAGTCTGTTGTTCCATGTCCAGTTCTAACTGTTGCTTCCTGACCTGCATACAAATTTCTCAAGAGGCAGATCAGGTGGTCTGGTATTCCCATCTTTTTCAGAATTTTCCACAGTTTATTGTGATCCACACAGTCAAAGGCTTTGGCATAGTCAATAAAGCAGAAATAGATGTTTTTCTGGAATTCTCTTGCTTTTTCCATGATCCAGCGGATGTTGGCAATTTGATCTCTGGTTCCTCTGCCTTTTCTAAAACCATCAGGAAGTTCACGGTTCACATATTGCTGAAGCCTGGCTTGGAGAATTTTGAGCATTACTTTACTAGCGTGTGAGATGAGTGCAATTGTGTGGTAGTTTGAGCATTCTTTGGCATTGCCTTTCTTTGGGATTGGAATGAAAACTGACCTCTTCCAGCCCTGTGGCCACTGCTGAGTTTTCCAAATTTGCTGGCATATTGAGTGCAGCACTTTCACAGCATCATCTTTCAGGATTTGGAATAGCTCAACTGGAATTCCATCACCTCCACCAGCTTTGTTCGTAGTGATGCTTTCTAAGGCCCACTTGCCTTCACATTCCAGGATGTCTGGCTCTAGGTCAGTGATCACACCATCGTGAATATCTGGGTCGTGAAGATCTTTTTTGTACAGTTCTTCTGTATATTCTTGCCATCTCTTCTTAATATCTTCTGCTTCTGTTAGGTCCATACCATTTCTGTCCTTTATCGAGCTCATCTTTGCATGAAATGTCTGGGGATAGGTAGGAGTATATGAGAAATCTCTGTACTTTGCTCTCAGTTTTGTTGTAAACCTAAAGAGGTGGATGAACCTAAAGGCTATTGTACAAAGTGAATTAAGTCAGAAAAAGAAAGAGAAATATTGTATTCTAATGCATATATATGGAATCTAGAAAAATGGTACTGAAGAATTTATTTGCAGGACAGCAATGGAGAAAGAGACATAGAGAATATACTTATGGACATGAGGAGAGGGGAGGAGAGGGTGAGATGTATGAAAAGAGTAACATGGAAACTTACATTACCATATGTAAAACAGATAGCCAATGGGAATTTGCTATATGGCTCAGGAAACTCAAACAGGGGCTCTGTGTCAACCTAAAGGCATGGGATGGGGAGGGAGATGGGAGGGAGTTTCAAAAGGGAGGGGATATATGTGTACCTATGGCTGATTCAGGAGAAGGCAATGGCACCCCACTCCAGTACTCTTGCCTGGAAAATCCCATGGACTGAGGGGCCTGATGGGCTGCAGTCCATGGGGTCACTAGGAGTCTGACACGACTGAGCGACTTCACTTTATTTTTTCACTTTCCTGCATTGGAGAAGGAAATGGCAACCCACTCCAGTATTCTTGCCTGGAGAATTCCAGGGACAGGGGAGCCTGGTGGGCTGCCGTCTATGGGGTCGCACAGAGTCGGACACGACTGAAGCGACTTAGCAGCAGCAGCATGGCTGATTCGTGTTGAGGTTTGACAGAAAACAACAAAATTCTGTAAAGCAATTATCCTTCAATTAAAAAATAAATAAATTTAGAGAAAAGAATGGCATTATACATGAATGAATAAATGAATGTAGGGAAATCCAATGTTAGGAAACCAGACTCTGGATTCAATAGTCATTGAGATCAATCACACCCTCATTTCTATTTTCTTACTTATTGAAAGGAGTGATTTCACTTAGACTTCTGAGAGGCTAACAGAAGAGTCAGTTAATAATAACAGAGCCCAATCTTTTATTTGCAATTCATTTTAGGCATTTCTATTAAAATATAGTTTACAGGATATAAAACCCTTCCTTTCCAGATGATTTTAGTAGATTCACAAAGCTATGTAACCATCATCATCCGATTTTAATAAATGTTCACCATCCCCTGAAGAGACTCCATATAAGATGTTACTCCATAGCCCCTCTTCCCCAACTTTAGGCAAATAATAATCTACTCTTGGTATCTATAGATTTGCCTGTTGTGGACATATTTCATATAAATGGAATCATAAAATATGTGATTTTTTGTGACTACCTTCTAGCATAATACTTTCAAACTCCATCCATGTTGTAGCATGCATCAGTAATTTATTCCCCTTTATTAATATTCTGTTATATGAATGTACCCCATTTTGTTTATCCATTTGTCAGTTCATGGGTATATGTATTTGGTATTACTTTTTGACTATTATGAGTAATGCTTATAGGCAATTACTGTAGTATATCTAAATGTACAAATTATAACTTATATAGTGGTGTTATCTAGTTTTTTTTTTTTAATTTATAATTGAAAAAGAGATTCTATAAATTCTATAGTGCTTTACAATTTTCAAAAGTTTCACGCACATGGTATCATATCCTAATAACCCCTATTCTCCACCCCCACCCCAACTTTCCTCTCCCCTCTGGTAACCACTAGTTTTCTCTAAATATATGAATCTGCTTCTTTTCTGTCCTGTTCACTATTTTTTATTTATCTAGATTCCACATATAAGTGATATCATACAGTATCTGCCTCTCTCTGCCTGACTAATTTCACTTAGCAAATGCCCTCCAGGTCAATTTACGTTGCTGCAAATGCCAAAATTCCCATTGTGTGTGTGTGTGTGTGTGTGTGTATCACGTCTTCTTTATCTATTCATCTGTTGATGGAGACTTAGATTGCTTCCATACCTTGCAGTTGTAAATAATGCTATGAGCACTGGGGTGCCTGTATCTTCTCAAATTAATGTTTTTGGGTTTTTTCAGACATATACCCAGGAGTAGAATTGCTACGTCACATGGTAGTTCTGCTTTTAGTTTTTGACAGCCATTCTGACAGGTGTGACGGAGAAGGCAATGGCACCCCACTCCAGTACTCTTGCCTGGAAAATCCCATGGACTGAGGAGCCTGGTAGGCTGCAGTCCATGGGGTCACTAGGAGTCGGACACAACTGAGCGACTTCACTTTCACTTTTCACTTTCATGCACTGGAGAAGGAAATGGCAACCCACTCCAGTGTTCTTGCCTAGAGAATCCCAGAGACGGGGGAGCCTGGTGGGCTACCGTCTATGGGGTCGCACAGAGTTGGACATGACTGAAGGGACGTAGCAGCAGCAGCTGACAGGTGTGAAGTGTTATATCACTGTGGTTTTGATTCACATTTCTCTGATCACTGCTTGTGTTGTGCATCTTTTCATGTGCCTATTGGCTATCTGCATTTCCTCTTTGGGAAAATGGCTGTTTATGTACATTGGATATTAACCCCATATCAGGAATGTCATTTGCAAATGTTTTCTCCAATTCAGTAGGTTGTCTTTTTGTTTTGTCAATGATTTCCTTTTCTGTGAAGAAGCTTTTTACATTTATTTAAGTCCCATTTGTTTATTTTTGCTTGTTTCCTTTGCTTTAGGGGACAGATCCAAAATAATATTTCTGTGATTTATGTCAAAGAGTATTCTGCCTATATTTTCCTCTAGTTTTATAATATCTGACATTATACATGTAGGTCTTTTATATATTTTGAGTTTATTTTTAATCATCTAGATTACTTTTAATCATCCTGAAACATTTTCATTTTTTGGCTGCCCACTTTTTCTCAAGCCCCTTCAATGGCTACTTTTTGTCATGTTTCTGGTGTCCTGCTGCCTGAAGGATGATAAACATTTCTTGGAGCACAGTCTGCATCACTGTGTGTGATCATTCTTTGAGTCATCACTGCCTCAGAGCTCCCTTAGAGTACCAACGGATCTGGAGTAGGACGGCATATATCAAAGTGGCTGTGGATCCAGGTTTCAGGATCACACAGGCCTAGGTTAAAATGTCATAACCGTGTGTCCAGGCAAATTACTCTCTCTGGGTTTCAGTAACTTCAGTTGTCAAATGGGAATAACAAGGCCAATAACATGGAGTTGTTCTAAGATTAAATTGTTGTTGTGTTCAGTCGCTCAGTCATGCTCTGCTTTTTGCAACCCCATAGACTGTAGCCTGCCAACTCCTCTGTCCATGGAATTCTTCAGCCAAGAATACTCGAGCAGGTTGCCATTTCCTACTCCAGAGGATCCTCTCAACCCAGGGATTGACCCCGCGTCTCCTGCATTGGCAGGTGGATTCTTTACCACTGTGACTCCTGGGAAGCATTAAATTAGATGTATCGATGTGAGACTTTGACCATAAAGAAAGCTAGAGTACTGAAGAATTGATGCTTTAGAACTGTGGTGTTGAAGATTCTGAGAGTCCCTTGAACTGCAAGGAGATCAAACCAGTCCCCCCTAAAGGAGATCAGTCCCAAATATTCATTGAAAGGACTGATGCTGAAGTTGAAACTCCAATACTTTGGCTACCTGATGCGAAGAACTGACTCTTGGAAAAGACCCTGATGCTGGGAAAGATTCAAGTCAGGAAGAGAAGGGGATGACAGAGGATGAGATGGTTGAATGGCATCATCGACTCAATGGACATGAGTTTGAGCAAGCTCTGGGTGTTGGTGATGGACAGGGAAGCAGCCTGGTGTGCTGCAGTCTATGGGATCGTAAAGAGTCGGACACAACTGAGCTACTGAACTGACTGAGATAATACATTAAAATGGTACCAGACACATAAAGATAATGGGTTTCCCAGATGGTTCATTGGTAAAGAATCCACCTGTCAATGCAAGAAATGGATCAGGAAGATTCCCTGGAGGAGGTGATGGCAATCCACTCCAGTATTCTTGCTGGGATAATTCCATGGACAGAAGAGTCTGGCAAGCCACAGTCCATGGGTCCACAAAGATTGAATTGACTGAGCATGCACATAAAGAGAAACATTCTTTTAATTAGTATTATTTTTATTGTTTAATAGTAATTTTATTATTGTTATAAGTATTATTCTCCCACTAGAGTCTGAGTTCCTCAAGGATAGGAGCTTTGAATGTTATTCACTCCTATCACCTAGACTCTAGAAGAGTATCTATACTATTGAACAAGTAATTTACTTTTTTTACTAATTAAATTTATTTTTAAGTAATTCATTGTGTTAAGGCTTTACTTAGACTGAATGACACCAGGAAGAAGTCTTATTGTCTGAACCACCTCACTGCCTATTGAGTTCTTTATGCTGCTTCTCTGAAGGCCAGTGGTTGTCTCTTTGTCCCCTCCGAGGTGGTCCTATGGTTAATCCTCATGAGTTCAGCCACATGGAAATGAAACTTGCCGGTAACATCATGGCAGACTTTCTATATCACACCTACCCATAACCACTGTAGCCTAATGATTAAAAATTGAGTCAACTTGCTTCATCAGTTTCAAGTTCATAACAGTTTATCTAAACCCTAAGGATGACAACATTTTTTTTCTGATATATATATATATATATATACATAAATTTATATACAGGCAAATAAGAGAGGCAAAACAATGACAGTTATTTGTGGCCTCAAAAGTGAAATTTCACATTGTAATACAGCATATTCTGATGGTCGAAACCAAATCAAGTTCTGTAAAGCAACATTCAAATGCTTTTCTCCTGGGAAACCTTGAGGAGTAGACAACCATTATCCTGCCAGTTGGCTTAAAGAGTGAAAAGGCCCAATTGATGCTTGCTTTGTCTTGCCAGAAGTACCTAAAAATTTTGCACATTTTTTTTTTTATTTCTAAGACCATAGGCTCTTGAAGTTAAAAGCCATTTTGTATATCATACTTCTCTAGCTCCTTATTTTTCTCAGTGGGAAAAGTGAGAGCCAGGGTTATTAAGTGATTTGCCTTGCCATATGGAAACAGTCCATATGAGACTAAGATCAGATTCCCATTCCACTAACAAGGCAAAGAAGCAAAGGTAAGGATGAGGAATCAGGAGGATATGAGATTACAATCCAGGATGATTCATTTAGTTAATCTCTTCTTTGATGTTCAGTAAAAAAAAGAAAAAAAAGAAAAGAAAGGTTTTATTTCAATTTCACTTTTCTTTCAAATCTTCCTCATATACTGTTATTGTTGTTGAGTCGCAAAGTCATGTCAGACTCTTTGCAACCCCAAGAACTGCAGAATACTAGGCTCCCCTGTCCTTCACTATCTCCCAGAGTTGAGTCAGATTAATGTCCATTGAGTTGGTGATGCTATCTAACCATCTAATCTTCTGCCACCTCCTTCTCCTTTGGCCTTCAGTCTTTCCCAGCATCAGGATCTTTTCCAATGAGTTGGCTCTTCACATCAGGTGGTCAAAGTATTGGAGCTTCAGCTTCAGCATCAGTCCTTCCAAAAAAAAGTGTGAAAGTTACTCAGTCATGTCCAACTCTTTGCGACACCATGGACTGTAACATTTCAGGTTCCTCTATTCATGGAATTTTCCAGACAAAAATACCAGAGTGTGTAGCCATTCCCTTCTCCAGGGGATCTTCCCAACCTAGGGAACTAACCCGGGTCTCCCATATTACAGGCAGATTCTTTACCATCTGACCCACCAAGATGAATATTCAGGGTTAATTTCCTTTAGGATTGACTGGTTTGATCTCCTTTCTGTCCAAGGGACTCTTCAGAGTCTTATCCAATACCACTCTTTCAAAGCATAAATTCTTTGGTGCTTAGCCTTCTTTATAGTCCAACTCTCACATCCACACATGACCACTGGAAAAACCATAGTTTTGACTATACAGACCCTTGTCAGCAAAGTGATGTCTCTGCTTTTTAATACTCTGTCTAGGTTTGTCATAGCTTTCCTTCCAAGGAGCAAGTGTCTTTTAATTTCATGGCTCCATCTGCAGTGATTTTGGAGCCCAAGAAAATAAAATCTGTCACTGCTTCCACTTTCCCCCCTTCTATTTGACACGAAGTGTTGGGACCAGATGCCATAATCTTAGTTTTCTTGAAAGTTGAGTTTTAAGCCAGGTTTTTCACTCTCCTCTTTCACCCTCATCAGGAGGCTCTTTAGTTCCACTTTACTTTTTGGCATTAGAGTGGTATCATCTGCATGTCTGAGGTTCTTGACATTTATCCTGGCAGTCTTGATTCTAGCTTGTGATTCATCCAGCCCTGCATTTTGCATGATGTACTCTTTATAGATGTTAAATAAATAGAGTGACAATATACAGCCTTGTTGTACTCCTTTCCCAATTTTGAACCAGTCCATTGTTCCATATAGGTTCTAACTGTTGATTTTTGACCCACATACAGGTTTCTCAAAAGACAGGTAAGATGGTCTGGTATTCCCATCTCTTTAAGAAATTCCCACAGTTTGTTGTGATTCACATAGTCAGAGGCTTTAGCATAATCAATGAAACAGAAGTAGGTGTTTTTCTGAACTTCCTTTGCTTTCTCTATGATCCAGTGAATTTTGGCAATTTGATCTCTGTTTCCTCTGCATTTTCTAAACCCAGCTGGAAGTTCTAGGTTCATGTACTGCTAGAGCCTAGCTTGAAGGATTTGGGGCATAACCTTGCTAGCATGTGAAATGGGCAAAATTATGCAGTAGTTTGAGCATTCTTTGGCATTGCTCTTCTTTGGGATTGGAATGAAAACTGACCTTTTCTAGTCCTGTGGCCACTGCTGAGTTTTCCAAATTTGCTGGCATATTGAGTGCAGCAGTTTCACAGCATCATCTTTCAGGATTTGAAATAGCTCCACTGGAATTCCATCACCTCCACTAGCTTTGTTCACAGCCTCATTATTAGGTGGGAATTAAATAGATGCATACCTTCTGCTATTAGAAGAAAAGTAAAATGTTGAATTGTGGCTCTTTTAGAACTAAGCCCCAAGGACACCCCAATAAGTGTCATGACTCCTATACTTCCTCTGTGACCTTGTTCCAACCCCTTACTTTTCTTCTACCTAAGCTTTTTCCCAGCCAAATCCTTTTAATAAGAATCATGCTACCCCAGGCCATTGGATTTACTATCAGTAACTTGTAAAGACTGAGATAATACAGAAAGTAACTGCACATTCAACTCTCTTTGTATCATATTAGTTCTTCCATTATATTATCAAAGCCCCTTTAAAGATAAAGTTTGATGCATCTGTATCCTTGAGGTCCCAGGGTTTTGCCTATGCAAATGAGGATTTTTTTTTTTTTCGGTTGAAATCTCACATTTTACTCTATCTAAAGCATAAATATAATCTATTTCCATAAATAAAAACTCTAAATTAGTTACCTGTTAAGTAAGTGTATAAACCTCTTCCAATAAATCCTCGAGTAAAATTAACCCTCAGGAAGGTGTCCATTCTGTGGTTCATTGTCCCTATGGCACACCGCCAATGCTCCAGTTTAAAAGCCAGGCATTCGACCAAACTTACAAATGCCAGCTCTTGCATATAATTATAGGAACCTATGAACGTGATCACCAACAGCTCATGAGCTTCCACAAATTCTGAATCCTGTAGCAAGCTGAAAACATCTGCTGGCACTGCCATGGGGAATGGTAACCATTCTAAATTATTGCCTCTCAAAATTTTTTTTCAGTTTTGCAAATGGTTTAATCCATTCATCTATAGATCCGTAGTGAACAAGAAAGACAAGTGCACAGAGTGTTGATTTCCCATGTTGTATATAGAAGGAAATGAGGACTCATCAGCTTCTTTCATCCTTCATAAAACAATGAAAATAGACCTCACTGCTAGGAAAAAAAATAGGCGTATGCATCAAGGATCTGAGAAATGTAAAAATACTTGACTTCAAATGCTTTTTTAAGGTTTCTGCACATGTTAAAGGCACATTGTAACCTAAGAATAGTGTGTTGTGTGTCTGTCTGTGTGTGTGTGTATGCATGAAGACATACGGGTGTTTAGGAGGTATTCTAGTCTAGCCTTTCTCCCAACAGATCTCACTCCACACTACCTGTTCAGCCGTGGGATAAGGTAAGAAGTAGAAAACACGGTGAACATGAGGAATTGGTGAAGGGGAAGTGTAAAAAGATGATACAGAAATGCCAAGGAGCTAGAGCAAGTGGATTGATAATTTCATGGCAGGACAGTCATTCCCAGGCAGAAGAAGAATGGCTACAGGATTGGCTGGATATGCAGACCACTTTGTGTTCAAGAACATCCTTTGCTTTCCTGTTCTTTACATCCAGTGTTTGTTCCCATCCCTTTCACTACCAACTACTTCTGCTTCTCACTTGAGACAATGCGTTGCTTATCTTAAATGGGGCAATAGTGTCAGAATTGTTTCTAGTGGGAAGTAAAGTGGAAATATGGGGATTTTCCTAATAATTTTCCTGTCAAGTTCCCTCCAACCCACTGCCAGACCAAGGGCAACCTTGATCACTTTCCCAGCCTCCATAGCGTTTCCTACCATCACAATCTTTATTCAGCTTGCCTTCCAAGGCAGAAGTGCAGTGCCCAATGAAACTTCCATGTGGAACAAACTTATCTTGATCTTTTATATCTCAGTGTATTTTCTTGTCTGCAAATGGCACTGATTCTCAGGAAACCCAGGAAACTGTGTACTTACCTCAAGCATTAGGGGGAAAAAAAGGATAAGACAGTTAAAACTGCTGTGCATTCTACAGTGAAGTGAGGTAAGAGGGAAATGATGGATGGTAAAA
The DNA here is from genome assembly GCF_029407905.1 of Bubalus kerabau. Classification (NCBI taxonomy): domain Eukaryota; kingdom Metazoa; phylum Chordata; class Mammalia; order Artiodactyla; family Bovidae; genus Bubalus; species Bubalus kerabau. Next base: position 9,610,408 of record NC_073636.1, read on the forward strand.
GATGGTGGCTCTGTCCTTCATGACCTTTAAAGAAAAAAAAGGAGTTTAGTGGAGGTTGGCCTAGGACCATGTTAAACCCAAGGATATTTTCATGACACTATAGACCAAAGGGACATAAAAGATATATAGAGAACTTTCCATCCAACAGCAACATAACACACATTCGTGTCAACTGCACAGAGAGCACATTCTAGAATAGGACATATGTAATACCATGGTACAAATCTCAAAAAATTCAAGAAGATGGGAAGTATATCAAGTGTTTTTTTCTGACCACAATAGAATGAAACTAGAAATTGATAACAGGAGGAAAGCTGGATATTTTACAAATACATGGAAATTAACTACACTTTCATGAACAACCAAGAAGAAATCAAAAGGAAGAAAAAAAGCTTGAGACAAATGAAAATGGAAAGACATATCAAAGCTTGAAGGATACAGCAAAAGGAAGTTGTTGTTGTTGTTGTTTTTAAGCAATAAGTGCAGCATAAAGGATAAAGAGACATCTTAGATAAACACCTAACTTTACATCTCGTGTGTGCATGCATGCATGCATTCTCAGTAGTGTCTGACTTGTTGTGATGCCATGGACTGCAGCCTGCCAGACTCCTCTGTCCATGAGATTTTCCAGGCAAGAATATTGGGGTGGGTTACCATTTCCTTCTGCAGGGGATATCTCCAACCCAAGGATCAAATTGGTGCCCAGGTGGAACAGTGGTAAAGAATCTGCTTACCAATGCAGGAGATGTGGGTTCTATCCCTGGGTTGGGAAAATCCCCTGGAGAAGGAAATGGCAACACACTCCAGTATTTTTGCCTGGGAAATCCCATGGACCAAGGAGCCTGATGGGCTATAGTCCATAGGGTCGCAAAAGAATTGGCCACAACTTAGTGACTAAACAACAATAACAATGGATGTAGAGCTCTTAGCAATGTCTCTGACAAAAAGTAACTGTGAAAATTACTCTGTATATGTATCACACACATCATCCACCTAGAAACTTTACACTTCAAGGACCTAAAAAGGAAACACACACACACACACACACACACACACACACACACACACACAAGCACAAAGTTAGTAGAAGAAAGGAAATAATAAAGATTAGACCAACAGCAGAGAAGATTAGCAAAACCAAGACTCAGTTCTTTGAAGAGGTAAAACAAGATTGGCAATCTTTGAGCAGGACTAACCAGGGAGAAAAAAAGGACCCCGAATAAATAAAATTACAAATGAAAGAGTAGACATTACAACTGATACCACAGGAATACAAAAGATCACGAGACTAGTATGAAAAACTGTATATCAACAGTTGCAAACATAGAATAAATGGATAAACTCTTAGAAACATACATTCTACCAAAACTAAATTACGAAGAAATTAAAAAAAAAAACCTGTAGAGTTTGAATCAGCAATCAAACCCTCTCAACAAAAAAGCACTCTCAGCCATATAGTTTCACTAGTGAATTCTACCAAATATTTAAAGAATGAACTCCAATATTTCTCAAACTCTTCCAGAAAATTGAAAAGGAGAAACACTCCCAAATTCATTTTCTAAGACCTGTGTTACCCTGGTACCAAAGTCAGTTAAGGATGGTATAAGAAAAGAAATATACTGGCAAACTTCCCTAACAAATATAAGTGCAAAAATTCTCAATAGAATGCTAGCATACTAAATTAGAAACTCATTAAAAAGAGCATATAACATAATCAAGTGAGTTTCATCCTTGGATGCAGGGATGGTTCAACATTTGCAAATCAATAAATGTGATACATCACATTAATAGAAGGAAAGATAAAATATCACATAGTCATGTCAACTGGTGCAGAAAAAGCATTTGACAAAATTCAGCATTCATTCACGATAAAAACTCAACAAATAGAGTACAGAAGGAGCATGCTTCAACATAATAAAAGCTATATGTGATAAGCCCTGCATATGTGAAAGCCTATGCTATGTGCTATATGTGAACATATGCTATATGTGGAAGCCTACGGGAGCCTGATGGGCTGCCGTCTATGGGGTCACACAGAGTCGAACACTACTGAAGTGACTTAGCAGCAGCAACATCATATTCAGCTGTGAAAGTTTGAAAGATTTTCCTCTAAGATCAGAAACAAAACAAGGTGTCCACTCTCACTACTCAATTCAGCATCATACCAGAAGTCCTAGCCAGAACAATCAGACAAAAAAAGGATTAACAGATATCCAAATTGAGAAGAGAGAAGTAAAATTGTCCATTCACAGAAGACATAGAAAAACCTAAACACTACACCAAACAAAAAAAACAAACAAAAACCAAAAACCAAATTGTTATCACTGGTAAATGTATCTAGTAAAGTTGCAGAATACCACACAATTTCACTATAGTTCAGTCCAGTTCAGTCATTCAGTCATGTCTGACTCTTTGTGACCCCATGGACTGCAGCACGCCAGGCTTCCCTATCCATCACCAACACCCAGAGTTTACTCAAACTCATGTCCATCCAGTGGGTGATGCAGTCCAACCATCTCATCCTCTGTCGTCCCCTTCTCCTCCTGCCTTCAATATTTTCCAGCATCAGGGTCTTTTTCCAAGGAATCAGTTCTTTGCATCAGGTGGCCAAAGTATCGGAGTTCAGCTTCAGCATCAGTCCTCCCACTGAATATTCAGGACTGATTTCCTTTAGGATGGATTGGTTGGATCTCTTTGCAGTCCAAGGGAATCTCAAGAGTCTCCTCCAACACCACAGTTCAAAAGCATCAATTCTTTGGTGCTAAGCTTTCTTTATAGTTCAACTCTCACATCCATACATGACTACTGCAAAAGCCATAGCTTTGACTAGACAGACCTTTGTTGGCAAAGTGATGTCTCTGCTTTTTAATATGCTGTCTAGGTTGGTCATAACTTTTCTTCCAAGGAACAAGTGTCTTTTAATTTCATGGCTGCAGTCACCATCTGCAGTGATTTTGGAGCCCCCAAAATAAAGTCAGTCACTTTTTCCATTGTTTCCACATCTATTTGCTATGAAGTGATGGAACCAGATGCCATGATCTTAGTTTCCTGAATGTGGAGTTTTAAGCCAACTTTTTCACTCTCCTCTTTCACCCTCATCAAGAGGCTCTTTAGTGCTTCTTCATTTTCTGCCATAAGGAAGGTGTCATCTGCATATCTGAGGTTATTGATATTTCTCCTGGCAATCTTGATTCTAGAGTGTGCTTCATCCAGCACAGCATTTCTCATGATGTATTCTGCATATAAGTTAAATAAGCAGGGTGCCAATTTACAGCCATGACAAAATAATTTCCTGATTTGGAACTGGTCTGTTTTTCCATGTCCAGTTCTAACTCTTGCTTCTTGACCTGCATACAGATTTCTCAGAAGGCAGGTAAGGTTGTGTGGTATTCCCATGTCTTTAAGAATTTTCCAGTTTGTTGTGATACACACAGTCAAAGGCTTTGGTGTAGTCAGTAAAGCAGAATTAGATGTTTTTCTGGAACTCTTTTGCTTTTTCAATGATCCAATCCAACGGGCTTTGGTTTGGAATGGGTGAATGTAACTCAGATGACCATTTATCTACTACTGTGGGCAAGAATCCCTTAGAAGAAATGGAGTAGACAACATCATAGTCAACAAAAGAGTCTGAAATGCAATATGTGGATGCAATTTCAAAAATGACAGAATGATCTCGGCAAACCATTCAATATCACAGTAATCCAAGTCTATGCCCCAACCAGTAATGCTGAAGAAGGTGAAGTTGAACGGTTCTATTAAGACCTACAAAACCTTCTAGAAATAACACCCAAAAAAGATGTCCTTTTCATTATAGGGGACTGGAATGCAAAAGTAGGAAGTCTAGAAACATCTGGAGTAATAGGCAAATTTGGCCTTGGAGTAAAAACAAAGCAGGTCAAAGGCTAACATAGTTTTGCCAAGAGAACGCACTGGTCATAGCAAACACCCTCTTCTAATAACACAAGAGAAGACTCTACACATGGACATCACCAGATGGTCAATATCGAAACCAGATCAGATCAGATCAGATCAGTCGCTCAGTCATGTCCAACTCTTTGCAACCCCATGAATTGCAGCACGCCAGGCCTCCCTGTCCAACACCAGCTCCAGGAGTTCACTCAGACTCACGTCCATCGAGTCAGTGATGCCATCAGCCGTCTCATCCTCTGTCGTCCCCTTCTTCTCCTGCCCCCAATCCCTCCCAGCATTAGAATCTTTTCCAATGAGTCAACTCTTTGCATGAGGTGGCCAAAGTACTGGAGTTTCAGCTTTAGCATCATTCCTTCCAAAGAAATTCCAGGGCTGATCTCCTTCAGAATGGACTGGTTGGATCTCCTTGCAGTCCAAGGGACTCTCAAGAGTCTTCTCCAACACCACAGTTCAAAAGCATCAATTCTTCAGTGCTCAGCCTTCTTCACAGTCCAACTCTTACATCCATACATGACCACAGGAAAAACCATAGCCTTGACTAGATGGACCTTTGTTGGCAAAGTAATGTCTCTGCTTTTGAATAGGCTATCTAGGTTGGTCATAACTTTCCTTCCAAGGAGTAAGCGTCTTTTAATTTCATGGCTTCAGTCACCATCTGTAGTGATTTTGGAGCCCAGAAAAATAAAGTCTGACACTGTTTCCACTGTTTCCCCATCTGTTTCCCATGAAGTGATGGGACCGGATGCCATGATCTTCGTTTTCTGAATGTTGAGCTTTAAGCCAACTTTTTCACTCTCTACTTTCACTTTCATCAAGAGGCTTTTGAGTTCCTCTTCACTTTCTGCCATAAGGGTGGTGTCATCTGCATATCTGAGGTTATTGATATTTATCCCGGCAACCTTGATTCCAGCTTGTGTTTCTTCCAGTCCAGTGTTTCTCATGATGTACTCTGCATATAAGTTAAATAAACAGGGTGACAATATACAGCATTGACGAACTCCTTTTCCTATTTGGAACCAGTCTGTTGTTCCATGTCCAGTTCTAACTGTTGCTTCCTGACCTGCATACAAATTTCTCAAGAGGCAGGTCAGGTGGTCTGGTATTCCCATCTCTTTCAGAATTTTCCACAGTTTATTGTGATCCACACAGTCAAAGGCTTTGGCATAGTCAATAAAGCAGAAATAGATGTTTTGCTGGAACTCTCTTGCTTTTTTGATGATCCAGCGGATGTTGGCAATTTGATCTCTGGTTCCTCTACCTTTTCTAAAACCAGCTTGAACATCAGGAAGTTCACGGTTCACATATTGCTGAAGCCTGGCTTGGAGAATTTTGAGCATTACTTTACTAGCATGTGAGATGAGTGCAATTGTGCGGTAGTTTGAGCATTCTTTGGCATTGCCTTTCTTTGGGATTGGAATGAAAACTGACCTTTTCCAGTCCTGTGGCCACTGCTGAGTTTTCCAAATTTGCTGGCATATTGAGTGAAGCACTTTCACAGCATCATCTTTCAGGATTTGGAATAGCTCAACTGGAATTCCATCACCTCCACTCGCTTTGTGGGTAGTGATGCTTTCTAAGGCCGACTTGACTTCACATTCCAGGATGTCTGGCTCTAGGTCAGTGATCACACCATCGTGATTATCTGGGTCGTGAAGCTCTTTTTTGTACAGTTCTTCTGTGTATTCTTGCCATCTCTTCTTAATATCTTCTGCTTCTTTTAAGTCCATACCATTTCTGTCCTTCATCGAGCCCATCTTTGCATGAATTGTTCCTTTGGTATCTCTGATTTTCTTGAAGAGATCTCTAGGCTTTCCCATTCTGTTGTTTTCCTCTAGTTCTTTGCATTGATCACTGAAGAAGGCTTTCTTATCTCTTCTTGCTATTCTTTGGAACTCTGAATTCAGATGTTTATATCTTTCCTTTTTTCCTTTGCTTTTGGCTTCTCTTCTTTTCACAGCTATTTGTAAGGCCTCCCCAGACAGCCATTTTGCTTTTTTGCATTTCTTTTCCATGGGGATGGTCTTGATCCCTGTCTCCTGTACAATGTCTCGAACCTCATTCCATAGTTCATCAGGCACTCTATCTATCAGATCTAGTCCCTTAAATCTATTTCTCACTTCCACTGTATAATCATAAGGGATTTGATTTAGGTCATACCTGAATGGTCTAGTGGTTTTCCCTACTTTCTTCAATTTAAGTCTGAATTTGGCAATAAGGAGTTCATGGTCTGAGCCACAGTTGGCTCCTGGTCTTGTTTTTGCTGAGTGTATAGAGCTTCTCCATCTTTGGCTGCAAAGAACATAATCAATCTGATTTCAGTGTTGACCATCTGGTGATGTCCCTGTGTAGAGTCTTCTCTTGTGTTGTTGGAAGAGGGTGTTTGTTATGACCAGTACATTTTCTTGGCAAAACTCTATTAGTCTTTGCCCTGCTTCATTCCATATTCCAAGGCCAAATTTGCCTGTTACTCCAGGTGTTTCTTGACTTCCTACTTTTGCATTCCAGTCCCCTATCATGAAAAGGACCTCTTTCTTGGGTGTTAGTTCTAAAAGGTCTTGTAGGTCTTCATAGAACCGTTCAACTTCAGCTTCTTCAGCATTACTGTTTGGGGCATAGACTTGGATTACTGTGATATTGAATGGTTTGCCTTGGAAATGAACAGAGATCATTCTGTCGTTTTAGAGATTGCAACCAAGTACTGCATTTCAGACTCTTTTGTTGACCATGATGACCAAGATTCTCCATTTCTTCTGAGGGATTCCTGCCCGCGGTAGTAGATATAATGTTCATCTGTATTAAATTCACCCATCCCAGTCCGTTTTAGTTTGCTGATTCCTAGAATGTCGACATTCACTCTTGACATCTCTTGTTTGACCACTTCCAATTTGCCTTGATTCATGGACCTGACATTCCAAGTTCCTATGCAATATTGCTCTTTACAGCTTCGGACCTTGCTTCTATCACCAGTCACATTCACAGCTGGGTATTCTTTTTGCTTTGCCTCCATCCCTTCATTTTTTCTGGAGTTATTTCTCCACTGATCTCCAGTAGCATATTGGGCACCTACTGACCTGGGGAGTTTCTCTTTCAGTATCCTATCATTTTGTCTTTTCATACTGTTCATGGGGTTCTCAAGCCAAGAATACTGAAGTGGTTTGCCATTCCGTTCTCCAGTGGACCACATTCTGTCAGACCTCTCCACCATGACCTGCCCATCTTGGGTTGCCCCACGGTCTTGGCTTAGTTTCATTGAGTTAGACAAGGCTGTGGTCCTAGTGTGATTAGATTGACTAGTTTTCTGTGAGTATGGTTTCAGTGTGTTTCAGACTGATTATATTATTTGCATCCAAAGATACAGAAGCTCAATACAGTCAGCAAAAACAAGATTGGGAGCTGACTGTGGCTCACATCATGCACTGCTTATTGCCAAATTCACTATACCTAGAAAATGGATTTAGTAAAGTTGTAGGATACAGTATCACTATACAATAACATGTGTGTTTCTATATACTAACAATAAATTATCTGAAAAAGAAATAAATAAAACAATCCCATTTACAGTAACATCACAAAGATAAACTTTATACTTATTTAATAGGAATAAATCTCACCAAGAGGTGAAATGACTGAACACTGAATACTATAAGATTCTACAAAGAATTGAAGAAGACACAAATAAATTGAAAGGCATCTCATGTTCACTGATTGGAAGAATTAATATTACTAAAATGTTCATACTGCCCCAAATAATCTGTAAATTCAGTGTAATCCCTATCAGGATGCCAAAAGCATTTTACAGGAATAGAACAAATAATAACAATTGTGTGGAACTGCAAAAAAATTCTGAATAGCTGAAGAAATCTTGAAAAAGAAAGACTCACATTTCCTGATTTCAGACTATATTGCAAAGCTATAATAATCAAAACAGTATGGCAATGGCATAAAAATACATACATAGAAATGGCCAACAGTTATATTAAGAGGTGCTCAATATCATTAATCATCATCAAAACACAAATCAAAGCCACAGTGAAGTTAACCTCACGTTTGTTATAATGGCTATTATCAAAAAGACAAAAAGATAACAGGTGTTGATAAGAAAGCAGAGAAAAGAGAATCATTGTGCATTGTTGCTGGGAATTCATATTGGTGCACCCACTAAGGAAAGCAGTATGGAGACTCCTCAAAACATTAACAACTACAGTATGATCCAGGAATTCCACTTCTGGGTATATACTTAAAGGAAATAAAATTACTATCACAAAGAAATATAAGCATCTCTGTGTTCATTAATGCATTTTTTACAATAGCCAAACATGGAAATAATATGTGTCCATCAATGCATGCTCAGATAAATAAAGTTTAAATTTATAATGGTATGTTATTCAGTCATAAAAAGAAGAAAATTCTGTCATTTCTTTCAGCATGAGCAGACCTTGAGACTACTATGCTAAGTAAAATAAGTAAGACAGAGGAAGACTATCTGATCTCACTTATTGGTGGAATCTAATAAAACAAACTCAGTGCAACAAAGAACAGATTAGTTTTTGCCAGGGGAAGAGGTTGGTGGGTTAGGGAAATGGGTGTAAGTGGTCAAATATTACAACCTTCCAGTTATAAAGTGAATAAATTCTGGGGCTATATTAACAATAACAGTCTGGCAATTATGTTAACAGTACCTTATGGATATTTAAAAGTCCTCACCACACACGTGCACAGTTGTAACTCTGTGAGGTGATGAATAAGTTAATTAGCCTGATTATGGTAATCATTTTGCATTACATACATATATAAAGTAACTTGGTTGTACACCTTAAACTTACAAAGTGTTACATGCCTGTTATAGCTCAGTAAAGCTGAAAATGAAAAAAAGCCCAAGGGTTTTCCTTTATAAGAAGCCATGACCTCATCCATCCTCCAGTTCCCAGCCCTAGAACTCTTAGGTTTCTATTCTGCCACCTCCAGCTCCTTTTCCCTGGATACTCTGCTATAGTATTGTAACTCATTGCTAATAACGAAGAGCTACAGAATTACCGTTCTAACTGCTTGGGAGGTGGAAGACAGGAGAGATCCCTGTAGTACAGAAGTATTTCTGGGAACCCAGTCCAGAATTCTAAGCAAATTCTCTTGGGATGAAGATGAAAATATCAGCATGGTCTTGGATTCTTCTCCTGGCCTAATCTGGTGCCTGGCTTTACCTGGATCTCCGGTCCCCACTCCAGTGTCTGCCTTTCAGTCCTTTCCCCCAGGCCTCTGCTCTGCTGTGTGTGCCCAGCCTCTGGAGAACCCCTACCTCCCTGTCTTCAGCTGGCTAACTGGCACAAGCAGGGGTGCTTTCCCTGACCTCCTCAATCAGACCAAACCTTCCAATCACCAGCACTCGTGGCACTATGCAACTCTCTTTCACAGTCCTCATTACAGCTGCAGCTTATGTTTATTGGGGTTTTATTTTATCAGTGTTAGCATCTGGTTTTGCTCATCCCTAAGTCCCTAGCTCCCAGCACAGTGTCTGACAAATGTTTGAGAGTAAATTCTTGTTAAATGAATGCATGCATTTTCCTGTTTTGAAAAAAAAAAATAAAGCTCTATGCTCCATATTTGCTATAAATCAAATCTCCTTGAGGTTTCTCCACACAACAGAATTAAAATGTATATTTTCTCATTGAGAATATGAATTATAAGTACCAAAAAAAATCAAACAGGAAATAACAGATCTTGAACATGGACAGCATAATAAGTTAGAGTCCTTATGTCTCATTCTAGCAATTTTTTTCTTCTTTTCTTATAATACATGTAACCAAATGAGTGTTTTTCTATTAATATTATTATAAAGAGCCAGGATTTGTTATTTCTGTTGATCCTTCTTGTGGTTATCCTAGGGTAACATTTATGCAAATGGTCATTATTGCCCTTAGAGGATCATCCCTAAGACTGTAGGATTACTCAGAGCAGATAAGTCAACTGTCTAGTGACAGGTTGTTGACCCTCAGAATTTGTCTAAAAAGTCAGTCATTAGATGCACTAATTCATATTTTCATCCCTACTTCCAAACATAGCAATTCACTAGCGTCTAGATTCTCAGTTACCAGTGAGCATACCTGTCCCCTCAATGTCTGGTATCAGTTCAGTTCAGTCACTCAGTCATGTCTGACTCTTTGCGACCCCATGGCCTGAAGCACGCCAGGCCTCCCTGTTCATCACCAACTCCCAAAGTTTACTCAAACTCATGTCCATTGAGTCAGTGATGCCATCCAACCATCTCATCCTCTGTTGGCCCCTTCTTCTCCCACCTTCAATCTTTCCCAGCATCAGGGTCTATTCCTGTGAGTCAGTTCTTCACATCAGGTGGCCAAAGTATTGGAGTTTCAGTTTCAGCAACAGTCCTTCCAATGAATATTCAGGACTGATATTTCTTTTAGGATGGACTGGTTGAATCTCCTTGCAGTCCAAGGGACTCTCAAGAGTCGTCTCCAACACCACAGCATCAATTCTTTGGTGCTCAGCTTTCTTTACAGTCCAACTCTCACATCAGTCCAACTCTCACATTTGTACATGACTACTGGAAAAACCATAGCCTTGACTAGACGGACTTTTGTTGGCAAATTGTGTCTCTGCTTTTTAATATGCTGTCTAGGTTGGTCATAACTTTTCTTCCAAGGAGCAAGCATCTTTCAATTTCATTGCTGCAGTCACCATCTGCAGTGATTTTGAAGTCCGCAAAAATAAAGTCAGTCACTGTTTCCACTGTTTCCCCATCTATTTGCCATGAAGTGATGGGACCAGATGCCATGATCTTAGTTTTCTGAATGTTGGCTTTTAAGCCCTTTTTCACCCTCCTCTTTCACCCTCATCAAGAGGCTCTTTAGTTCTTCTTTACTTTCTGCCATAAGGGTGGTGCCATCTGCATATCTGAGGTAATTGATATTTCCCCTGGCAATCTTAATTCCAGCTTGTGCTTCATCCATCCCAGCATTTCTCATGACGTATTCTGAATATAAGTTAAATAAGCAAGGTGCCAATATACAGCCTTGACGTATTCCTTTCCCTATTTGGACAGTCTGTTATTCCATGTCCAGTTTTTGCATGTCCAGTTGTTGCTTCCTGACCTGCATATAGATTTCTCAAGAGGCAGGTCAGGTGGTCTGGTATTCCCATCTCTTTAAGAATTTTCCAGAGTTTGTTGTGATCCACATAGTAAAATGCTTTGGCATAGTCAATAAAGCATAAGTAAATTTTTCAGGAACTCTCTTGCTTTTTCAATGATCCAAGAGATGTTGGCAATTTGATCTCTGGTTCCTCTGCCTTTTCTAAATCCAGCCTGAACATCTGGAAGTTCACGGTTGAAGCCTGGCTTGGAGAATTTTGAGCATTACTTTACTAGTGTGTGAGATGAGTGAAATTGTGTGGTAGTGTGAGCATTCTTTGGCATTGCCTTTCTTTGGGATTGGAATGAAAACTGACCTTTTCTAGTCCTGTGGCCACTGCTGAGTTTTCCAAATTTGCTAGAATATTGAGTGCAGCACTTTCACAGCATAATCTCTTCGGATTTTAAACACTCAACTGGAATTCCATCACCTCCACTAGCTTTGTTCATAGTAACACTTCCTAAGGCCCAATTGACTTCACATTCCAGGATGTCTGGCTCTAGGTGAGTGATCACACTATCATGATTATCTGGGTGGTAAAGATCTTTTTTGTATAGTTTGTCTGTGTATTCTTGCCACCTCTTCTTAATATCTTCTGCTTCTATTAGGACCATAACATTTCTGTCCTTTGTTGAGCCCATCTTTGCATGAAATGTTCCCTTTGTATTTCTAATTTTCTTGAAGAGATCTCTAGTCTTTCCCATTCTGTTGTTTTCCTCTATTTCTTTGCACTGATCACTGAGGAAAGCTTTCTTTTCTCTCCTTGCTATTCTTTGGAACTCTGCATTCCAATGGATATATCTTTCCTTTTCTCCTTTGCCTTTCACTAGTCTAGTAGGTCTAGTATAGAACATGGAACATGTTCCATGTCTACTATATCTGGTATGGAACATGGCAAATGAATACCCATGACAATGAAGTGAATCACACAGATCCCCACTTTGCTTTGGCTAATAACTTATTGGAAGATTTATGATCACCACCCCAGGCTTTAGAGGACTAGGGAAAAAATATGGCTAGAGTATCTGAACACTTATATTGCACTAATGTTACCAAAGAGAACGGGAGATTGAGGGACATTTTAAAATTTTGTGCTTTTACCATTAAAGTAATACATGCACAAAGCAAAAAAACAATAAAGCCATATATAAAAGGACATCAAGTTAAAAAAAAAATCTCTCCCCATGTAAAACTGCTAATATCTCTCTTGAGAGGCAGCCATTATTGAATTCCTTGTGCATTTTCAAAAAAAAAAAAAATCACTGAATATAAAGCCTATAAATGTAACCAAATTTATCAGTCTTTTCCTTCATATTGATAGCTTCCAACTTAGGAAGGCCTTCCCATTTCAAGACAGTTTTAAAAATTCTCCCCGACTTACTTCTAGTGAGCTAGCTACATTTCAAACACACAAACATTTGTATGTTAAACCATCTCTTTCTATATATGTTTGTGTGCATACATAAATATCACACATACACATGCATACTCCACATACATATACTGGTATATATTTATACATACATACATGTGTACTATATAGCACACGCACTACATAGCATATGTGTGTGCATACAGATACGCCTGTGTGTATAAACGTGGATGGATGGATGTGCATATACATATAATAAAGTCCTCATATGCTTAAGTTATTGAATGAGAAGTAGTATATATTTTAATATAAAAAGTATAATTACATATTTGTACCTATGTGTGTGTACTGATTTAAGGAAAAGTATGAATTACTCAAAGATTCTGGGGATATACATGAGTTTAAACAACCATCTATTTAATGATTTCTCATTTCTTTCATAAACAATTCCTAGCTTTTTAAATTTCTCTAGAATTGATAACTTCAAGGTAATACTTTTCTAATATTATTGTTTATAATTAAATATAATACTTATATTTCTCTATGTGTGTGTATATATATAGACACATATATATAATAATAGATAATAGAAAATATCTCACTTACTATGTGTGTCTGTGCTCTTTTGTATGGATGTGAGAAAAGTGGTAAGTGTGCATCTATATCTCAAGCAGTTGTATTATAGCTACTAGGAACTTTTAGGGTAAGGTTTTCTTTTTTAACCTTCTTGTCATTGAATAACTGTGTTCATTTTTTCATCTGTTCTTTGCAAGACAGTGACACAGAGATTTTTCCACAGAAACAAGATCCATTTTGCCTACCCCTGCCCCTTCAAATGAGCAAATCATGTAATGTGAGAATAAATTAATAGTGCAACCCTTCACAAATTGTAGTTCGAGTATTTCTGAGGTACAATGAAATTCCTTAGAATTATAAATATTGATGTCAGTTTCATGACAATTTCCTACAAGTGTGATTGAGTCAATTTCATTCCCCATATGAAAATATATCTGATTATGAGATCCACTGGGCTTGACAACTAAAGACATTTCCTCATTTACTGACTTCCCTAGTGGCTCAGAATCTGCCCACAATGCAGGAGACCCAGTTTTGATCACTGGGTTGGGAAGATCCCCTGGAGAAGGAAATGGCAACCAACTCCAGTACTCTTACCTGGAGAATTCCATGGACAGAGGAGCCGGGCAGGCTACAGTCCATGGGATCTCAAAGAGTTGGACACGACTGTGCAACTTTTTTTTTTCCCCCTTTGGACAATTTTTAAGTTACAAGGGGTTATCTCTTCCATGAGGAGGTAAGTCACAAATTATTTTGTGATCCTTATCGACGTGCAATTACATATTGTATTTTGGAACTAAAAGGGGAAAAAGGGATGGCATGCCTGCCATGTGTCCACCATTATTAGCATGCTGGAAACATTTCAGAGGGCATCAGAGATACTGCTTCCCTTGGGGCATTTTCAGGGTGAAATATGGAATGGACTCTCACACCTTTCATTTGTGCTGTTAATACTGAAATCAGAAGTATAAAGCATTTTAAATCAACAGAATAAAAAGCAAATCTCAGAGTAGCTTTCCTTCCTATGGTGCTTGCCAAAAATGCCAGGCCAGGCGTCAGCAAGTAAATTAAAAAAATGAGTCACCTTGACCCCTTCCTCATCTTTAAAACTCACTTGAAAATGGGTTCCTTCCCTCCCAGTCTACATCTGCTGTGCTCTAGGGCTGTCAGCCCAGCAGCAAGGCCCTCGTCTGCCAAGCAGTCAGAAAAGACCAGCTGTAATTGGCAATCCATTTCTCCATTTCCATTGTACAGCCATCCCTGACAAATTAATCACAATCAAATGTTGGCTGCAACGAGGGGCACCCTACGCAGCAGGGAAGAAAAATGAGGCCTCACGCTGGTCTGACAGCCGAATCTTTCAACTCACCCCGTTAGACTGAAGGAAGGGACACTGCGGTTTGCCTGTCACCACAACCCATAAACAAACCGCTCCGTGCTGCTCAAAATTTGGCTGATCTGAACTGGGCTTCCTGAGGTCCTCCAGGGACCTGACCAATCTGTGCTGCAGGGATGAGGGAAGAGTTTCATCCTGCTGAGGAAGAGGCTCTGGGCAGTGGCATATGAGAGTGCCCATGGGAACCCTGGAGAGGGATGCTGTGTCTGACCGTCTGAAAATTGGCGGAGGTCCATTGTAAGCTCCAATGAGAGTGTCTGTCTGACTGTGCTTGCCGCTTGTCTATGGTCTGCCATTCATCCGCTGGGGAGGGAAGTATCTGGCCCTTTCCACTCATTACTCTTCACTTACCAGGCAATTTTCCCTTCAACATTTAACCATGAAACTGAAAATACCCTTAAAAATGTTATTCATCTATCTCCCCAGTCCCTCTAATAAATTTCATAAGCTTTACTCATAGGAAATCTTCTCAGTCCATTACTCAGGCCAAATTTGTCTTATTTTAGATGTAATTGAAACAAATACTTTCTTGGACTAGAGTAATTTAAAGAAGGTGGGAAGATCCTAAGAGGAAGATGCTGACAAAAAGAAGTGGCATAATAGTAAAAGATAAACAAAAAGTCAATTTTCTTTCTGTGCCCTGCAGTATAGCCAAGAGAAAAATCATATTTTGGAGTGCTCATTCTTTGTAAAAGACGGCCAATCTATGTGATGGAATGTTTCTGATGTTATCCATCCTAAGTTTAAGAGTCTATTCTTTTATGCCCCCTCTGAAATGCTCAAGATGCTCAAATTGAATCAAGCAAGAGTAATAATGTTCTTATAACTGTGGACAGTGACATTCACAGCTGTGACATGTAGCTTTCACAAAAGAGGGGTCAGGATCTTATAGGTTGGTAGTGGAATGTATTAATTCCTAGGAAAACTGATCACTGTTCAGACCATATGCTTGTATTGCATCATTTTCTCTAAATTTTCCATTTTACCTCTCCCTGACAACTGAGTAGAAATAAGATATAATTAAAATGTGGAGTTTTATAGCTTTTTAAAGCCAGGTTTAAAACATTTCATCTCTGCTGCTGCTGCTGCTCGGTCACTTCAGTCATGTCCGACTCTGTGTGACCCCATAGATGGCAGCCTACCAGGCTCCCCCATCCCTGGGATTCTCAAGGCAAGAACACTGGAGTGGGGTGCCATTTCCTTCTCCAATGCATGAAAGTGAAAAGCGAAAGTGAAGTCGCTCAGTCATGTCTGACTCTTAGTGACCTCATGGACTGCAGCCCACCAGGCTCCTCCATCCATGGGATTTTCCAGGCAAGAGTACTGGAGTGGGGTGCCATTGCCTTCATCTCTAGTACTAGCAAAAAAAAAAAAAAAAAAGCCACATTTTTCCACATATATTTAAGACTAGAGATTCTATGTATTAACTCAGGTTAATAAAAAAAAAATGGAGATTTTTCTGAGGTCCAAATTATAGCCAAGAATTTCCCAGTACCAACCTGAAAGTGTCAGTGACTTGTCCACAGTCACATAGAATCCAGACCATGAACACAGCATCTAGGTGCTGCTGTGTGATTTTTTCCTCAGACGTACTCGATTTGAAATTTTCCTGATGATTAGCTTCTTTCTGGAGGAAAAAAAATCACGTGTGAAAAGATGAAATTCAATTGCTATTTCTCCCTTTCTCTCTCCGAGAAAGATATATTATAATTTTCTAAACCTACCCCTGCTGCTGCTGCTACTGCTAAGTCACTTCAGTTGTGTCCGACTCTGTGCGACCCCATAGACGGCAGCCCACCAGGCTCCTCTGTCCCTGGGATTCTCCAGGCAAGAATACTCAAGTGGGTTGCCATTTCCTTCTCCAGTACATAAAAGTGAAAAGTGAAAGTGAAGTCGCTCAGTCATGCCCCACTCTTCGCAACCCTATGGACTGCAGCCTAGCAGGCTCCTCCATCCATGGGATTTTCCAGGCAAGAGTACTGGAGTAGGGTGCCATCGCCTTCTCTGAACCTACCCCAGTGACCTGAAAATCCCAGTGCTTATTGAATCACGGCTCATTAACTGAACCTCTCCCCCTTCCCCACACCCAGGCCTCTCATCTCTTGTTCAAATAAAATTTTACCAGGAAGTACAAGGGCTTCCCTGGTGGCTCAGATGGTAAAGAACCTACCTGCAGTGTGGGAGACACGGGTTCGGTCCTGGTTCGGGAAGATTCCCTGCAGAAGGGAATGGCAACCCATTCCAGTATTCTTGCCTGGCAAATTCCATGGACAGAGGAGCCTGGTAGGCTACTGTCCACGGGGTCACAAAGAAACATGATTGAGTGACTGACACTTTCACAACTAGTGTAGCCATTCCAAACATTGAGTTATTTGCTTTGTTCCTAAAAATGTTTATATCATGTTGCATATTACAGTTTAGGTTAAAATGGTTATATACCAACTGAACTGACATTTACCTTAAAGTTAATAATGTTGCCTATTATCTCTTGGTTACCTATAAGTGTTCCTGACATACTATGCGTCATTTCTAATCCTCACAACAGTCTTGATAGATCAGTACAACTATCCCCAGTATACAGATGAGGGATCTGAGATTCTGTGAGTTTAGTAACTGACTTAGGAAAGAACAGAGTTGAGACCCTAATTCAGCCTTATTTCAGGGGTGCTCCTGAAAGCAGTCTTTGCTTCTCTGTGTTAAAGAGAAGTGCTCAGAGAAACGTCCTTCTGTTCTACTAAAAGAGGTGCCATGATTTGGGAGGCAGTGTCTACAATTATCGGAGAAGGCAATGGCACCCCACTCCAGTACTCTTGCCTGGAAAATCCCATGGGCAGAGGAGCCTGGTAGGCTGCAGTCTATGGGGTTGCTAAGAGTTGGACACGACTGAGTGACTTCACTTTCACTTTTCACTTCCATGCATTGGAGAAGGAAATGGCAACCCACTCCAGTGTTCTTGCCCTGGAGAATTTCAGGGACGTGGGAGCCTGGTGGGCTTTCCGTCTATGGGGTCGCACAGAGTACTATAGGGTCACATGGTCTACAATTATACAATGTATAATGAACATTCATCAAAGGCCTCAAGCCTGTCCAGCAAGCCTTTGGTCTGAAGAATCCAAATTTTGCTTTCCTGGTTATATCACAATCTCTCTAGTTATCTCATTGGCTGAGGCGCTTGAAGACCCAATATTGGGAAATCCATAAGCGACCCTAATGGTTGTGCTAGAATCTGGATGTTAGACCTGCAGTCATTGGATCTTCTAACATTGACCTGTGTCTCCTGCATAATCTCAGCTTTATGCACCAGGCTATTGCTCTGCTTTGACAATTAATTTTGGGTTTTTGGAGAATGTCAAGCAGTTGGGAGGGCATGTCCCTAGCCAATTGCCAGTAGAGGGTATGAGCGTTAGGTGAGGTTGTCATCTGACTAACAGTTATGGCCAAAGCCTTTTAATAATCATTTTTGTGTGCTTTAATTATCAGATGTTTGTTCAGCTGTATCTTTAATAAGAACAGTATTATTAGTTTAATCATTTTTAAAGCATTCTTAGCTGCAGGTTGTAAGCATCTTTGTCAGTTTTCAATGGTAAGGTGTCTAAATCACTCTCTCTCCCTTCCTTACAACCTTCCCTAACACTGCTCTTTCCATCCTCTCTGCCTAACAAATGTTATTAATATTTTCTTTTCCTTCAACACACACATGCATGTGCATGTACATACACATACACACACACACTTACTATGTTACTGTTAGTTGAATGTCTACAACATTTTTCTAAGTGTTTCTAACTTAGGAAAATTGATGAGTTGTTATGAAGATCTCTCTCTTTTAAGTCTTATCTGTCCATCAGACATGATTGTGTGTGTAGGTGTTTATACATATATTAGTCATATTTGCATGTATATGCATATATATACACAAGGGACTTCCCTGGTAACTCAGACAGTAAAGAATCTGCCAGCAATGCAAGAGACTCAGGAGACCTGGGTTCAATCCCTGGGTTGGGAAGATCCCCTGGAGAAGGAAATGGGAGCTCACTCCAGTATTCTTGCCTGGAAGATTCCATGGACAGAGGAGCCTTGCAGGCTACAGTCCCTGGGGTCACAAAGAGTCAGACACGACTGAGCAACTAACAGTATACTATACATACATAAACACATATATATGCTAATATTTAGTTATATATACACACACACATATATTTATCATATATATATTTTAAAGATTTATCTTTCCCATTTCATGGGAGCAGTCTAACATTTCAAACCAAGACCCCAGCCCTACATAGAAATGCTTTGAGCTGTGGAGGTGACCTTTCATGGATAAAAAATGATTATTAACAGTGACGGTGGTTACTTACCAAGGATTTACCTTGTGCCTTCTGCCTGGTAATGGGTCAGTTGCTCTGTGTATCTTAATCCATCTCATGCTCAGAACAATCTGTGGGATAAGTGCTGTTACTGTTAGGGATGAAAGAATTCAGATCACCTGAACCACTGGCTCAAGTTCATACAGAGACCACCACAGTCAAAACAGTAACTAAGTCCAGGAATTCTGACTTCAGATTGTCCTCACTTAATGAACAGCAAGAATGCCATCCTTATGGTATTTAGAGGCTTTCTTCTTATGCATTTTCTTAGACATTTAGCTTCCTGGTAGTAGAGGAATATTTCACCAGTCACCAAATGGGCCCATTTAATAGAAAATTAGTACTCAGCCCTGCTTTCAAACTGATGATTATGTGGATAATGAGTATATATATTGGTCCCCCTTCTGTCATCTGATTTAACGGAAATTCTAGTCAGTGTCAGCTTGTACAGTGATTTTAGAGACTGATTAATGAGTTGTCACTGTTTTAAATTGGATATAGGTAATCAGAGGCAGGAATAAAAGTATCTTAGCATCTGAGCAACCCAGAACATTCAACAAGTGATGAATGAAACCATGAGAGCCCTTCAGATGTGTGATTTATGTACATACCCTTGGGTAACTGCACTTACTATAAACCATACAAAGCTATCTTTACCCCAAATACTGATGGGTTTATATTTAAGAATTCTTCTTGGGAAATATCATAAGACTTTGAGCAAATAACTGTCAGGCCTGTCAAAAGCTTTTTATAAAGGGCAGCCTGTGAAATTATAGTTGTGAAATGTGATGCATATTTTGAAGAATAAATTAATCACTTAAGCTTTTACTGCAGATTCACTTTCATTGTCAGGTTTTCATTCCATTACAGCCTCTGCTCAGTTTTCCAAGGTGGGTTACAACCTTGTAGATGCCGACTGCCCTCTCATTTCAGCTTATTTCTGAAGACGGGAGTTGATTGACATTTTCAGCAGCTAGAAAGGCTCCCTTCATAAATCTGTAAACTAAAAATGAGCTTTCTGCTTTGTGAAATCTCTCTTTTATGAACTTAATAAAGACCTAGACAGGCCTGAGGGATAGCTCTGTTGACCTCATCAGGTTCTGTGCAGCAGGATGTCTCTACAAAAATGTGCTTTCAACGATTCCATTTTGGGGAAGGATGTGTGTTAAGGGATCACTGTAGTGTCTGACAGTAATTGCCAGGAAACGGGAATCCTCGAGGCAAATACTGGGAATCACAGAACTCCTTGGGCATCTGAGACAGAAAATAATCTTCTTGAACTACCTGATCTAATTCTCCTGACATCACTCAGGCTCCACCTCTTCCTAAAATGTGTCTTCTGCTTCTGCACTTCTGGCTTTTGCTTACACAGTTCCTACCCTGGGAACACCTTTCCCTAGACACGGTCTCATCCAGGAATGTGGTTGAGTAGTCTGTTGATCATCTACTGCAGCAATGTGTCTTTCCTTTGTATCCCTGCCGTGATTTGCTGCTTGGAGACACAAATGTGACTTCCCTCTTCACTTGTGGTCGTAATCAGTTATTTGTGGTTACGAATCACGTTCTATAACAGTACGAGCTCCTTGAGGTCAGGTGTACAGTTTTTGCATGTGGTAGGTAAATTCAGACTTTCCCTGGTGTCTTAGTGTTTTATTTAAAAATAAAATAAAATAAAATAAAACCTCCTGCCAATGCAGGAGATGCGAGTTCGACCCTTGCATCAGGAAGATGCCCTGGAAAAGAAAATGGCAACCCATTTCCAGTCACAGAAGTGCAGCCCCAGAGGAAGATCTGATATTGGCCTCTTCTCCCATTGTCCCTAACGCAGCAGTTTTCAATCTTGGCTGCCTTTTGCAATCACCAGGAAGCTAACTAAATAAACTATAAGAGATAATCTAGTGCCTGTATCCTGTCCCTGGAAATTCTGATGTGATTGGTCTTGGCTGTGACCTGGGCTTCAGGATTTATTTAGTCTCCTAGGAGAAGCTAATGTTTAGCCAGGACTGAGATCCACTGAGCCGGTAGAAGTGAAATTTGCTTACCCTTTCATAGGCTTTATAGTTTTATTTCAGCTTGCTTTTTACAGTGGGCAACTGACTTCATATCATTTCATTTTATCTGTTCTTGGGCAGACAGGCTGGCACCCTCAAAGACTGAAGTTGTGGGAGGGAACTGAAATTCGTTTTTAATTTTTTGAAAGATCTTACTTTTGAACATCCGCTAAGCTAGATGTAAGGATTAATTCAAATGATTGTGATTGTTTTGTACTTACTGTATATAATCTGAAACTCTTATCCTCAGTTTAATTTTTCCATTACTTTTGAAGTCATTAGAGGATGTACAATTTGACAAGGATTTCTGGACTTGATTATTCTGCATCTGACATGTTTCTATTCTGAGAAGCCACAACTGTGTAATGATAGATATAGCAAGTCTGTAAAACTTTTTGTCATCCAATTTGGCCGTGTTGATTTGACCATCATCCCCTTATTGTTTCTGGTAATTACGTGTACAATCAGGTGCAATCTTGGAACGCTACAAGTTTGTTTGACGAAATTGGGTCACATGGAGATAGAATAACTGAAATATTTCAGTTATTCTGAAGTGCAAAGCAACTGGATTTGCATGATTGGAGAATAAGCAATCCCATTGACTTCTCTGAAATGCCATTTTGTCTGAGCATTACTCTGGTACTAACCATGATGACCACAAGCTAGACTATGAGTTAGTTTCTTAAAGTTGGGAAAAGGATATGTTACCAAGCTCTTCTGTCTTTGGCTGTGGAAATCTCTCCTTTGTCCTTTCCCTGTCGTATGGCTGATACTCTAAGTTATTTGGCCATTTGAAGATACACTTTTCACAATGTTAATAAGTGTCAGATCCCTGGGAGGCGCTGGATGTATGATGATTTGGGCCTTTGAAGTTGCTTCCACTGAGATCTGGGCTTCCCAGGTGCCTCAGTGGTAAAGAATCCACCTGCCAATACATGAAATGCGAGACATGCAAGTTCAATCCCTGGGTTGGGAAGACCCCCTGGAGTAGGAAATGGCAACCCCATCCAGTATTCTTGCTTGCAAAATTCCATGGACAGAGGAGCCTTGTGGGCTACAGTCCATGGTGTTGCAAAGAGTTGGACATGACTGAGCACCCACACTCACTAGGATTTACATACTGTCTCTCGCTCTAATTATTTTATCTCTATGAGCTGTGGTTTCCCCTCCTCTGTAAAATGGAGATAATATAATTTAACCCAACAGAGATGCTTTGCACATTAAATGAAAAAACATGCATAAGTGCTCAGTACCATATTTGACTCACAGAGAACCCTTTCATAATAAATGGCAGGCACTATTTAGTTCTGTTTCCTAAACCCTAATCTTGAGTTACATTTTTCCAATTATTTCCACTAGTAGAAGAAAATTTGGGCTATAACTGCTGAATCCTGCCACACAAGGCTTGGTTTCAAACTATTTTGAGCTTTTCCAAAGACATTTTGGATAATAATGAATCCACATGTTTTCAGAAACCATTCCCTTGTGGATCAAGGATGACCACAGCATTGAGATAAATCATATAAGAACTCATAAAAAGGAAATGTACTCTGCTCTCTTTTTTTAAAAAGAAAGTTCCCAGTAATAATTAGACTTTAGCCTCATTTTTTGTGGTCAGACTCAGGAAGATGTTTGCATTCTCTAGGGAAGGTAACTTGACTTTCCTGAAGCTGCTATGATATAAACCAGAAGTCATTATCAGTGATGAAAATGTGGACTTGGAACTGAGATACATCCTAGGTGAGCATACCTGTTAAAGACGAGGTTCTTGCATAGTGTTTAGCATTGAATCAGAGAGTGACACTAAACTTAGGAACACTAAATGCTTCAAGAGAGATAAAGGGGATGAGCTGTTTAAAAATGCATCATTTATTCAATACATGCCCACTAAATGCAATACCTGATTGACACTGATAATACTCATTTAATATTAATAGTCCATTCATTCAGAGTTCAACAATTATTTCCTGAGTGCCCACCACACTGTGTACAAGGGATTCTTCCAGGCTTGATGGCTCTACCGGAATGAAGGAGAGTAGTTTTGGGTGAGGAGAGATGGCCTGTCACCTGCTCCTGACCCTTCACTTTCAGCCCCTCAGAGCTATGTGCTGAGTGAGCATCAGAGTCCTAAGTCCTTTGGCAGTGATCCCAGGGCTTCTTGCCCATAATTTTGAAGGGCACTTGGAAGTTCCAGCTTAGAGCCAAATCTAGACATTCCAGGAAGCTCCCAGAGCTGCCGTGACCTCCTTGATAGGAAGGATGGAAGATGAAATAGTATCCGAAGGCAATTTGTAGGCCTGAAATCAAAGAAGAAACATTTCTTGAGGATACAGTCTCTCAAAAAAAAAAAAAAAAAAGGAAAGAAAACATGGCTACTATTTAGAATTGGGAAGCTTGACTTTTCTTTTTGCCTCCAGTGATGCAGATTTGCAGAGAAAGAATAAACTCTCTTATCTGCAATGTATTTTTCTTTTTCTTTTTTAATTTTATTTTATTTTTAAACTTTACATAATTGTATTAGTTTTGCCAAATATCAAAATGAATCCGCCACAGGTATACATGTGTTCCCCATCCTGAACCCTCCTCCCTCCTCCCTCCCCATACCATCCCTCTGGGTCATCCCAGTGCACCAGCCCCAAGCATCCAGTATCGTGCATCGAACCTGGACTGGCAACTCATTTCATACATGATATTTTACATGTTTCAATGCCATTCTCCCAAATCTTCCCACCCTCTCCCTCTCCCACAGAGTCCATAAGACTGTTCTATACATCAGTGTCTCTTTTGCTGTCTCGTACACAGGGTTATTGTTACCATCTTTCTAAATTCCATATATATGCGTTAGTATACTGTATTGGTGTTTTTCCTTCTGGCTTACTTTTTCATTAATCTCTCCACATTATCACTGCTGTCTGCCTGGGTGTCTTGTATCTACTGCACAGCCCTCCTGCTCACCCCGTTTTAGTGTTGAGGTACTATGGATGCTCATTTGGAGAAAGGTTAAAGCAGAAGAAGGGGACTACATGCTCTCTGCTGCATATATTCAGCATCTGAAGCAGCTTTTCAACATATGCCATATTTTAATTGGAGCCTCCCCGACTACCCCTGCCACACTATCTCTTTATAGACATTTCCTTGATCTTCCCAGTGACACTAAGTACTCACCATCCTGATCATTATCTAATAATTATCTATGACATGTTCAGTCTCCATTGTCTAATCTTCCTAAAGGATTCCAGCTGCTTGCCAAGCTTCCAAATCTGTGTAAAAAGCTGGGCAAGGGGACTAGGAAGTCCCTTTCAGAGTTCAGGCAACCTTCTCACTTCTTGACCTTTTTCTAGACAATTTTCCACTCTCGGGATCCTATATATATTGAGATTCTTAGGGGATTAGTAGGATACAGAGACAGAGAAGGCGATGGCACCCCACTCCAGTACTCTTGCTGCCGTCTATGGGGTCGCACAGAGTCAGACACGATTGAAGTGACTTAGCAGCAGCAGCAGCAGCAGTAGGATACAGAAATGATGCATGTGGTTGATATTTGTATTTCAGTTTCTCAGTATTTTACCTTCTTATTTCTTCAAATAAGACATAGCAGTACACTAAATTTTCTTTTTGAGGTCACACCTCTACCCTCAGTCCAAATAGTTCTCATGGATTTCATCTCCAGCCACAGAGATGTAGTTTGTAACCTAGAACCGGCCATACTGACTCATCTAGAAACAGGCATATAACAGAGGTCTGGGAAGTAGATTGAGTCTACTCTTTTGGCTGCGGAGATTATGCAGACATGGGCAGTTTGGGGAAGTTACTAGAAAGAGACACTTGTCATTTCTGATGAAATTAAACCTGTGAGAAAGTAGATTTATAGTTGCTTGAAGGCATTCTACTATCATTTGGACCCAAGACTGGTAGCAACATAGATGAAAGAAGATCCCAGAGATGGAGACAGCTTAGGTCTAGGTAATATTATGTGGATCACTGGATTAAACCATTTCTGAAGTGGGATAACTCTTGAACTTTTTAGTTATGTGAGTCTATACATATAGGTATCATTGTTCGAGTTTGAGTTGATTTATGTGTCACTTGCATTGTGAACTATCCCAAATGCTATAAAATTATCACCCAAAAAACTTGTGTGTGTGTGTGTGTGTGTGTGTGTGTGTATTTCCAGTTTTGAGGATGACTTCCCACAGTGTTGCAAACAGACCGAAAAACTTTTGGATAATGTCTAATGCTCAATTTAATTGTTCCCCTTCCATTATGAAGGCTTCCTTGATAGCTCAGTTGGTAAAGAATCTGCCTACATTGCAGGAGACCCCGATTCGATTCCTGAGTTGGGAAGATCCCCTGGAGAAGGGAAAGGCTACCTACTCCAGTATTCTGGCCTGGAGAATTCCATGGACTCTATAGTCCATGGGGTTGCAAAGAGTTGGACACGACTAAATGATTTTCACTTTCCATTGTGATGAATGTTTATTGCCATTAATTGTCTGTTCTAGTTGTTTCATTATTAAAAATCTACTCTGTGTTTCATAATTCCAAAACCAAAGGCACCAACTTAGGGTTTTTATCTACTTTAAAACAAATCTACAGTTGCAGAGAGCAGTTCAGTAGAAATAACATCCTTTCTTATTCTGTGATTCCCTTTAATTAATATTATAAAGTGGTCTAAGTACATCAGAAAGTTCCCCCACTGAATCAAAGTTCATAAAAGTACCTGTGTATAGTTGGGAACTTAATGTGAGTTTAATGCCACATTTTAGCTCAGTGGAAAAATAATAAAAATAGTAATTTATTTAATGAGCTAAGTTGATGTAACTGTAATCAATCATGAGGAATGCCTGTCTCACACCGAAGCAGGAAAACAAAGTACACATGGATTGATAATCTACAGTTAAAAAAAGAAAATAATCACATTAAATTTTAGGATAATAATTGTATAATATGTGGGTGGGAATTTTGGATGGACATTAAATTTGACTAAAAGACAAATTCTTGGCTATCAGAGTGTTAAAATCCTTGATATGTAAAGAATTCTTAGAAAAAAATATAAACAGCCTTATGGAGAAATGGACAAAAGGCATAAAGAGTAATAAAAGAGGAAATATAAATAACCAGTAAGCATATAAAAGGATACTCAGTTGTCAGGAAAACAAAAATCAAAATAAAATATCATTTTATTTCCTATGCAATTGACTGGCAAGAGGAAAAAAATTAAAAAAGATTGATAACAACCAGTGCTGGTGAAGACATGAAGAAACTAAGACTTCATGTAATGCAGATGGGAATGTGACTTTTGATCATCTGTTTTTACAAAGTAATCTAACTCTAGCTTCTAAAATTTGCATATCCCTTAGAATCAGTAAACCCACTTTGAAGAGTCTCAGTTTCCTCCGCTTTAAAATCGAGTGCCCCTGAGACTTCCTTGGAAGTTGAATGGTTAAAGCTCCACACTTCCAATGCAGGGTGCCTGGGTTCTATCCCTGGTGGAGGAACTAAAATCCTGTATCCCATGGCGTGGCCAAAATATAATAAGAAATTTTAAAATTAGAATTAAAAAAAAAAAAGCTAAAATGAGGTGCACCATTCTATTACTGTGTGTACCTCAAAAGCAGAAGGAGATAGTGATGTTGAAAGTCATGTAGATATTGAAGGGCAGCTTGCATTACCTCTTCCTGGATTATTCATTTTGTGCTTTGCTTCTCCTTTATTTAAAAAAAAAAAGAAAGAAACACCTTCAATTCAACAAGCTGGTTGTGAGTGTGTATATTGTGCTCCATATGTGTAGGACTTTCTAAGTGGCTCAGCTGTAAAGCAATGCAGGAAATGCAAGAGACTCAAGTTCGATCCCTGAGTTGGGAAGATCCCTGGAGGAGCGCATGGCAACCGACTCCAGTATGCTTGCCTGGAGAATTCATGAGCCCTGCCATTCAGGAGTGTCACCTGGTTATTAAGATATATCTCACCTCATGTTTCTTCACCTTGTCACACTTCCAACATGAGCCAGTCTTACAGAAGATGATGTCTGATAATAGCATCTGATGATTGCTTTTGGCCAGGGGTCACTGTGGCAAGGCAGCATTGTTCATGTGGCAATTTGCACATTGGGCAATTTTGGAAATGGCATTTCTACCTCCTAGCTGCAAGGGTGCTATGCTGCAAATGCCTTCACAGAAAATAGTCTCCAGTCCCAAATGAAAAGTGCAATTTGCAAAACGGCCTAGCTGGGTCGGTGTTAGGAATACGGAACCATACCTGACTAGATGGGCTGTTTTCAATTTTGCTTCCGCGATGGACTGTTTGAGATGGATGCTTGTTTGCTGTCTGTCTGGAGGGCCTAACTTCCTAGCAGTGTGTGCGAAGACCAGGAGGCAGGAGAAGGGTGCAGGCATATGTTTGCTTCCTATCCCTGTTGACACCCCCACAGGGCTCTTCACCTTGGCCAAAGCAGTTGCTTCCAGCTGCCACCCTAGCACCTCAGAAGCCACCCAGGTCCTGGCTTCTCCTGAGAAACAGGAGTGCTGGCAGGTGGCATCCTGTAGGGACACAGAATTTTACCTCTTCTGTCTTAGGGCTTTTCCTCTGAACCTGCAAACTAAACTGACATAAGGTTTCCCTGGTGGCTCAGATGGTAAAGAATCCGCCTGCAATGCAGGAGACCTGGGGTCAATCCCTGGGTCGGGAAGATCCCCTGGAGAAGGGAATGGCAACCCACTCCAGTATTCTTGTCTAGAGAATTCCGTGGAATGGGGAGCCTGATGGGCTACAGTTCATGGAGTTCCCAAGAGTCAAACACGACTGAGCAACTAACACTTAACAAGGCACATTAACAGGAGAAAAAACATCAAATTTATGTAAGTTTTGTGTGACATGGGAGCCCTCATAAGGAAATAAAGGACAGAGAAGCGGCAAAACTGAAATACTTTCATTCCAGGTCAAACAAAGAGAATCAAGTGTGGAAAAGTAACCGAAATATACAGGGAACCTAGAGGAAGATAAGAATTGTTTAAACAGCACCTGTTTGCACGGGATTCTCTCAGCTTTGCTTCCCTGTCAAAAAATGTTTCTTTTTCCTAGTACAGGGAGAACATGTTTCACAAGGGTGTTTTTATTTCCTCTTTTCAGAAGGAAAAGGGGAGATTAGAATGCTCTGTTGTATCATTTTTTTTTTTTTTTTAATGCCTCTAGCTCCAAGTACTCCTTACGGCAAAGTGGCATTTTGGGAGATGGTGAATTCTGCTATCCTTCAATGCCCTCCTCAGAGATCTGGGTCCCAGAAGCCAGGGCAGCTCCTCCGAGGTCCTGAGCAGGGCCCATTCCTCAAAGTCTGGGTTTCTGCTGTGTTGGGGACACTCCTCCAGGCTTCTGAGTTCCAGGGATCAAGGCTGGTTCCCTTTGTCCGCTAGGGCTTTGAGTGGTAGTTGTTTCCTGCCTTGCACATGTGACCTTTGCAGTCCTTCAAAACCCATGTGACCAGTCCCTGCTAGTCCATCCTCTATTACAATAACTGGTGGTTCCTGTGTGCCTTTCTTGACCCTGGGGGACACAGCACCCCATTCCCATCTCTACCAAATCACCACAGCCTCCCTGACACTTGCCTATGCTTGGTGACCTTTTCTATGAACTCAGTGATTTTCTAAGTGAAGTCTGCCTGTCCCAGAACAACTCACCTACAGGTGATGGAGAATCAAGGCTAGATGCAGAGAAGATGGGCAAGGAAGCCTCACTCTTCTCCATCACAAATGCTTTTAATTTTTTCCATATTGTGTTGTGTATAAGATTTATAGCACTTAAAAGGATTCCAGGGATGTTCTTATAATGTTGATTTATATTAGAAGCATGCGATAAAGTATCACTATCTAAGTATTTGATTGAAGTTGTCTCTTTCTACCCCTGCCAGGAATAAATTCACTCTGCTCTTCCAGTATCTTTTGTTTGGAATTTTCTTAACACGTTAACTATATTCTACTTAAATATGGGGTTATATGTTACATTTTTTCTTTTCTACTGGACTGTCCTCCCTAGGAAGGCAAGAAACAGCACTATATCATTAATGAGCATGGAACCAGGGCTTAGAAGTCCTTCGGGTGAGTCCTTAGAGTGTTATACACACTTGCTGGATTATTGTAAGCAAGTTATTAAACCCTCCTTTGGCTCTATTTTAATACAATGGAATTTGTATTATTTTGCTTTATTTTAATATAAGGATAACACTATCTGCCTTACACAAATGGTATGATCATCCGAAACATGAGTGAAATGCTGCTTATTTTTATTGTGAGTTCTGTGTACTTCCACCACTGTATACAGCACAGCTCAGTGCTTGTATCTGCCCTCAGTAAGAGCCTTAAAAAAATTGCATAAAACAAACTGGTCTAGTTACTATTGCTGCCTCACAAACCATACTAAAATTTGGTAGCTTTTAAACTGCAACCTTAGGATTTCCCTGAATTGGTATATATTTTGTCTATGCATTAAGTGTTCAAATGTAGTTGAGTAAACTTGCTATGTAAAAATATTTTTTTTTGTTGTTCTAGAACTGAACTAACCTTATTTACATATTTTCTTGAACATACTAACAACTGCTGGCATTTTTTTTTTCTCTTTAACTCTATGAACAAATCAAAATCACAGACAGTACCCAAATTCTGTTGGAATCCTGCTAGGTGAAAATGATATGTCTGTAAGAACTACATGAAATCTAGTTTCCAGATGGAGCTACTTTCTTGCCAATTTTGGGACTACCCAAAGCATTTCCTCATCTCTGGGAAGTGAAAAATTTACTCTTGGAAAATTATTGGAGAAAATGCTTGTGAAATGTGAAGTATGACTTTTCTATGGACAGTGTCCATGTCTCAGATATTTTATGAGTGCCTTTGGGAAATATAATAATAATGCAGATTCTTACTGGGTTTGCTTTGTTTTCCGGAAAAGTAGAGACCACCAAAAATCAAGTGCACCTAATGAACATATTTCAAAATGAAATTTTTACTGTAGGGTGGTTGCAAATAATCAATAATCAGAAGTGATGAGAACCCTTTGCATTTGTATAGCATATGTACTTTTCAAGGCATGTCATGACCTCTTCTATAATTCTTAAAAAAAAAAAAAACTTTGTAATGTAGTAAAGGAAACTGCTATTACTATGATATTTGGCTAAGAAGGCAAATAGATATTATAGCTGTGCCATTTTAAATATACAAGGGGTAGTTTTGTTTCTTGATGCTTTGCTTTCTTTGTTGGTTTGGAAGCTACTTGACTTTTGTTCAACTTCAAGTTTAGTAAAAAAGGAGAACACTACTTACTGACTGAATTGAGTCATAGTTTATCATATGTTTGTGCCATAGTTTTGTGTTTGTACAAAAGAGACCGATGTCTGCCCTGAGGGTACTATCACTACCGCTTTGCACAGGTTTCCCAGGGTAAACACTGATGGCACATGCCAAGTGGTTCCCAAACTTATCCAGTAAGAGGCTTTTTTAATAAGGTCAAAGAAAGGTTCACAGGTCTCTATTCTGTAGTGGTAAAAAGGCAGCTATGACTCCTGTAATGTTTTTCAAAGTATTTGCATTTTAATAACTTCAATGGATGCATACACTTGTAAAGTAGTAACATATACATACATGAAGCATGCTATTCATTCTAAAGGCCAGTCATGATACACATATGAATTCATTTGTTGTTATTATTCAGTTGCTAAGTTGTATCTGCCTTTTTGCAACCCCATGGGCTACAACACACCAGGCTTCCCTGTCCTTCACTGTCTCCCAGAGTTTGTGCAAACTCATGTCCAGTGAGTTGGTGATGCCATCCAGCCATCTCATCCTCTGTCGTCCCCTTCTCCTCCTGCCTGCAATCTTTCCCAACATCCCGGTCTTTTCCAATGCGTCGGCCTCTTTGCAGTGGGTGGCCAAAGTATTGGAGCTTCAGTTTCAGCATCAATCCTTCCAATGAATATTCAGGATTGATTTCCTTTAGGATTGACTAATTTGATATGTCCAAGGGACTCTCAAGAGTATAAATATGAATTCATAAAACTGTTTAAATAACTCTAAAGTCCCCTAGGAATTCATAACTACTAAATCAGAAAGCTCAGGGATGGACAGTCTCCTACATCTCATATGTCAGTGCCAGTGGAGAGGAATGGCTATCTGAAGGGCTATGTGGAAAGGTACTGTAAGTCCAAATATGAGTTCAGAGCAAAAGGGGTGATATCTATCAATTGGCGATGCCTGCCAGGGAAGGGGGACAGGTTAGGTGTGTAAGAGCCACATGTTTGACATCCTTGACTCAGCCTGTGTGGACCATTTGACTCAGCTTACCCTGGGAAAGGGTAGTGGAGATAGCCACTAAAATAGGTATCTAACGAAGGTTTAAACTAAGAGCTTAACTTTAAAATTCACTTAAAACTGCTCTAAAAGATAAAGTCTGTTTTACAAAATATATTTAAGAACAAGTGAAGTTTATTGGGTCTTCATCCCAAACTTACCCTGTGATTAACCACCCTGTTCTTGCTCCCTCTACTTGAGGAAACCATCTGTTTTTCTCCAATACTAATTAAATATTGAAGTCTCTCCTCTT
Organism: Bubalus kerabau; assembly: GCF_029407905.1. Classification (NCBI taxonomy): domain Eukaryota; kingdom Metazoa; phylum Chordata; class Mammalia; order Artiodactyla; family Bovidae; genus Bubalus; species Bubalus kerabau. Next base: position 9,641,829 of record NC_073636.1, read on the forward strand.
ATTTCAGTCATTTGGTGGGGGACCTCTCCTACCCATCCACAGATATTCACTGGTTGGCACAGCCATCCCATCAGGCTTGTTGGTGCTTGGTTTATCCTGACTGGCTGTTCTCTTGAAAGACGAGTCATTCACTGAGACCACTTACTCAAAAGTGGGGATATGGAGAAAAGTAAGTGAAAGACAGCTTTGGTCCCTCAACCCAATACTTCTATTTATCTAAATGAATTTCTCTAATTATAAGTCACTTACCATGTAAACTATTCAACCTTCTTCTTTATTGATTTTTGAAATACTTTTCAGGAAAGGGATAAACTCCCATGGTATGTATAATTTATATGTTAACCATTCCTGGAATCTTCTAGTTTCTTCTGAAAGTCTTCCACCTTAGCTTTATTCTTCTCTGAGCATGTTGGAAAAAATTAAAATAACTACATCCTTCAAAAATATTTTAGTGGGGTTTCCTTGCAATTATGAACTCATCATAAATGTTCTGTTTTTCTGAGGGAAAAAAGATGTACTCACTCTCTCTCTGCTCCTTTTGTACCTATTCAGCTACTTATTATCTCAAAAACCCATCTTTAGATATCACTTCCTTTCCTATCCCTGAAAATTGATTGCTCTGCCTCCAAGCCAGCTTTGTTTTTACCTTCATTATTGTTCTTCTTGAAAAGTATATTTTTCACTTGGGCTGGGTGAGGGCAGGGTTTGTGTCTTCGTCATCACTGTATCTCGAATGCCTCGCAGCAAACGGCTGGTGGTAAATGCCCCATAAGCGCTGGTTAGAACTGAACTCCATGGACTGTATGGTCCATGGGGTCGCAAAGAGTCGGACACGACTGAGCGACTTCTACTTACTCACTCACTCACTCACTCACTCCGGACTGCCACCTCCATCTCCCCATGGAGAGAGGCCTGATTTCATTCAGTGACTCAGCCTATTCCCCACTGAAAGCTAGTTTGTATGTTTTTGTGTTTTTTTTTTCTTTTCTTTTCTTGATACTCTCTTTCCCCATTTTTTTTTCCCCTTAAGGTACAGCACTGCTTTTCACTCACATAACAAGGATCATAAATAAATATAACAGATGAGTGTTGGCTCAGTGAATGAGATTTTTTTATTACATATAAAGTATAAATGCTATTAAATTTTTTAAAAAATATTTTTACTGCCACAATACATCTTATTTTAAGAATTACTTTTGACTATTAACTTGAAAATAAAACATACTAAAATAGTCCCCTAAAGTGTAGGCAGGCAGGGTGGGAGTGGTGAGTTGACTATATTTCGTCTATGTTAAGAGCTTTGAGGTGACTTGACTTCACTAAGGTTCTGGCTGGGCTCTCAGATGGGTGCTTGGCAAGCCTGAGACAGACTTCCCAGAAGAGGTAGAGTTTTCTCCGATAACTTTAGAAATGGATGGAGGTGCACTCCTCTGGGCTATTTGAGAGGAGACCCTGCTCAGAACTGTCTGTGGTCTACCAGCAGTCAGGGCAGTGTCTCAGATTCTTCTCTGGGCTGGTGAGGCGTGAGAAAACAGGACAGACCTACAGTTTAGGAAGAACGGATGGACCCTGGGCTGATCCTTGAGTTGTCCAACCTTCTTCTTTATTCATTTTTGAGTAGTAACATTTAGCGGGTAGGGATGGTGGGGAGCGGCTACTTTAAATTTGATCCAAGAGTTGACTAGTCAGGAAGAGTGAAGATCTGGTCATCCTATGCAGGTCTTTGTCTTTATGGATTTATTCTCTCATTCATTCATTCTCGCATTCATTCATTTAGTAACCATGAATGCCGGCATCCACTTAAGCACATTGCCTGGCATTATTATGATACACTGACTAGGCAGCCTTCCAAATTATTTTAGCCATGGGGTTATGCACATTTAGGTAATTCAATTGTTCATCCATTGAGGATTGCCACTGTATTGGCAATTTTACCCTGAGACAGCTATTGGTGTGGGGCAAAGGTAGATAAAAGAATACACGGCGTGTCATTCACCTAGATCTTACAAGTCAACTCGGGTATCTTTATGAACTGACTCAGCATCTAGTAAAATGTCCAAATTTTTAAGCCCCTCAAAATGTGATTTGGCTGATGGACATACAACTGGCACCAATATCCTTTTCCTTCTTTGTCATTCCTTCCCCTCTCTATTACTTCTAAGTCATAAGAATTTCAAGATAATATTTTCTCCAGTATGCTTACCATGAAAAGCTTAAAAACAAGAGCTTGGGAAAATACAAAGAAGAAAAATGGGGTTGTTTTATAAGTATAAAATGAATTTTATTTACATTAAAGTCATTGATATTTGATAGCCTATAAGCAGCCTTCCCTAATTATTTTAATCCTGATAATGTCAATTTCATGGCTAGAGCAGACAAGCTCTAGCACACTGTAAGGTCTCCCTGAACCCTATAAAAATTGAAATTAAATGTTTACTTCTGAAGAGGAGCATTTCTTAGAGGCCCAACAAGTCTTTACAGATGTCATGATAATTGACAGTTGTTTATTGGACATGTCCTGGTGCCAAGTCCAAGGTCAGGCTCTGCAGCAGATGCTGCCCCCGCCCTGCCCTTCCTTCTCCTCTCCACACTCATCGTGTCTATGCAGCCAGCCTGACATCCTCCTACCAGAACCTGCGTCTCTCTCTGAGAGCATCCTCTGACTTCTGGAACATGCTCTGCTGAAGACCAGGGCAGGTCAGGACGTCCAGGAATCAAATCACACACATACCTGCAATCCAGGAATAATGGGACTTGGTGGATAAATACCCCACCTCTTTTGTTCCTCAGATAAGATAACTTTGAAGTATATGCTCTACACCATTTCCCAAAGTTCCCCACTGAGATTGTGCCCCAAATGCCCACAATGGTAACTGGTTTGATAACCACCCTTTATCAGGTTTCTACTCTTCCATCTTTCCACTTTCCTAACCATGTTTCTGGGGTTGTCCTCCATTTATGTCACTCTCTTGTCTCAAGGCCTGCTTCTGGTGGAGGCAAACCAGGACATGTGCATCGCATACATGATCTGTTCATCTTTACTGCTTGTCCAGGAGAAATGTTTTTGAGTTATGCTAAGTCACTTCAGTCGTGTCTGACTCCATGCAACCCTATGGACTGTAGCTCACCAGGCTCCTCTGTCCATGGGATTCTCCAGGCAAGAATAGTGGAGTGGGTTGCTGTGCCCTCCTCCAGGAGATCTTCCTGACCCAGGTATCAAACTCGTGTCTCCTGCATTGACAGGCGCATCTTTACCACTAGCACCACCTTGGAAGCCCCATGGGAAATGTTATTATCCCCATTTCACAGATGAAAAAGTTGGGGTTCAGAGAGATTAATTAGCTTGCTCTCTTATCCCAAATCTCCTTCCTTTCCTACTTTATTGAGAGAAGACTGGCAAGGTATGGTCTTTTAAGGATGTGCAGCCATGTGGTTAATGAATTTTGCAGCAGAATAATAAATCAAATATTTATTGATTCGAACTGCTGTAGTCATGGTCAAAAATGCAGGAGGTGGAATTCTGTTCATTCTTTCTACAAATATTTATTTTCTCCTGCTAAGTGCCAGGCTCTCCGCTCCTTCCTGAATGTACAGTGGCAAGTGAGGAGCTCTCCTGTGAGAAGGGCTGAATGCATACTGATTTGTGAAAAATTCTCATCATGGTATTAGAGCTTTCTGTGATTCCAGGATCTTAGCCTGCTATTCAAGAAGTGTTCAGAAATGACAACCTGATTTCTAAGCATCTACTCAGATGCCAATTAGTTGGTTTCATGTCAGTAAGCAGAACCCCATTTCTCTCTCTCTTTTTTTTTTTACTTTTGGAATGACCTTTTAATGTTTTCCTTTCACTTTAATATAAATGCCTTTTGTAGGTAATTAATATTTCTGACACTGCATTGAATTTGAATAAGTAATAATGACCAAAGTTCTGAATATAATTGCATGATCCATATCAACTTAAAAATTGGGTACAGGACTTGCTTAGAAAGTGCCTGGACTAAAGGAGTGTTGAAGATATTAATAGAATCTTTTCCCCATACTTTCATTCAATTAAAAGGGGAGAGAGAGAAGCTATTGATTTAAATCAGTGGGAAGAAATTGGTGTTTAGCCTTGTTGGCATCTTAACTACAAATGGAACCAATATCCCAATGTCGTTCCATTCTGAGTGCTATGATGATTTCACGGTTGACTAGTGATTTGTACCTTGCTTCAAATTACTTAGGATGTATTATAGCATAATCTATGAGAGCAGGTGGGCTCCAAAAACACAGCCTGTAGACATGAAGGGAGAGGCTCAGGGCTGTGCAGTCACAGAGCAGGGAGGGTTACCTGATCATGAGGGGCAGTTTGTGATAGATTCCACAAACTTGGCATCCTCCTCTTTTTCACCTGTCCACTGCTTTTCTTGCATTCCTGCTCCCCGAGTACACATCCCGTGTAAAAGGCCGTGGTTCTTTGCTCTCACTTATCTGTGACCATCTTCCTCTCTGTCAGGTATCCCAACTGCCATGCAGAGCATCGTCTGTGAGTAGGATAAAACGTTAGAAATGCTGAAGGAGGGAAGAGTGCATAAGGCCTGGAGGAAGAGCCCATACTAGTGGAATTTTAGGTACTTTTTTTTTAGTCAGGCCAAGCAGCATGCTTTTTATTTTTAAATCCATATATATACACTCCAGTACTCTTGCCTGGAAAATCCCATGGACGGAGGACCTAGTGGGCTGCAGTCCATGGGGTCGTGAAGAGTCGGACACGACTGAGCAACTTCACTTTCACTTTTCACTTTCATGCATTGGAGAAGGAAATGGCAACCCACTCCAGTGTTCTTGCCTGGAGAATCCCAGGGACGGGGGAGCCTGGTGGGCTGCCGTCTATGGGGTCGCACAGAGTCGGACACGACTGAAGCGACTTAGCTGCAGCAGCATATACAGGCAGAGGATGTATACATTGTTGCTGTTTTTCAATCTCTAAGTCATCTCCAGCTCGTTATGACTCCATTCACTTTCACCCACCAGGATCCTCTGTCCATGAGGATTTCTAGGCAAGAATACCAGAGTGGGTTGCCATTTTCTCCTCCAGGAGATCTTCCTGGATCAGGGATTGAATATGTGTCTCATGCGTTGGCAGGCAGATTCTTTACCACTGAGCCAGCAAGGAAGTGGAGTGAAGTGAAAGTCCCTCAGTCGTGTCCGACTCTTTGTGACCCCGTGGACTATACAGTGCATGGAGTTCTCCAGGCCAGAATACTGGAGTGGGGAGCCTTTCCCTTTTCCAGAGGATCTTCCCAACCCAGGGATTGAACCCAGGTCTCCCGCATTGCAAACAGATTCTTTACCAGCTGAACTATAAGGGAAGCCCAAGAATACTGGAGTGGGTAGCCTATCCCTGCTCCAGCAGTTCTGCCCAACCCAGGGATCCAACTGGGGTCTCCTGCATTGCAGGGGGATTCCTTACCAACTGAGTTATCAGGGAAGCTCAAGCCACCAAGGGAACTGGGATGTATGTATACACACACATCAATATGTAACTAAACAGTGATCAATGGTTATCCTATAAGACATGCATAAAATTTCCAGCAGTGACTCAAAAGGCTTATCGTGCTACAAATTGCAAATGACAAAAAATGTTCAGGACAGAATACTTTTCAGTCTACTTTTTACCTAGTGGTGTTTTGAATTTTTCCACCTGCCGATGAGAGCACATCAGTGCTTCGTAATATCAAGTTGTTTTATATGAATTACGTTGTTTCTGTTGAATAGCTCTACTACTACTACTACTAAGTCGCTTCAGTCGTGTCCGACTCTGTGCGACCCCATGGACTGCAGCCTACCAGGCTCCTCCATCCATGGGATTTTCCACGCAACAGTACTGGAGTGGGGTGCCATTGCCTTCTCCTGAATAGCTCTACTAAATACCAAAGGAAAAACCCTACCCCAGATTGTGCAATTTTATTACACTCTTCTTCATGCTTTGCCATTAAAGGAATTTCAGGTATTTTGAAAGGCCTCTGAAGGTGGGAAAGGTACTTTTGAACCACATTCCTAGCTAGTGTATTTCATTTTTACAGAGCTGTCTAGAATATAGAAGCATATTGAGGAACTACAGAAATGAATTCCAAAGCCAATTGTTTACTACAATTTATTGATGACTATTTACTTAACATTGGCATACATTCTGTGAGAGAGGAAAAAGAACAAAAAGGCAGTCCTGACCCTAAAAGAGATCACTGCTAGTTGGAAGACATATACAATACGCACAAGAAAAGAATTGATGTTAAAGTCTGTTAGTTGACATAATCAGAGCTGGGCTCAGTGCAGGAAGTGGGCACTGGAGTTAATCTGGAATGAGGGTAGCAGCCCTTCACGGAAAAGAAGGAAGAAGCTGGTACAGGACTAGGGAAGGCATTGGAATTGGAGCCAAGAAGGCACAAGCAGAGGACTGGAATGTGGTTGAAGTCGAAGTGCTTGCAAGAGAGTTGTGAAATACAAGTGGAAAGTGAGAGACAATGACGGGCTTGTGGTTGTGGGAGGTGAAACCCCAGTGTGTGTTCTTAGCTGGGGTGTGCTGGCCATGGGGTACAGACAGGTTGTCTGCATTCTTTTAGTCTAACATTATGTCCATCATCTTATTTTCCTTTTTCTTTTCTTTTTTTCTTTCATTTATGGCAACAATACTGCCCAAAGGTTTAAGTCCATAGTTACTTTTCACCATTTCTTTCCCCCTGTTTCCACCAGTAATTAGTTGTCAACTATTTTCAAGTCATTTTTATCTCCATCAGTTCAGTTCAGTTCAGTTCAGTCGCTCAGTCATGTCCGACTCTTTGCAACCCCATGAATTGCAGGACACCAGGCATCCCTGTCCATCACCAACTCCCGGAATTCACTCAAACTCACGTCCATCGAGTCAGTGATGCCATCCAGCCATCTCATCTTCTGTCGTCCCCTTCTCCTCCTGCCCCCAATCCCTCCCAGCATCAGAGTCTTTTCCAATGAGTCAACTCTTCACATGAGGTGGCCAAAGTACTGGAGTTTCAGCTTTAGCATCAGTCCTTCCAAAGAAATCCCAGGGCTGATCTTCTTCAGAATGGACTGGCTGGATCTCCTTGCAGTCCAAGGGACTCTCAAGAGTCTTCTCCAACATGACAGTTCAAAAGCAACAATTCTTCGGCCCTCAGCTTTCTTCACAGTCCAACTCTTACATCCATACATGACCAATAGATATGGAATATTTCCCTTCTTTTCCCCTTTTGCCATCACCCGAGTGTATTCTATCCCCAATTATTCCAATACCCTCTTTTATTAACTTGTTTCTTACCTTATGGCCCAATTTTCCCTCCCTTAACCAGACTTCTTACAGTGAAGTCCATTCTTGGTCCCTTTGCCTTTGCTCACATCACCTCTGCAGAATCCTGCTCCCCATTTCTTATTTAAACCCCATTATCTGATAAGGTTTATAATAAATACATTTCTTCCAGAAAGTTTCCATGATCGACTTTCTCTGCCTTTCATTCCCAAACTGGTAAAGATTTTTGCCCTTAAATTCCTAAAACATCTTCTCAGACCTCCTATTATCTTACTCATAATAGAAAAAAATAGCAAGAATGTTGACTTTCAAGTCCAGTCTGCCTAGGCTGATCCAGCTCTATTCTTATCAGCTGTGTGGTCTTAAGCTTGTGTGTGATTCTTTGAGACCCCATGGACTGTGACCTGCCAGGTTCTTCTTCCATGGGATTCTCCAGGCAAGAATACTGGAGTGGGTTGCCATTTCCTTCTCCAGGTGATATTCCCAACCCAGGGATCGAACCTGGGTCTCCCACATTGCAGGCAGACTCTTTATTGCTGAGCCCCCAGGGAAGCCCTGGCGAAGCCCTTAACTTCATTTTATTCATCTACACAATAAGAATAACAAGACTTGATCTTCAGGTGTATTGGGAAGATAACAAGCAGTGTATGACACAGCTCCTGATACTGTTTGACTCAGAGCTGCTGTTCAGTTTGTTGAATGAAATGTCCTCTCCGAGTAGAATATGAGATGTGAAAGAGCACAAACCATGGCATGTAGTAGGCATCCAGGAAATGTTTGCATAGTGAAAGGGCTAGAATTATAGGAAGCAAAAACCTGCCACCAGTTTTGTCCATCGGTTTTAAAATCTGTCCGCCAGGAGCCAGAGAAGGCTAAAATTAGACTGGGTAAAAGCCTGACTCATTTATCATCTATCATGGAGTGACTTGCTTGAAAACATCCCCTCAAGACAGTAGAAACCGTCCTTCTAAAATTGCATTTCAACTGTTTATAGTGACCACAGCCATCCTTGGTCCTATTTTCTGAGTTGAGCCTTACGTTTACTGTTTCCCAAGCTTGAGGAAATTCTGCCTGTGCTTGCATTTTCAAAAAATAATAGCTGCTGGTTGTGCTACAGTGACTTTGTCGATTCCCTCAGCTTTCAATCTCTACTGACATGAACACATCTAGCTTTTAAACGTCCCCTGAGCTATCTCCTTTCTCCACTTCAGTTTGCTTTCCCTCCATAAGTGATGCCCACCTGGGTTTATTGATTAGAGTTGCATTTTTTTTTTAAGTAGCATGTTCCCCAAAGGTTAAAATGGCCAGTTTTGTCTCAGTTAAAGGAAGCAAATTATCTTGTGATCTTCTGTTTTGCTTTCTACGATAGAAATGTGTGTACATGTTATCAAACATGGCTTTAGTGTTCAAACTGCCTAGATCTGGATCCTACCTGAAACACCTACTGACTCCATGAATTCAGGGCAAAATATATGCCCTTGTGAACCTGTTTGCTTGTCTCTAAAATGGATATAAGAATTAAACCGATTTCATCTGAAATTGGGAGAAATTAAATGAAATAAGGCAATTAAATCTCTTAACATGGTGAATCACTTAGAGTGCATACGTATTGGATATTCATATTAACATTTTATCATCAGTCTTTTATAATTATCAAGTTCACTGTTGATTGTATGCTTTTGGGTTTCCAAATTGTTTGTTTATTCCTTCTATAATAGATTTGTTGTTGTTCATTGGTTTATTCTGTGTGGATGTGTTTTTATTATTCCTCAGGGTAAACATTTCACTTAATGAATCAGGCTCAATGTTGTCTTGACTCCCCTCCCTGCCTATTCTTGATGTCTGAGTTGGGCTATCATGGGCAAGAAGGACTAGAATGGAAAACACCCCTCCGTCTTCTTACAGTAGAGGCATTCCCCCAGCATTCTCAGCTTTTTTCTTTTCCCTGCTTCAGCTTGCCTAACATATTCCCATCAATATCAGTAACTGACTGCTTCTCATGGGGGTACAGATGTAAGTAAACAAACCGATAAGGACGCCTCTCTGATTTGTAGGACAACTACCATCCTATACCATGACTTAGGATAAGTCAGAAAAGGCAATCCTTTCTGGACAGAGGCGATCACATAGGTGAAAGGCTTGGTAGTTTAGGTGCTTTGGGACAAGAAAAACCAGTCTTTTGTTGTGGCTGATGGGGATGAGGGTAGATGGTGGGGATGGGGGAGGCTGGTGGGGAAGGTGGGAGACAGTGGGGATAGAGGGGGATGGTGGGGATGGTCTGGGATGATGGGGAGACAGTCACCCTTAACCTGAGCACAAATGTTGGCAGCTGACCTAGGCTGGATTTCCTTCTGATCTACATTTCGACTCAGCACAGTCTTACTTGGAGGTCCTGCTGGGAGTAGACAAATGCTTACACCCTCCGCCGCAACCCTGTGGCAACCACGGCTATACGAGGAGACAGCATGACCTCTCACTCATTCTCACCGGAACATTCCCCCTCCCCTGCAAGTCCCCAGTCGCCCCTCTCTCACTTTTAATGAGAGGTGGATCTCCAAATACTTTGAAAGTCATGCAGGTGAAACGTTTTCTACTGGCATTAACACTATGGTAAGCTTTCTCTTGCAGAGGAATGCAGTGTGGGGACCAATTCTTTTCCACGAGAATTGCATGAGAGTGCTTGGGAAATCTTCATTCTGATGGGGAAAAATTTAATGCTGCCTAGAGAGGGGTGGGGCCTGCATTTCTCAGCATTTGCTGCCATAAATATGTTTCCTCAGCAGGTCTCTCCGACCGGCATCAGCCGCGCCCAGCAGCCATATATCTCATGGTGCAAGGGCCCCTGGCCGCCTGCCACCCGCTTCCACTGACATGTGTTGTGACTTGTAAAGAGTTCAAGGAAGGGTTTCCCATCCAGGTATCTGTGTCACCCTTGGAGATTAGCTCCCCATGGCTGCTGGAGGGCTTGTGGACCTGCTGAGAAGTCTTGTGAAAGAAAACCTTTAATCCCACAATTCTTGGCCAGCCTGACTTTCTAACTTTTCTGGCTCTGCACACCTTGTAAAATTGTATGAAAGAGAAGAAGATGCTATTTGCTGCCTTCCATAAGGGAAATAGGTTGCAAATAAAGGAAGCTTAGGAGAGCAAAAGATGAAGAGAAGAAGAGAGGGTCACCTTTATTCTCCCATTAAACTTACACTGCTCAGTCTTGAGACTTAAGCAAAATGTTTGTGACCAAATACATCTTCTACAGAATTGCAATAAACGGACAACATGTCTAGATTTTGGACTGATTTAGCACTATGCAATGGCACCCCACTCCAGTACTCTTGCCTGGAAAATCCCATGGACGGGGGAGCCTGGTAGGCTGTAGTCCATGAGGTCGCTAGGAGTCGGACACGAAGGAGCAACTTCACTTTCACTTTTCACTTTCATGCATTGGAGAAGGAAATGGCAACCCACTCCAGTGTTCTTGCCTGGAGAATCCCAGGGACAGGGGAGCCTGGTAGGAGACCATCTATGGGGTCGCACAGAGTCAGACATGACTGAAGCGACTTAGCAGCAGCAGCAGCAGCACTATGCAATGCTGTTTTATGGGATCCAAAATGCTATCAACTGCAAGATGTCCCTGTAATTTTAGAAACATTCAACTATGATGTTATGACATAACCCCTTAAAATTTGTATTTTATACTTATCAAAGGAGGCTTTCCAGGTGGCACTAGTGGTAAAGAACCCTCCTACCGATGCAGAGGACGTAGGACACACAGGTTTGATCCCTGGGTCAGAAAGAGCCCCTGGAGGAGGGCATGGCAACCCACTTCAGTATTCATGCCTGGAGAAACCCATGGACAGAGGAGCCTGGTGGGCTACAGTCCGTAGAGTCACAGAGTCGGGCACAACGGAAGCAACTTAGCAGGCAAGCATTCACGTGCACTTATCAAAAGAGCATTTTGTATTTATTTTAGACACAGTCCTTTATGATATATCACTCTTTTGCGTGCACAACCAAAAAGAAAATGAAAATACATGAGTGAAAATATTCCTCAACCTTCTTCACAAATACAAGTTTTCCAAATCACCAGGCTTCTCTGAGTCATCAATAGATGTGTTTTCTTTCCACCTAGAATCATTGTCTGTGATGTCAAAATAATGTTGATGTAGTCTTTCTTTTTTTAATTGTCTCCCACCTGTTCAGCTTCCCCAGTAAGTTTGTAAACGTCTTGAACATAGTATAGCTGTCTCATTCTTATTTTGGTATCTCCCTCAGCATTGTGTTTGTGTTCGGTCCACAGTACATATTCATTCAGTTGGATCGCTGCATCCTATTTCAGTAGCAGAGAAGGAAAATGAGCAAGATCTGCCTGCAAAGTGTTTCTCCAGTCTTGGGGTCCTGCAGACAAAATTATATGTCTTCAGATACTAGAAACATCTGGGTCATATGCCACTACTTCGGAACTTGAGAGAGTTTTGATGAGTGCTTCATCTCAAGATGGTGGTATTTCTCTCCATTGGTCAGAAACTGGCTCTAATACAGCTATTTTAAGAAGGAAGGAAGGGAAATCACAAATTGCTCACTAGGATGTGGACAGTACTCTCATTCTTTAAAGTCTAACTTCAATTCTTCCTTCTCTATGGTGCTTTCTGGAATGTAAGTCATCTGATCACACCTTGTCTGAATTTCTGTGGTATGTGATTTCCTTTGGGTATTTATCAGATTCTGCCTTTGGACACCTCTTATAAAATCACTTTACGAGCACAAGTCAGTCTTCTAATTTGCAATAAGGATTTGGATAAAAGAAATTTAAAGAGGTAATCCCACCAGCACTGGTTGGTGAATAGAAAAGTGAGACAGGGCAGGGTGCATTAATTAATGGCTTACTACTGTGGGCAAGTGAGGCTCATTTTTATTGGAGACTGTGGTAGGCTGGATTACAGTCCCACAAAGAAGTCTACATGCTAATCCCATAAACTTTAAATATATTACCTTACATGGCAAAATGCGTTTCACTGATATTAAGCATATTGAGCTGGCAAAATATTCTGGATCGTTCAGGTGGGCCAATATATTCACAATGCTCCTTCGAAGAAGAAGACTGAAGGGTCATAGTTAGAGAAGGTGAAGGACATCACAGGCAGAAGAAGGGAAGTACAATGTAACCGTGACATGGGGGTCGGGCCAGGAGCCACGGTGTGCAGGTGGACTGCAGAAGTGGAAGGAAGTGAGAAAATGGAATTGTCCCAGAGCTTCGAGAAGGAGTGCCATCCAGCCCACCCCTGATCTTAGTGAAGTGAAATTTCTGTTGCCCCTCTGACTTCAAGAACTAAGATGATGAATTTGTGTTCTTTTAGGTCACCAAGTTCATGGTTAATTTGTAGCACTGGGACACCAGTGCAGAGATTTCTGAGATACAATGGGAATCCTAGTTCATACTCACGCCTCTGAGGGCCTAGGGGACCCTCAGAATGTGTCCAGTGACTCCCCTCACTCACTGGGTAAGGACTGCTCCCAGGGGCATTAACTTTCCATTACGATTGACTTGTTCAAGCTGACCTCTCATCCTCTCCAGGGACCAGAGAAAGCTTCAGTCCGAGAGACCCAGGTGCATGAACAGAGAGTGATGCGCTTGGCCATGACTGGCTGCCAAGGATACAGGTGATAAGTAGGGATAAGCAAGGGAATGTGGGTGGAAGACCGGGATTACCTGCCGTGGTGCATAAGTACATGTGTGTGGGCATGCGTGTATGCATGTGTTTTGTTCCCCTTCATCAAGTTCTTCAAAGCTAGAAATTCTCTCCCATTTACAAGGCTCAAGCTCAGTGCTTGACATCTAGGAAAAACTTCCTGGTGGACTGGGAGACAGAATGGGACAGCTTGTGAATGTCACAGTAAATAAGGAAGTTGGCTATTTTACAGCACCATTTTCTCTAATTCCTAAATTAAGACTGCAGGGAAGAAAACATTGCTATTTCTTGGAAAGCGATTCAAGAGGTTTTGTAGATCCCAGGCAGTGTGGGTGCGAGGTGGCTGTCAATCACACATGCAAGTTGTCCTCAGCAAAACGGCTTTCACCTGGCGCACAATCCATCTGCAATCTAAGACTGCCTCATCAAGGTTAGCAGATAAATCAATACAAGAAAGAGCCGAGCATCACAGGCAGTGCTGATGTCAAACAGCCGTTTCATGTGTCTGGCAGAAAATTGAGCATATTGGTAAAGTACTAAAGACTTCCTTCATGAAAGTCCTATGATCCCTGGTCCTGAAAGAAAAATCAGATTAACTCCCACAAATCCCACTTGACACATGAGAGACAGTTTTGTCTTGACAAGGGCTTGGAGAGGACAATGTGATGAATGTAGCAAGGTCTTCCCTTTGCTAGATATCTAATGGGACTAGCTTTGGGGAGCGCTTGTTAAACACCAGATACTCTTTGCTCCTGGACTTTTCTTTTTAAGCAAAAACTTAAGTAAGCACTGCACTCACTGCTCTTTGCAGATGCCTTGCATGTTTTTCCTTTACTTTCTGTTCTGCCAGGTACAGTAGCCTTCAGAACTTATTTAAAATGAAGGCTGAGTGCCTCTTCTTTAGCAGAAACCTGGAAAACGGTCTTTCTCTTCCGCACAGGCTGCTACTCCTGATTTGAACACGTCAGACAAAAGTTTGATGCCCTTGAATGGTATTTGGCTAAATTCATTGACACTCACTGTTAAAATAGCCCTAGGGTATTAGAAAAGCTCTGTCTTTCTCTTTATATACATACACACACACAAATATATGTATATATAAAATATTTAAGCACATAAATACACACATGAAGATATATTTGGAAGGTCATTTTGTACTTAAAATATTGGAAAATAATAAAGAGTAAATGTGACATATGGTATTAAAATTAACTGATCTTTTCAAAGAATCATCAGGGTCTGAAGGAGATTTTAGAGTAGTTAAGCCCTCATGGATCCATCAGATCAGATCAGTCGCTCAGTCGTGTCTGACTCTTTGCGACCCCATGAATTGCAGCACGCCAGGCCTCCCTGTCCATCACCAACTCCTGGAGTTCACCCAGACTCACATCCATGGAGTCAGTGATGCCATCCAGCCATCTCATCCTCTGTCGTCCCCTTCTCCTCCTGCCCCCAATCCCTCCCAGCATCAGAGTCTTTTCCAATGAGTCAACTCTTCGCATGACGTGGCCAAAGTACTGGAGTTTCAGCTTTAGCATCATTCCTTCCAAAGAAATCCCAGGGCTGATCTCCTTCAGAATGGATTGGTTGGATCTCCTTGCAGTCCAAGGAACTCTCAAGAGTCTTCTCCAACACCACAGTTCAAAAGCATCAATTCTTCGGTGCTCAGCCTTCTTCACAGTCCAACTCTCACATCTATACATGACCAAAGGAAAAACCATAGCCTTGACTAGACGGACCTTTGTTGGCAAAGTAATGTCTCTGCTTTTAAACATGCTATCTAGGTTAGTCATAACTTTCCTTCCAAGGAGTAAGCGTCTTTTAATTTCATGGCTGCAGTCACCATCTGCAGTGATTTTGGAGCCCAGAAAAAAAAATCTGACACTGTTTCCACTGTTTCCCCATCTATTAGTTTTGCTAATTACATAAAGGTCCTGATTGCCACAGGCCTCAAGGGACTCTCTGTCCCCTGCAGATTTGTGGGCTGTGAATATCAGCTTGTGAGTGATCAGCTTGTGGAATCAAGTAAGGTTGCAGTCCCGAAACTTTGGACTCATTTTCTGAGAAAGCAGCTTGCTACCTAATTGAGCAACAAGCACCCCACCCCACCCCCCAAATTGGGCACATGTTGGCATGAGCCAGAGTCACCAGTTCTCACCTGTCCACTTTGGTTCCTGGACCCGTGGCTTGTAGCCAAGTCATACTTGACTGGTTCAGGCCCCCTCCCTGACACAAGCTGAGCTTTGTGCCACTGCTGTGTGCTACCCTATCTTTGGGGCTGTGTCTGCAGCAATCAACACTTTAGAAGTGATAACCCAGAACCGTGGTGAGGGTTGTGTTTGATGACAGCATGGTTCCCTTGTTTGTTGGTGGTTCTGTCCCCCTCGTCTACACCCCTTGCCCTCCCTTCTCTGTCTCGCTCTGTGCAAAGTCACCCCAGAGTCCTATCCCTGCTACCTGGACTCTGTTTGGGTCTGGCTGATAGGAACGGGGAGATTTGGGGTAACTGCAGGATGGGAAGGGGGGAGGAAGTGCTTGGGATATTTCTTAATGGCCCCCTCCCCACCCCTACTTCCCTGACTCCCCACCCTCCCTCCTCCCCATCCCCCACTATGGCTGTGGCTGCGGGTTCACCGAGCAGCCTCCACTTTATGTCTCCAGCTCTCTTTCAGTGGGCAGTGGTAATATGATTTCCATCCTTTGGCCCTAGAGTGTCCCAATGTATTCTGCTTATCTTTCCACCCTGCCATGTCTGTGTACGTGGTCCCTTCATCAAATATCTGCATATAAACCATCTTAGCAAATTGTCTTTTCTGCCAGGATGCTGACAGGTACACTCTGCTTTCCCTAACCGTAGCATTCTTTGAAAGTAAGAAAGATATGTATTTAATATTTAATTATAAAATACTCAAGTTGACACACCTGTAATGCGGGAGTTCTCATTTGGCAAGCATGCTACTCCAAACTTTGCAAGAGAAACAAAAATAGAAGGTGCCATCTTGCATATCATTATAGTTTGGGCTCAAGAGTGTATGTCATTCTGTCTCTGCAGAAAGAGGGTCTGAGCCTGCAGGAGCTGGCCAGGTGGGTGTCTACATACCTTGGTGCAGTATCTACCGCTCTGGAAGCAGCCATATGACTCATGTTAAACACAAGGCAGAGGCTGGCCATGTCCTTTTAGTCTGGATAATAAAAGCTAAGATGAAGTCTTAGCACAGTGTGTTTATAATTCTAGTATACATGGTCTGTATGGTATGCATATATTATAGTTACATAGAATATGTTTTATATATATATATATATATACACATATATATTTATATTTATACACTCACATACTAGAGAGAGAGAATCTGAGCTACGGAGCCTATGAATAGCCCTGCTGGGCTCAGTGTTAACTAAAAGCATCACATTGCAGAAATACTGTGGTACCAGAAAGCAAGCCAGGGCTAGCCTACACTCAGTTTCTCACTGGATAGTCCAGGTTATAGAAAATAAACACCTTTCAAAACACTCATATTTCCTAGGAAGCATACATATGAATGTGGTTTAACTTGAGTTTAAACAAGTTACACAGGTGCTAAAGGAACTGACTGGGATGCAGGGAGAAGGTGACCAGGCAGAAATAAATTCTAAGACAGGGCTGGCTCCTGCCCTTGAAGAGAAGTGAATTAAACCGGTCATGAAAGAGTGGCCATGAAACCACTGTGCTGTCATGAATGTCTTTCTTCTTTCTTTTATTCTCTAGAAGTCTCTGAAGATAGGGTGACTCCTGAATGACTGAAAAATACTTGAATAGTTTTCTACACAGCCATTCACTCTGAAAAAAAAAAAAGAAAGAAAAAGAAGAAAGCATTCCCAATAGGAATAGAAGAATACAAGGGGTGTTTTTTTTGGGGGGGTGACTTATAAATCATTATTATTATTTTTGGTGGTGGGGGCGGGGAGAGATGAGCAGAGAGTGGATTGTCACACCCGCACGTGACCTCCCATGTTCTTGTCTTCTTAATTCAGCCCATATGGTTTATCCCACCATCTTCTTTTCTTATTTTCTCAAAACTGTCACTGTCCGATTCACCTGTGCCTTTCTCACCGAGTCTGGCTGAGAAGAAGGCCATGGTCTCCATGGTTCCTATTTTTTTCTTCTCCCTAAAGAGCAACCTGTGAAGAAAGCTGAGTACCAAAGAATTGATGCTTTTGAACTGTGGTGTTGGAGAAGACTCTTGAGAGTCCCTTGGACTGCAAGGAGATCCAACCAGTCCATCCTAAAGGAGATCAGTCTTGGGTGTTCTTTGGAAGAACTGATGCTGAAGCTGAAACTCCAATACTTTGGCCACCTCATGCGAAGCGTGGACTCATTGGAAAAGACTCTGATGCTGGGAGGGATTGGGGGCAGGAGGAGAAGGGGACGACAGAGGGTGAGATGGCTGGATGGCATCACCGACTCAATGGACGTGAGTTTGAGTAAACTCCGGGAGTTGGTGATGGACAGGGAGGCCTGGTGTGCTGCAATTCATGGGGTCGCAAAGAGTCAGACACAACTGGGAGATTGAACTGAACTGAAAGAGCAACCCACAAGTTCTTTAAATTTTGTGGTTAGTTACTAATCCTTTAGGATATAATCACAGTTCAACATAGCGGAGCATCTATGAAGCTTAAGAAACTTGTCAAGATCACCTGCTTCTTGATTTGTTGTTTCTAATCCTCCACAACTTCACTCATCTCACACGCTAGTAAAGTAATGCTCAAAATTCTCCAAGCCAGGCTTCAGCAATACGTGAACTGTGAACTTCCAGATGTTCAAGCTGGTTTTAGAAAAGGCAGAGGAACCAGAGATCAAGTTGCCAACATCTACTGGATCATTGAAAAAGCAAGAGACTTCCAGAAAAACATCTATTTCTGCTTTATTGACTACGCCAAAGCCTTTGACTGTGTGGATCACAATAAACTGTGGAAAATTCTGAAAGAGATGGGAATACCAGAACACCTGACCTGCCTCTTGAGAAACCTGTATGCAGGTCAGGAAGCAACAGTTAGAACTGGACATGGAACAACAGACTGGTTCCAAATGGGAAAAGGAGTACATCAAGGCTGTATATTGTCACCCTACTTATTTAACTTATATACAGAGTACATCATGAGAAACGCTGGACTGGAAGAAGCACAAGCTGGAATCAAGATTTTCAGGAGAAATATCAATAACCTCAGATATGCAGATGACACCACCCTTATGGCAGAAAGTGAAGAGGAACTAAAAAGCCTCTTGATGAAAGTGAATGAGGAGACTGAAAAAGTTGGCTTAAAGCTCAACATACAGAAAACTAAGATCATGGCATCTGGTCCCATCACTTCATGGGAAATAGATGGAGAAACAGTGGAAACAGTGTCAGACTTTATTTTTGGGGGCTCCAAAATCACTGCAGATGGTGACTGCAGCCATGAAATTAAAAGATGCTTACTCCTTGGAAGGAAAGTTATGACCAACCTAGATAGCATATTCAAAAGCGGAGACATTATTTTGCCAACAGAGGTCCATCTAGTCAAGGCTATGGTTTTTCCTGTGGTCATGTATGGATGTGAGAGTTGGACTGTGAAGAAGGCTGAGCACCGAAGAATTGATGCTTTTGAACTGTGGTGTTGGAGAAGACTCTTGAGAGTCCCTTGGACTGCAAGGAGATCCAACCAGTCCATCCTAAAGGAGCTCAGTCCTGGATATTCTTTGGAAGGACTGATGCTAAAGCTGAAACTCCAATACATGGCCACCTCATGCAAAGAGTTGACTCATTGGAAAAGACTCTAATGCTGGGAGGGATTGGGGGCTGGAGGAGAAAGGGACGACAGAGGATGAGATGGCTGGATGGCATCACCGACTCGATGGACGTGAGTTTGCGTGATCTCCCGGAGTTGGTGATGGACAGGGAGGCCTGGCGTGCTGCGACTCATGGGGTCGCAAAGAGTCGGACATGACTGAATGACTGAACTGACTGAACTGAATCCTGAAGAGATGGAGAAGGCAATGGCAAACCACTCCAGTACTCTTGCCTGGAAAATCCCATGGGCAGAGGAGCCTGGTGGGCTGCAGTCCATGGGGTCGCGGAGAGTCGGACACGACTGCGCGACTTCAGTTTCACTTTTCACTTTAATGTATTGGAGAAAGAAATGGCAACCCACTTCAGTGTTCTTGCCCGGAGAATCCCAGGGATGGGGGAGCCTGGTGGGCTGCTGTCTATGGGGTCGCACACAGTCGGACATGACTGAAGCCACTTAGCAGCAGCAGCAGCAGCAATCCTGCAGAGAAGTAAATTGTGAACACATTGGCTGCCTCACTCTGCCCTTCTGGGCGGGGTTCACCTACCACCTACCCGCCCGGTACCCCTACCCCTCAACCCTCAGGCAGATTCTACCCCCTCAGGCTGACCCCGCCCTCCTCAGGCAGACTCCACCCGCTTCAG
Source organism: Bubalus kerabau (assembly GCF_029407905.1). Lineage (NCBI taxonomy): Eukaryota > Metazoa > Chordata > Mammalia > Artiodactyla > Bovidae > Bubalus > Bubalus kerabau. Next base: position 9,661,265 of record NC_073636.1, read on the forward strand.
GCCGACTCCACCCACTTCAGGAAGACTCCGCCCCCTCAGCCAGACTCAGCCCCCAGACTCAGATTGTTCTTACTTCTGTACTCTCGATGTCTCCTTCTGTAAAGGGAATGTTTTACTCTCTTACTCTTTGCTTTCTTTCCCCCAACCCTCTCTTTCTTGTTTTACAAAAAGCAATGCCTATTATGAAAGTGATTACAGCCTCATATGTGCTGCAGAGAGATTACAACACTAGGAGTCTCCTTCTCACACTTGAGTCGTCCACTTCCTTGATGTGAGCACTGGACATTAATAAGGGCAGTCAACCTGGGCCCCTGGGCTCCATTCTGGCAGGAATCATTTGGAAGGAATTTTTTGACAGCTTATTTTGCGTCAGGAGGGAAGATTTGAATAATTGTATATCTCTGTGTAACCAGCTACGCAGTCAAGATTTAGAACATTTCTGTCACCCTGGAAAGTTGCCTTACCTTTTAGGCAATCCGATTCCCCCTTAAACAACCATTGTTCTGATTTCTAACAGCTTAGTTTTGCCTGTTTTGGAACTTCAATGGAATCTTGCCAGTATATACACTTTGCATCTGGCTTCTTTCATTCAGAGTACTATCTTAGAGATTCATCCATATTGTATGTATCAGTAGTCCATTCTACATTTTTTAATGGAAATACAGCATTTATTATATGTCAGGAATGTGCCCGAGTGTAATTCTGACATGAGATGCAATGGGCAGTACTAAAGGGAATTTCTGATGACCATGAAAAGTACTTTGTAACGTCAATGTGTTATTAAAACCACTACTGACATTATTACACAATGAAGAGTTTTCCATCTGATAAAACATTCCTTAGTAATTACCAGGCCTCTGTGCTTAAGAGAGTTTAAATTTTATGTGCTTGCTGTCACATGGGAATTGCTTTAATATCATTTCCTAAAATGAGCTTTTGAATTTAGGATTCCAAAAGAACACTGAAGTTGCTGGTGGGTAAAACTGTCATTTAGAAAATATGCTAAACACAGCAACTGGAAATGCTCATCTGTCAAAGCTGAGAGCTGTTTATTTTATTTTACATTATTTTACTTTTTAAAGTTTAACTTTATTTTTAGTAGGCTATTTTTTAGAGAAGTTTTAGATTCATGACAAAGCTCAGTGGAAAACAGAGATTCCCTGTACACCACCTGCCCACATACAGCCTCCACCACAAATCCCACAGGAAAGTGATACATTATTTATAATCAGTGAACCTACACTGACACATTATTATCACCCAAAGTCTGTAGTTTATATTAGGGTTCACTCTTGGTGTTGTACTTTCTATAGGCTTAGATAAAAGTATGACATGTATCTATAATTACAGTATCATAAAGAATACTGTCATTGCCTTTAAAACTCTTCTGTGCTACACCTATTCATTGCTTCCTCCCCCTTAACCTCTGGCACCTTTTGATCATTTTATGGTATCCATAGTATTATAATTTCCAGTTTGAACCATACAATATGTGGTCTTTTCAGATTGGCTTCTTTCATTTAGTATTATAAGTTACCTTCGTGTCTTTTCATGTCTTGGTAGCTCACTGACTAATATTTGATTGGGTTTTCCTGGTGGCTCAGTGGTAAAGAATCTGCCTGCCAATGCAGGAGACACCGGTTGGATCCCTAGTATGGGAAGAGCCACTGGAGAAGAAAATGACAACCTACTCCAGTGTTCTTGCCTGCAAAAACCCCATGGACAGAGGAGCCTGGTGAGCTCCAGGCCATGGGGGTCCCGTAGAGTCAGACATAACTTTAGCAACTGAACAACAAAATATTCCATTGTCTGGAGGTACCACAGTTTGTTTATTCACTCACCTGCTAAAGGACATTTTGTTTTTAATTTAGGCAATTATGAATGATCTGTGTGCAGGTTTTTGTGTGGACATAACTCCTTTACATAAATACTAAGGAGCATATGGTAAGAGTACATTTAGTCTGTAGGAAACTGCCAAATTCTCTTTCAAAGTGGCTGTACCAGCTTGCATACCCACCAGTAATGAATTGGGAGTTCCTCTTGTTCTGCATCCTCACCAGCATTTGGTGTTGTCATGTTCCAGATTTTGGTCATTCTAGTAACTGTGTAGTAGTATCTCATTATTAATTTTCAATTCTTTGCTAAAATGTGATGGAGAGAATCTTTTTATAAACTTATTTCCCATCTGTGTGTGTGTGTTTGGTGAGGTATCTGATTGGATCTTTTGCTCATTTTTAAATCAACTTGTTCATTTTCTTATTGATGAGTTTTGAGAGTTCTTTGCATATTTTTGGAGAACAGTCCTTTATCAAATGTGTCTTGCAAATATTTTCTCCCTGTTTGGCTTGTCATTCACTTGACAGTGGTTTTCACAGAGTAGAAGTTTTAAATTTTAATGATGGCCAGCTTATCAATTGAGCCTTTGATGCTGTATCGAAAAGTTATCACCATACAAATGTTTTCTATATATTTTCCTATGCTATCTGCAAAGAGAGAGATAGATAGATATATACACACACATATGTATATATATATATATATATATATACACACACACATGGTTCCTATTATATTTTTAAAATCTGTTAAATCAATTAAGAATAATAATAAAAGCTTTACTTTATCTTCACTTATTCCCTCTCTAATGCTCTTCCTTTCTGAATGTAGGTCTGTTTGACTTGCATTGTTTTCCTCCACTCTGAAGAACTTTTCTCACAAGGCAGGTCTACCAGAAAAACATTCCCTCCATTTTTGTATCTGATAAATTCTTTATGTCTTCTTCAGCATTGAAGGATAATTTTGAAGGTGCAGATTTTGTTTTCTCAACACGTTAAATACGTCACTTCCCTCTCTTGCTTGCATGGTTTCTGAGACATTGGGCAAGAGTCTTATCTTTTATCCTCTATATGTAAAATGCATTTTCCCCCTCTGGCTTCTTTCAAGATTTTTTAAAATTTATCTTTGAAAGTGAAAGTGAAGTTGCTCAGTCGTGTCCGACTCTTAGCGATCCCATGGACTGTAGCCTATCAGGCTCCTCCATCCATGGGATTTTCCAGGCAAGAGTGCTGGAGTGGATTGCCATTTCCTTCTCCAGGGGATCTTCCTGACCCAGGAATCGAACCCGGGTCTCCCACACTGCAGGCAGACACTTTACTGTCTGAGCCACCAGGGAAGCCCAAAATTTATCTTTAATTTTCTGCAATTTGAATACAATATGCCAAGGTGTAGTTTTGTTTTTGATTTGTTTTAGTCTTCCTTGGTGTTCTCTGAACTTCCTGTATCTATAGTCTGGTATCTGACATTAACCTGGAGGAAGTTCTCAGCCATTATTGCTTCAAATATTTTTGTTTCTTTCTTTTCCTTCTGGTATTCCATTATATATATTTTATACTTCCTGTATTTGCCTCACAGTTCTTAGATATTCTGCTCTATTTTAGTCTTATCCTCTTTATTTTCTATTTTTTAAGTCTCTATTAACTTTCAAAGCTTCTATACCCTTAAGTTCAGAAATTTTCTTCACCTGTGTCTACTCTATTAATGGCCCATCAAAGGCATTCTTCATTTCTGTTACACTATTTTTGAACTCTAGAATTTTTTTGATTCTATTTCTTTCTTAGAATTTGTCTCTCAACTTATAATGCACATATGTTCTTGTATGCTATATACTTGATCTGTTAGAATCCTTAGCATATTAATCATTCCAGCATCCTTACTATATCTGTTTGATTGTGATGCTTGCTGTCTCTTCCAACTGTGCTTTTTTTTTGCCTCTTATTATGTCTTGTAATTTTTCCTTGATAGCTGGACATGATATACTGGGTAGATGGAACTGCAGTAAATAGACCTTTAGTAAGGTGGTAGTGAGGTGGTGGGGGGAGAAAATGTTCTGTAGTCCTGTGATGAGTTCTCAGTCTGTTTTGAGCCTGGGATTCTGAACTCTGAATATCACAAGTGCTTCTCAGCTTCCCCTTCTCCACCTAAGGTGGATGGAATAACTAGGGTGCCTGGAGTTAGGGATTTACCTTCCTCATGTAAATGCCTCACGTTTTCTTGGTGGCTCAGTGGTAAAGAATCCACTAAGGCAGGAAACATGGGTTCGATCCCTGGGTTGGGAAAATCCCCTGGAGAAGGAAACAGCAACCCACTCCAGTATTCTTGCCTGGAAAATCCCATGGACAGAGGAGCCTGGTGGGCTATGGTCCATGGGGTTGCAAAAGAGTCAGACTGGACTTAGCAATTAAACAACAACAACAATGTAGGTGCCTAGAGCTGGCTGAAGTAGAACATGGCCCTTCCCTCCGGTAGGTTAGGCTCTGGTAAAGCAGTTTCTCCTGAAGGCAGGCCTTGTAAAGAACTGAGCAACATGTTTCAAAGAAGTCCGAAGCCACCTCCCCCACCTTCCCTACACCAACACCCCCACCTTTGCAGAGAGCAGGAGGTGATTTTTTAATCTCTACTCACTGTAAGAACCTGGTCAAGGTAAAATTCACAAAAGGGGGGGGGGGCGACCCTAAGACTATCCCCCCACCACCATGGAATTTGTAACTTTGCAGTGTATTTTATTTTATTATTTTTTTAATTTTATTTTATTTTTAAACTTTACATAATTGTATTAGTTTTGCCAAATAAGTTAGAGTTGGGAAGGCCTGTGTGGGGAGTTCTTACACCCTCCCAGCCATTATCCCAAATAAAATTGGGGGCAGGAGGAGAAGGGGACGACAGAGGATGAGATGGCTGGATGGCATCCCTGACTCGATGGACGTGAGTCTCAGTGAACTCCGGGAGTTGGTGATGGACAGGGAGGCCTGGCGTGCTGCGATTCATGGGGTCGCAAAGAGTCGGACACGACTGAGCGACTGAACTGAACTGAACTTGCATCTCAGAGAAGAAGCAGGAGGAAGGACTAGTTCTTGTTGCCTAGCAACAAGCCCAGCCAATGGAAAACACTGCAGCTCAGCCTATGAGAAGACACCACCACTCTGAAGGCTTACTTTCCTCCAATGAAATTTCACTTAGAACTGCTGCGGCAGCTACTAAGTTGCTTCAGTCGTGTCCGATTCTGTGCGACCCCATAGAGGGCAGCCCACCAGGCTTCCCCGTCCCTGGGATTCTCCAGGCAAGACCACCGGAGTGGGTTGCCATTTCCTTCTCCAATGCATGAAAGTGAAAAGTGAAAGTGAAGTCGCTCAGTCATGTCCGACTCTTCGCGACCCCATGGACTGCAGCCTACCAGGCTCCTCCGTCCATGGGATTTTCCAGGCAAGAGTACTGGAGTGGGGTGCCATTGCCTTCTCCGTCACTTAGAACAGTCCCTCCCAAAGCCCCATTTTCCCTATAAAAGCAACCTGTGGTTTGCTTGTGGTTAACCAGAGCTTGCGTCTTCTGAATTGCAGTTCTTTCAACTACTCCTGAGTAAACTCATTGAGCTAGTCTGGTAAGTTACCTTTTTTTGAAGTTGACACAAAATTGTCTACTCCGAGCTCCAACAAACAATTCCTCAATTACAGCCATGGTACTGGTTCCTGTGGAGATTTCTGCTTAGGAGTTTCTGTTCTGATAAGTTGGAATTCTCTGTTATTCACCAGTTTCTCCAAATTAAAGGGATAGTGGTTTTCTCTGTGACCTCACTTCTCTGATGGATCTAAGAAGATCTTTTTAAACATATTTTCAGTTTGTTCAGCTTTTTCCTTGTCAGAACAGAGTGATGAATCCCAAGCACCGTTAAGTGCCAGAATGGCATTCTATTTTGTAAGGGGAAAAAAAAAAAATCTTTTCAGGTGTTGCTGCTGCTGCTGCTAAGTCGCGTCAGTCGTGTCCGACTCTGTGCGACCCCATAGATGGCAGCCCACCCGGCTCCGCCGTCCCTGGGATTTTCCAGGCAAGAGTACTGGAGTGGGTTGCCATTGCCTTCCCCATTGTGTTACATAAGTGAATGTTGTGTGACTAGTTTATATTTCTATCAGCAATACCTTGATATGTTGGCGTCCACACAAAAATTCCCACTTCCAAAAGAAATCCATCAAACCTTCAACTTATATGTTTAAGTGGGTAGTATTACCTCTAAAAGCACAAACTGAGCTTCTCTGACCCTGGCAGGTTTTCATAGTGTGTTACAACTTCACGTTATTGTGCATTTGCTTACTGTAGCTCCAGCAGGAGAACAGATTGATTTTTGATGGGAAATACACCCTTCCAGGGACAGGGGAGCCTGGTGGGCTGCCGTCTATGGGGTCGCACAGAGTCGGACACGACTAAAGTGACTTAGCAGCAGCAGCAGGATTTCATTATCTTACCACAATCTTGGTCTAGAGCTCATGGTTTGTGAGATATTGTCATTCATTATTAAGATGAACAATGACGAGCATTGTGGGAAATTTGCATTTGAAAATGCAGTTTTCCTGCTTTACAATTTTGTGGCTTATTTGGTCTCTTCATTCCTGTGTCATTCCTCAAACCTCCTACCCCCACGTGCCTCACTGTGGTTTAGAAGAATGAGCCAGGTTCTGTCCATCTGAGGGAAATGGTACATGCATCACTCCCTGTTACATCGCTCAAGGCATTTTTAGGAGTAGTGTCTTATATTTGGGTAAAACTTTGAAATCCAAAAACCAGTGAAGGGAATGTTCTAGATAGAATAGTGTATGTGTGTGTGTGTATATATATATATATACACACACACATATACAACAAATCAATCCATTGTTCAGGTCCCTCCAAATTCCTTTTAGATTCTTTAAAAAAGTGTACCCCTCTTACTAGGCTTCTGTAAAAATCCACAGTGTGGTGATTTGGGGGGATTTAATCAGTAAATTCCTTTTGGAGGTGGATATTTTAGAGGACAGCAAGTATGGAACAATTCTTTCAGAAGTTTAGCTGTAAATGAGGTCAATCTTGTGAAAACCTGTTTCTTCCAGTACCTGTTTCTGTTACCAAATATTGCATTTCCTAGTGTCAGGAGGGGTTTCTGGGAGAAGGCAGATAATGTAAATCTGCTCCCAAGTTCTTGACAGACTGGGAGACTGATCTTGAATGAATGCACCTGTGCTCAGAGCCGCTGCTCATGGTGGACGGAAGCGCTTCGTGCTCTCAGCTGGGTCTCCAAGGCTCCCATGCTAACCGGCATTCACCTACCTCGCTTCAGGCTTTCTTACACTTTTCAGCTCTCTCACATCTTTAAGTACCTGTAAGGAAAGGGGCCTGAATGAGAGCACCTGTGACCAACAAGAGGCATGTGACTTACACCCCTTAGTCTTCACAAGAGTAACCTTAGTGCCACGTTGCAGGTGCAAACACGGAGCAACAGAAATGTGCTGCGTTCACCCAGAGGGCAGCTTGCAGGATGCAGGGTACATGTGCAATGTGGTAGGTCTGACTCCAGGCCTCTTCTTGGCCTTGTTCGAGCAGCCCTCTTGACCCCATTCCCATGCACGGTTCCCATGCCTCATTCCTTGAACAAGTATAGAGATTTTATTATGTAGATAATATTTTACTCTGGAAGAACAGTCCACAAGTGAAACCATATTCTGAAGATGACAAAGACCTAGATAAAAGCACAGACCACTCCTGGGTGCTGTGTGGCCTTAGTGGGATTTCAGAAAAAAACTTATGTCCCCTATCAATTCTAGTTCAGTGTATCAGTCAGATTTTTCTGCATTAAGACAACCCCTCCAATCCAATGGCTGACAGCAAAGAGCCTTTATTCTCTGATTCCTGGTTCTGTGGTCTTCCTGTTGTTTTAACTGATAAAGGCCAGGCTTGGTCTGGCCAAGCTGGGTTCTAGGCTTTTACTGCAGCTCAGTCTCTGTCAGCTGTCTCATTTCAGGGGCCACGCTGAAAGAGCAGTGTCTACCTGAGGTATTCTTTCTATGCCACCAAGAGCTTTTAAAGCCTTGTTTCTGCTCACATCCTATTGACCAAAGCAAGTCACACACCCAAATTTGGCATCAGTCAGGCAAATAAGTATGCTCCACCCACAGGAACAGGTTCTGCAAAGTCAGGTGGTAAATGATGTAGCAAAGAAGAGTGGAGAACAGGGGACACTTATCCGATCCAGAACACTCAAACTAAACTACTAAAAAGAGATACAGTGGTCTGCTGGTGGCATTCCTGCTCGCATCAGACTTGAAGCTTTGCTGTCTGTCTCAACATGGAAATTTTCAGAACTTCAGTTGGCATCTTTTGAAATGTCTTTGCAAATGACTTTCAGTATGTGGTCCTCCAGTGGACTTTAATTATATCAAAAGAAGTTGTTTTTGATCACAAAATTCACACCAAATGTTTTATTTTTAATTACAATTTTAGGCCCTAAGAGTGCATTCACCTCTGGCTCACTCAGCAAGAGAGTGGCTGCCATGGTATATGCTTTCAAACCATGAAGAAGAGTTTCCACAAGCTGGGCCCTCCCTATGGAGAAAAATTGTGCATGCTGACATTGGGAGGCTAGCTCAAACCTCAGATTATAGAGGGTTGAAGCCAGTGTCTATCTCAGCATTCAACCTTGAGAGATAGTTCACACTGTGTGACCATCAAAGTGCAGATGGTTACTGAGAAGCTTTTCAGAGGTATTCCTGGACTGATGAGGGCAGTTTACACAGGCCTTCAGGGAACTGGACCAGGCATTGGTCTGTAAAAGCCAATAATCAGAGGCTTTGGGGACTAACTCATCTTCTTCCATGTTTGTTGATTGAGATTAACACTTCTGGGAGTTGTGCTGATGGTCTCTGGTATGGGTCCCTCAGGAGAACCTTGCTCCTGCCTGGACAGGTGTGGGGCATAAAATCAGCTTCTTGGGACATAAACTGTTTTCTGCCTGCGAGTGGGTGACGGTCGAAACTTAGACACTCCCTGTGCTGATGTGTCCCTGAAATTGGTCCTATATTCTCCCCACTTGAGGGTGACAGAAGCCCAAGAGATGTTTATCAGACCTAAAGCCAAGAGGATCTAGATCTCATTCTCCTAGGTGCACCAAATAGATTCAAGGAATTAGCTCTGTTAGACAGAATGCCTGAAGAACTATGGACGGAGGTTTGTGACATTGTACAGGAGACAGGAATCAAGACCATCCTCAAGGAAAATAAATGCAAAATGGCAAAATGGTTAACTGAGGAAGCCTTCCAAATAGCTGTGAATAGAAGAGAGGTGAAAGGCAAAGGAGAAAAGGAAAGATATACCCATTTGAATGCAGAGTTCCAAAGAATAGCAAGGAGAAATAAGAAAGCCTTCCTCAGCGACCAATGCAAAGAAATAGAGGAGAACAGTAGAATGGGAAAGACTGGAGATCTCAAGAAAATTAGAGATACCAATGGAACATTTCATGCAAAGATGGGCTCGATAAAGGACAGAAATGGTATGGACCTAACAGAAGCAGAAGATATTAAGAAAAGGTGGCAATAATACACAGCAAAACTAGACAAAAAAAGATCTTCACAACCCAGATAACCACAATGGTGTGATCACTCACCTAGAGCCAGATATCCTGGAATGTGAAGTCAAGTGGGCCTTAGGAAGCATCACTATGAACAAAGCTAGTGGAGATGATGGAATTCCAGTTGAGCTATTTCAAATCCTAAAAGATGATGCTGTTTTGTGGCACTCAATGTGCCAGCAAATTTGGAAAACTCAGCAGTGGCCACAGGACTGGAAAAGATCAGGTTTCATTCCAATCCCAAAGAAAGACAATGCTAAAGAATGCTCAAACTACTGCAAAATTGCACTCATCTCACACACTAGCAAAGTATTGCTCAAAATTCTCCAAGCCAGGCTTCAATAGTACGTGAACTATGAACTTCCAGATGTTCAAGCTGGATTTAGAAAAGGCCAAGGAACCAGATATCAAATTGCCAACATCCGCTGAATCATCAAAAAAGCAAGAGAGTTCTAGAAAAACATCTACGTCTGTTATATTGACTATGCCAAAGCCTTTGACTGTGTAGACCACAACAAACTCTGGAAATTTCTTCAAGAGATGGGAATACCATACCATCTGACCTGCCTTTTGAGAAATCTGTATGCAGGTCAGGAAGCAACAGTTAAAACTGGATATGGAACAACAGACTGGTTCCAAATAGGAAATGGAGTACATCAAGGCTGTATATTGTCACCCTGCTTTTTAACTTATATGCAGAGTACATCCTGAGAAATGCTGGGCTGGATGAAGCACAAGCTGGAATCAATATTGCCAGGGGAAATATCAATAACCTCAGATATGCCGATGACACCACCCTTATGGCAGAAAGTGTAGAAGAACTAAAGAGCCTCTTGATGAAAGGGAAAGAGGAGAGTGAAAAAGCTGGCTTAAAACTCAACATTCAGAAAACTAAGATCATGGTGTCAGGTCCCATCACTTCATGGCAAATAGATGGGAAAACAGTGGAAACAGTGACAGACTATATTTTGGGGGGCTCCAAAATCACTGTAGATAGTGACTGCAGCTGTGAAATTAAAAGATGCTTACTCCTTGGAAGGAAAGCTATGACCAACCTAGACAGCATATTCAAAAGCAGAGACATTCCTTTGCCAACAAAAATCCATCTAGTCAGTATCGTGCATCGAACCTGGACTGGCAACTCATTTCATACATGATATTTACATGTTTCAATGCCATTCTCCCAAATCTTCCCACCCTCTCCCTCTCCCACAGAGTCCATAAGACTGTTTGGCGGATTCATTTTGATATTTGGCAAATCTAATACAGTTATGTAAAGTTTAAAAATAAAATAAAATTAAAAAAAAAAAAAAAAGTAAAAAAAAAAAAAAAAAAAAAATCCATCTAGTCAAAGCTATGATTTTTCCAGTGGTCATGTATGGATGTGAGCGTTGGACCATAAAGAAAGCTAAGTGCTGAAGAATTGATTCTTTTGAGCTGTGGTGTTGAAGACTCTTAAGAGTCCCTTGGACTGCAAGGAGATCCAACCAGTCCATTCAAAAAGAGATCAGTCCTGGGTGTTCTTTGGAAGGACTGATGCTGAAGCTGAAACTCGAATACTTTGGTCACCTGATGCAAAGAACCCATTAGAAAAGACCTCTAAAAAGACCTCAGAAAAGACCCTGATGCTGGGAAAGATTGAAGGCGGGAGGAGAAGGGACAGACAGAGGATGAGATGGTTGGATGGCATCACTGACTCAATGGACATGAGTTTTAGTAAACTCTAGGAGTTGGTGATGGACAGGGAGGCCTGGCTTGCTGCAGTCCACGGGGTCTCAAAGAGTTGGATACGACTGAGCAACTGAACTGAAGTCATGTGTGTGGGATATTTAGCCAGCAGGCTCCAGTACACAACACAAAATCAGTTCATTTCCTTCCCTCCAGTGGCAAGGGCTGATTTCCCTAGACCTCAGGTGGTGTAAAATCATGGCCGGGAGCCTCACAGGGCACTGGTGCAACCAACTGTGCCCCAGGTTCTCACTGTTCTTACTCCATATTATTGAGCACCTATTTTGCTTTGTCATTGAAGGTGGAGGGCTTCCCTGGTGGCTCAGTGGTGAAGAATCTGCCTGCTGATGCAGGAGGCACATGTTTGATCCCTGGGTCGGGATGATCCCTTGGAGAAGGAAATGGCAACCCACTCCAACATTCTTATCTGGAGAATTCCATGGACAGAGGAACCTGGTGGGCTACAGTGCATAGGGTCACAAATAGACATGACTTAGTGACTGAACAGCACAACTAAAGGTGGAAAAATGAGTAAGACAAGGGTTCTGCCTCTTGGAGCTTCTATTGCAATGGGATAGATGCAGGGTGACCAGTTGCATGGATCTGAGGTCATTTTAGATTTTGGGAAGGGCAGCAGAAATACCCTGCAAGCCAAAGTGAGGAGTGTGGACTTTGGTCATAAGCGTGGAGGTAGCCACTTGGGGCTCCTAGCATGGACATGAGATCATGTGCTTTAAATTTGGAAAGGTCACTGCCCCCCAGGTCCATGTACCATACACACCACCAGTTCAGAAAGTAGACACTGAATTTTCATCTCTCAGTTGATCCCAGTATCAGTCTTTTCTACTCAAATGTGATGTCCTCAACAAACTCCTTTGATTACCCTTTTTGGAAAAATCATCTTTTAAAAAATTTCATAAGAATTCTTTTCCAGGTGATTCTGTGAGATCTTTCATCTCCCTTCTCCAGAGACTTATTCAGGGTTAGTAGGAACAGCTTGCATAGAATAGAATTTGTTTCACGAGCCATTTCTCAGGTCATTATTATAATTCCTTAGGTAAAAGGTGATTTTAAAAACACTCTTAGAAATAAGACACCAGTGCTCATAAGTTTGAGAAGCTGATGAAGCTTGCATAGATGGTAACCTTGTGTCCCATAAAAATGCAGCTCATTCAGACCTGCTTTGCAGAGCAGAGACAACTTGAAAACTTCATGTTCCACAGTTATTTTTTAAGGGAAAGCAAAAGTTACTCAAGTCTGAGGTGAATATAGTAGAATTTATGGGGTATTATTCACTATGGCACACATAATGTCAAGTGAAATGAAAGAATGGGCGTGAGGAGATTAAGAAGTATAGAAATTTCCTTTCTTTATGACCAATTCTAGAGGTCGTGTTTGGAAAATCAATACTAAGCTGATACCAGTGAGGGGTAAGGCAGGGCCATGGGGAAAGGCATGGTGTCACAGAAGTCCTGTTGTGAGCCAGTGAGTTTCAGATGTTCAGATTTTATTAATAACTGTGTCAAAAATTACAGTACCTACATGTTGAGGAATAACCAGCTTGTACATGGTCCCCAGGGGCTTCTTGGGCCCAAGTTATGCTCTTCAGTGAAGATAGTAAGTGCTAGACTGGGGGCTGCCACCTGAGAAAGAGGGCAGGGCATCAGAGGCCCAGGGCTATCAGGTATGGTCCTCACAGGAGGCTCTGTACTTGGGCAACAAACTTTCTGACCACAGGGGCCTTCAGGCTGACTTCCTTCCTTCCTTTGGAATTTGAAACAGGCTTGCATCTGGACTGGAGTCTCTGAAGGAGAAGCACTGTGGTGATCATCCTTCTGCAGAGATGTGAGGCTGAACTGAATGCTAGAGTGTGGATGGAGGGAGGGAAGTTGATAGATCCAGGTCAGGGGGCAGAGGGGGAAGACTGGCTCTGGCCCTGCCTCTGCTTGAGTTCCCCTATAGTCATTTTTTTTTTCACTTCTGTAAAATGATAAAGATTGTATACATCTTGAAGGGAGTTTCGAGGGTTTGGAGCTGTATTAGGTGGAAGCCAGAGGTGCCAGGACTTCTAAGAAGAGGCTTCCACCCCATGCCCATCCATAGCCACGTGCAGTATCATTGATTCCTCTTCAGGTAGGTGCTGGTCCACATCACATTTATCATATTAGTGAGTGATTCTAAGTTCATTAAAGCTTGTACAACACAGACTATACTTTGCATACCTCTTGATTGTATTCAGGATGTATCCAAATTAAACATCTTTGACCAGCTCCTCCCTCAATACACTGTCACTGTCCATTTAGAAGCCAACTCATCTTCATTCTTCTCCCTTCTTTTCCTTGGGCTGTTGTGAAGATTACTTAGTATTGGCATGCATTTTACTTAGTGACTTGTACATAATAATTACTTGCTAAATGTTAACAACAGGAACAACAGCAGCAATTTTGCTATTTCAAGATTTCTATGTAGTGGGGCAGCCTCACTTGCCAATGTGAACCTGGCTTATGACCTCTGAAAGTGAAGTGAAAGTTGCTCAGTCGTTTCCAACTCTTTGTGACCCCGTGGATGATACAGTCCATGGAATATCTCCAGGCCAGAATACTGGAGTGGGTAGACATTGCCTTCTCCAGGGGATCTTCCCAACCCAGGGATCAAATCCAGGTCTCCCACATTGCAAGTGGATTCTTTACCAGCTGATCCACAGGGGAAGCCCTCTGCACCTCCCAAAAGTAAAATATGATTGTGATTTCATGCTAATGACCAACAGACTCCCCAGCTCTTTTCCCTCTGTAATTAACTTATAAAACATTCTCTATTGTGCATGTTCCCAAGATGACAACTAGAAAAGTTTAGAGAAAGAGTGCTCTCCAGGCAAGACATAATACCTCACTTCCTCAAATTCGTGAACAGATGCTGATGGCTGTCATAGTTTCCTTTCCCCCAAAAGCAGAGGTTAGGGTTGAGTTTGGAAGAGAGTTTCATGAATGGTAGGTAGTAGGGGAGAAAGACAAGGAGAGGGGGTCAGCAAAGAAGATCTAGCTGAGCATCACTGCTGTGGACCATGGGAGCATCCACCCACTGGGCAGCATTCAGTGTGCCCCTCAGCCTTCTCCACCAAGGGGCGGGTGATCTGATGCGGGTACCCACCACCTCATTAATCATGACTGAAGGATGCTCCTGGTGCCTTTGATTCCCTGACACTTCAGACTTGCCCCATAGTGGGCAGTGAGAACCCACAGTTGAAAGGCAGCAGGTGCCAGTGGGTGTAAGTTGAGCCAGGATGCGAGGATTACACATGCCACGGGGATGTATGTAGGGCATGGTCTGAGTCTTCCACAGTGATGCAACTGATTGATATGCCATATTGTATGTGTATATGTATGCAAATGGGCTTCCCCTGGTGGCTCTGCAGTGAAGAATCTGCCTGCAAGGCTGGAGATGTAGGAGACGCAGGTTCAATCCCTAGGTCAGGAAGATGCCCTGGAGCAGGGCATGGTGAGCTGTTCCAGTATTCTTGCCTGGAGAATCCCATGGCCTGAGGAGCCTGGTGGGCCACAGTCCGTAGGTTTGCAAAGAGTCGGATATGACTGAAGCAAATGAGCATGCATACGTATATGCAAATACAAGCCTGCTGTATTAATGTGTATACATATGTATGACACAGCCTGCATTGTCCTTTCAAGCAGCAGCTAAGACTCCACCCTGTTGAGGACGGGCTGCAGATGCCTCCCTCTTGCCTTCCAGGTGCCCTTTGGCTCTGCTGAGAGAAGCCAGCGACGCCCTCGTTAGCATGCTGCCGCCATGCTCACTGCAGTGACGGGGCCAGGGTCAGCCTTATTACTTCACCTGTTTTATCTCTTGTGAAACTCAGCCGTTAGCCAGAATTGTCTGAGTGGCTGCTCTGGCAATTGCTTAACGGTGAGGTTCCTTCAGCTCATTTCTCTCAAGTAATTTGATTCCATCACGCTATCAGAATTGCTTTTTTTGGTTTGGAAGGAGGCCTGGGGGAGGGGGTTGATGGAAAGCTGTTTTGAGGTTAACAACAATCCTTGTCCTGTAAGTTTCCCCGTGTCCACCACACTCCCCATCTGCATGCTTCTACCTCTCTCACCCACGCAGGGCAGGGGTGGATGTGTGTTCAGGAGGTTGGTGAAGTATGTTCTGAGCAAAACACAACCCAGCTCACGTTGCATCTTCTTTTACCTGAGCTTGTAAAGTGTGTTGTTTCACTGTCTACTTAGTCCCCACACCAGAATTCGTGTGCTAAGATAGAAAAAGATTGTGGCTATCCTCTTAAAAAATCAAGCAAAGTATAATTTTACATTAAGTCAATGTTGAAAATCCCAGTTCAACTGATGTTAACATTTCAATAAGCCCAGTAATTCATGATTCCCCTCATTTAGGACAGATTTTCATCAATGCAGAAAATCCCATGTTTAATAACTGATATTTTTATTTTACTTGAGTTTGTGTGTAAATAGAAACATTAAAAGCAGCAGCATGCTTTCCTCATTAAAGACTTGATGGGGAGGGAGGATTTAAAAGTAGATGTGAATTTAATGGGCAGAGTTTGAGTTTGATTTTTTTTTTAACTATTGCTTCTTTTTTTTTTTTTGGATATTTATGGCCATTTGGCCCCAACTGGGTGCTTATAGTCACCCTAAGGGCTGGTAAGTGTGGCAACCACTTTGTAAATAATATGCAATGGACATGGAGATTTATGATCCCATAAAGTTGTTAGTATTTTATCACAGCCTTGGGCCAAGTGCCTGGCTGGGTAGAGTTGATAATATGGATTAAATACCCTCTGAGGTGAAGGCCACTCCAGAAGAAATTGTGTAGCTAAAAAAAAATGATTCAGTACACAAACAGTAGTTTTTACATTTATGAGGTTTGCCTGGGCATTGATCACTAGGTGGTTTTCTTCTTACAACTGCTAGAGAGGCACCGGCAGTTAAAGCACAGGTGATACTGGAAACTGGGCTGGAAGATGAGGGGAAATGCAGGCCCTGGGTGGACTATAAACGGTAGATGGGTTGAATATTTTAAAACATGGATTAACTGTCCTGGGTATTCTGTTCAATTTGATTTTTAACTCTTTTGCATGCTAAGAACTTCTCAGAAATAATTGATTTAGGGCATTACCATCTGCCTCTGTATGATGTAGTAATCTATAGCTCCAAGCATACCTCACTGTGAGTTTAAAACGGAAGTTGATCCATTGCTTCTTCCTCAAAAATGGGCAGAGTATGTTATATTTATTTTGGTAGACTGTGCTGGATTTTCAATAGAATATATTTGTTTTATAACAACAGGACAACTTTAATTTCTCCATAGGAGCCTATAGACAAAGTAAAGATATTTGTGTGCTCAACTGTTTCCAGCTCTTTGCCACCTCATGAACTGATATTGGGAAATTATCAACAATAGCGATTTTTTTTTTTTAAGAAAGCTAGAGAGGAAAATTGTCAATGACAAAGTCAAAGCCAGATTCACTCCAATTATGTTGGAAACAATTAGGGTTTTCCACAATTCCAATAAACAGTGTCTTGGGTAGAGACTTCAATGACTCTTCGCTGCTGTTATCTTTTCTGCAGCTTGATGCAAAGAGAAAATATAAGGTAATAACTGAGTGAGAGAAAATGGCTAAAGTGGTATTTGATACTCCATGGATGAAAAGCATTGCAAACTCAACTTGCTGTTTTGGTTTCCCCACTCTGTTGCTTCTCCCTTTCGTCTCCACTTTTCCCTCTTCTGTTCTGATGTTCTGTTGACAGAATTTGTCCCCTCATGGTTTAAGTACTCACTGCTTTGTAGAGAGAAAACAAGAGAGTCAGAAAGTGTGTCTGAGCTTCTAGCTATAAAAGGTATTGATTAGCCTAAAGCTGTCCTTAATGGCTTTAAATGTGGTCAAGAAAATATAATGAAGTACATCCTGGCATGTTAACTAACTAAAAAGATAACTACATTGTTTTAAACTTTAATACATTTCTGTTGGGACTGCACATCAGTACAACGCTTTGGAAACCTGGTAGGAGCTGCCAGTCCTACCATCTGGGGAATGAACCTCTGGACCCATAGCCCCAACTCCTGGGTACATTCTCAGCAGAAACAAGTGCTTTTGTTTTCAGCGTGGCATGTAAAAGAATGTTTATGGCAGCTTTATTCACAATAGCCCCAAACTGGAAACAATCCAATTATCCATCAATACTGGAATGGATAAGTTGTGGAATATTCATGCAGTGGAATGCAGCCCTCCAGTGAAAAAAAATGAGCTTCTGCTGCACGTGTGAATATAGCATGGCTATATGGATACATGGGTAAATCAGGTAGGCATAATATTGAACAAAATACAGACAGTGCACATTGTCTATGTATATGAATTGTAAAAGCAAACACAGCTAATCTGTGATTAGCTGTTCATTCAGGGCATAGGTATTGACCTGAGGCAAGACAGTTTTCTGCAGTGTTGGAAGTGTTTTATATCTTGATGTGGTGAATAGTGTATATGTGTGTGTGTGTGTATATATAGACACACACACATGCACATATGTGTATGTGTGAAAAACTTTGCAAGCAATTTAAATACAAAAATAAATTTAAAAAATATTGTGTGAGTTGGCTTCACCATTGACAGCAAAAGTTAATCTTAATAACCCTAATGAATGAGGAACTAAGTAGCTTTGGAATGACAGAAGCATGTTCTGTGCACACCTGGACACACACACAACTCCCTGCATGCTTGGCCCTGAATTGCTAATGGTTTGCTCAGCCTCATTGACCCTCATACTTGGAAGAGACTTTCTATGTCATCTAATTCAATGATTCATCTGCAGCTTGTCTGCAGCCTTGCCTCTGGGTGGCCATTCTGCTTTTGTGAACAAAAGCCCCCTGGTGACCAGAATACCATTGAAACCTCCTGAGGCAGGCCTTACTGTCCTCAGGAGCCTGGGCACAAATCCGCCCTTGTCTATTCTTTGGTCTTGCTTGTAACCCTTGGGGTCTTGCAGTTAAGTGGACAAAGGATTGTGTGGTTGCTATTTACCCAGAATATAGTATAATATTTATTTTGTTTACTTACACTGCTGACAGGAAGTATGTTTTCAGGGATATTTGTATGGATATTTTCCTCCCCTTTTAATTACAGCATAGCTTCCCACCAGGAGCTATATTTTCTAAAATGCAGTTTCTCAATAGTTTTCCCTTAGGGATGAAATAGGATAATGTGGATACATCATTTCTGCTTGGACATCTCATACCATACTCTTGAGCTAAGCGCTCTTGTTCTCCCAGTAATTAACCATTCCTGCTGTCGGTGCAAAAGTTCGTGAGTCCACATGTACTTATTGATCATTTTCTATGTGCCAGCAATGTTTTGGGGATACATGATAAGTAAAAACAGGTGTGGTAGCTTATCTCCTTAGAACTTTCACTCTATGAAGATTGTTAATCAAATATTTCCATAAATTAACATAAAATTGCAACTCCAGTGAGTGCTGCAAGGAAAAGGCACGTGGTCTTATGAAAGCATGAGGTGGGTAGTCGTCTATATCAGAGGAGCCTTCCCTGGTGGAGTGTTGGCTGAACAGAGGGCAAATGTTAAAATGAGCTAGGAAAAGACAAAAATGCCATTTCTGGAAGAGGAAACAGCATGAGCAAGGCCTCATGGCAGGAAGGTGAAAAGGAACATGCCACATTCAAAGACTAGAAAGAAGGTCAGTGTGGCTGGAATGAGAAAGCAGAGAGTAAAACAACGTGAGACAAAGTCAGACCACTCAGGAGAGAAGTGTCAGCACGAATCTGGGGAGTGGTCTGAGGACAGAGCAGCCTTCAAAGGCTTGCAAAGGCTGTTCTTTGGAAAGTTGCTGAACATTCTAAAAAGAAGAGGTTTTGGGGAGATAGCTTTGGAATGGAAATATTACATCAGGGTCCACAGTGTGATCTGGGGAGGAGGTAAGGTAGGGGTTGTCATCAAAAATGACCAGGTCAGGGAACTGGCAAACCAGGTGTTGAGTGAGTCATCATCTTGGATGTTAAAAGTGCCCAAGGTTATTACAAACCTGGAGGTGGAGATGAAAACTATAACTCAGTGCCAGAGGTTTGATGAATGTGGGAAAGTGACCAGGAGGTCACACATAATTGAGAAGTGACCACAGTTGCCATGGTTCTAGGAGAACTTGTATAATTTCTCTGTGGGGAATTACATCTTCTAAAGGTTAATGCTGATGGCCATTGCAACTGAGCGTGATTACAGAATTTATTAGCTTTGTATAGCCCTATAATTTTACTATTTAAATACCTCTTGAACACATCAAAAAGTTGGAGGCTTTCATGGGAAGAGAATAGAGGTAAGACAAATCTAGAATGGCCCCTGGGGTGTATACTCAAGCTAAGGTGCTAAGGTTTATTCTGGAAGAGCCGGGGAGTCAGCCAAGGCTGCCATTGTTTTGAGTAAGGTGGTGGTAACTGTACTTTAGGAGAATCCCCTGAAGGCGGTGCTGGATAGGCGAGAGAAGGGGAGACAACCAAGAGCACAGGCACAAGTCAACTGCAGTTGTTGGGGCGAAAGCGGATCAGACCTTCTGAGATCAATGGATGAGGAAGAATGGGGTGGTGTCAGATCTGCCAGAGGGACACTGTGGGACCAGGTTACCGGGGGGAAGCCACTGACTCTGCAGCTGCTGAAAGAGAGGCGGAGCCTTGGGCAGAACCAGAAACTCAGGAAGGGGTTCCTCTTGTGGACGAATGCACGTTGCACTTTTGGTTACACATTGTATGTCCAGCTCTACAGCCCATCGGGGGGGCACCTGGGTAATTACAAATGTAGGTTTCCAACTCAGGGGAGAGATGGACTGGAAAGCTCACTGTGGTTAACCCCTAACCACGTACGCCCATTCTGGCCACCTTGTTTTTCTTTGCAGCCGACTAAGACTCCTTCTGCTCCCCTACATCACTTTCTCTCACCTTTTCCATCAGTTGCTTGCTGCTCACACCTTATTCCCAAGGACAGTGTCCCCTCGGCTCCTGACATACAGTTCCCTTTCCCAAATATTCTGCTGTTTTCTAGAAAGTAGCCCCTTCCTTCCTCAGCTCTCATTCGTGTCCCTACACTCCTAAATGCCCTTGTTTGCTGGATTGTGATGGCCTCTTCTTATTTCCTCCCTCCCAGCTTTGGGATTTAAAGACAAGGACTGGTTAGGGTCTATCTATTCAGATATATCCATAAGTACATATGTGTATGTACATATATCCCCTTTTCTAATTAAATAATGGGGTTCCCAGGTGGCACTAGTGGTAAAGAACATAAGAGAAGTGGGTTTGATCTGTTTGTTTAGTGAATTAGCTAATGAACCGACAGGCTTTTCTCATTTTAAGAGTTTTATATTTTGAAGACTTCATTTAAGGAAAGTGAAACTATGTACAACAAAGCCATAATCCCAAATGTCATAAACGAATCTGCAAGTTTGAGAACGTGTGTACTTGTTTTCATATGGCAGGGTTCTCTCTCTCCTATGACAGTGACCAAGTGGAGCTTGGCACTGCTTTATTTTGGTCCCTTTCCTTTTATACTCTTTCACAAAGCATGTAGAGACTTAATTACAAAAGCAACACTTACTTTTGGAAGTGGGGACAGACAAGTCCACTTTTATTTCTCTCTCACATTTTCTCTGAAAGTCCACTGAGATTTAAACCATTAGTATTTAAACCATTAGAACTCCTGGAATATATTCTTTTCAGTGGTGGTGGTGGGGGATGGGGTTCAATCCCTGGTTGGGGAACTATGATCCCATATGCTGTGCAGTGTGGCCAAAAGATAGAAAAAAAGAAAATCCAGGAGTAGAATATACAAATCTGTAGAGACAAAGTATATTAGTACTTGCCAGGAGCTGAGGGAGAGGTGAGATTGCGGAGAGTAATGAGTACAGAGCTTATTTTTTGGATGGTGAAAATATCCTGGGATCAGTGATCATGACTGCACAAGTTTGTGGACATCAAAACTGCTAATCTATATGGTTTAAAACACTTAAAAGATTTTTTTTAAAAAATCCAGGAGGGAAGAGACACTGAAACATGAAAAATTAGTTAAAAACATTTAATACCAAAGAAGATGAAGACTGAGTGAAAGACTACAGACTTTTGTGACTAGGAAGCCAGTGGTGAGCTTGAGTTTTAATAGAAGAGTCACTCCCATCTCTCCTTTATTCCCCATAAATGAGTAACTTATAAGGTTTTCCCCTCACATTTATCTCTATTGGCAGAATGTCTGTGATTCTTTGAGTTCTTGAATGTGTTTGGTTTACATGCACTACAGGATGAGCTTTAGAAACTCTGATTATGTGTGCTCATGCTCATTGATGTGTTATAAGTGCATCATTCTTCCTGCCCTTCTAAAACCAAACCTGTACTATAAAATCAGGTCCTTTCATGTTGCCATTTCCAATGGCTTTAAGTGGAGCAGGCATTGCCTTTCTTGAATTTGTACAATATCTTTCAGTGGTTTGACTATGTGACCAGTCTCTCACCCTGTCTTCTGCCAGCTCATTGATGGAGGGCTGCTGACTGTGTTACCCTGGGTCCACCACATGCAGTCTCTGACCTGAATTTATTTGATTTGTCAGCTGAGGGTAACAGGCTTTAATATGACATCTTGAAAAGAAGAGAAGTGAAAGGCAAAGATATACCCATTTGAATGCAGAGTTCCAAACAATAGCAGGGAGAGATGAGAAAGCCTTTCTCAGTGATCAGTGCAAAGAAATAGAGGAAAACAATAGAATGGGAAAGACTAGAGATCTCTTCAAGAAAATTAGAGATAGCAAGGGAACATTTCATGCAAAGATGGGCTCAATAAAGGACAGAAATGGTATGCACCTAACAGAAGCAGAAGATATTAAGAAGAGGTGGCAAGAATACACAGAAGAACTGTATGGAAAAAGATTTTCATGACCCAGATAATCACACTGGTGTGATCAGTCACCTAGAGCTAGATATCCTGGAATGTGAAGTCAAGTGGGCCTAAGGAAGCATCACTACAAACAAAGCTAGTGGAGGTGATGGAATTCCAGTGGAGCTATTTCAGATCCTAAAAGTTGATGCTGTTATAGCACTGTACTCAATATGCCAGCACATTTGGAAAACTCAGCAGTGGCCACAGGACTGGAAAAGGTCAGTTTTCTTTCCAATCCCAAAGAAAGGCAATGCCAAAGAATGCTCAAACTACCGCACAATTGCACTCATCTCACACACTAGCAGAGTAATGCTCAAAATTCTCCAAGCCAGGTTTCAACAGTATGTGACCTGTGAACTTCCAGATGTTCAAGCTGGTTTTAGAAAAGGCAGAGGAACCACAGATCAAATTGCCAACTTCAAAAGCAAGAGAAGTCCAGAAAAACATCTATTTCTGCTTTATTTACTATGCCAAAGCCTTTGACTGTGTGGATGACAATAAACTGTAGAAAATTCTGAAAGAGATGGTAATACCAGACCACCTGACCTGCCTCTTGAGAAATCTATATGCAGGTCAAGAAGCAACAGTTAGAACTGGACATAGAACAACAGACTGATTACAAATAGGGAAAGGAGTACGTCAAGGCTGTATATTGTCACCCTGCTTATTTAACTTATATGCAGAGTACATCCTGAGAAATGCTGGGCTGGATGAAGCACAAGCTGGAATCAAAACTGCCAGGAGAAATATCAATAACTTCAGATATGCAGATGATACCACCCTTATGGCAGAAAGTGAAGAAGAACTAAAGAGCTTCTTGATGAAAGTGAAAGAGGAGAGTGAAAAAGTTGGCTTAAAGCTCAACATTCAGAAAACGAAGATCATGGCATCTGGTCCCATCACTTCATGGCAAATAGATGGGTAAACAATGGAAATAGTGGCCGACTTTATTTTCTGGGGCCCCTAAATCCCTGCAGATGGTGGCTGTGGCCATGAAATTAAAAGACACTTGCTCCTTGGAAGGAAAGTTATGACCAACCTAGACAGCATATTAAAAAGCAGAGACATTCTTTTGCCAACAAAGGTCCATCTAGTCAAGGCTATGCTTTTTCAAGTAGTCATGTATGGATGTGAGAGTTGGGCTTTAAAGAAAGCTGAGTGTCAAAGAATTGATGCTTTTGAACTGTGGCATTGGAGGAGACTCTTGAGAGTCCCTTGGACTACCAAGGAGATCCAACCAGTCCATCCTAAAAGGAGATCAGTCCTGGGTGTTCACTGAAAGGACTGATGTTGAAGCTGAAACTCCAATACTTTGGCCACCTGATACGAAGAGCTGACTCATTTGAAAAGACCCTAATGCTGGGAAAGATTGAGGGCAGGAGGAGAAGGGGATGACAGAGGTTGAGTTGGTTGGATGGCATCACTGACTCAATGGACATGAGTTTGGGTAAGCTCTGGAAGTTCCTGATGGACAGGGAGACCTGGTGTGCTGTAGTCCATGGGGTCACATAGAGTCAGACACGACTGAGTAACCGAACTGAACTGTATGAGAAAATTATGTGAAAATTTTGTGAAAGCTGTTAAGCAATTGTAAATCTTTTTAATAGATAACCATACAACTGAAGAGACAATTAGTTCTCTATTGCCCTTCTTGCTCTAGATGGGTGTAGGACCAGTGCCCTTGTATATAGCATTGCAGACTTCATCTCCTGTGATGTGAAGTGTAGAGTGTGTAGACCACTTACTAAGGTCTGCCTTGCTCAGTACTAAATGGTTGGATTGAATGTTGACTAAATGAGGAAAAAACCCAGTATCCATCCATGACTGACTCTCTATAACCTTTGCCTTTTTTAAAAAATGTGTCTTCTTCTGCTTTTCACTTAGGTTTTCCAAATGAGCCTGCTGCAGTCATCGCCCTTAGCACCATTAAGGAATGGCTGGCCAAGAATCAGCACGAGGTAGGGGAACACAGTCAGTGAACATACAAGATGCTATGATTTGATCCTCAGTTTTTAAAAGGCAGATACATTTTTTCCATAAGTATCCAGTAGACCTAGTCATTGAGCCAAAGACGGGTGATTGATTATCTTTCTGTAATTATTGACTGAAGACATGAGGTTGATTGGTTTTGGTGGTGAAGATGGGCAAAATGGTCAGATTTATTTAGCCATGATCTCACTTTTGCTTCTTCAGAAAAAAAATGGGTTTTTGCATAAAAGAACTGGGTGGGTTTCATTAAGATGAAGAATTCAGGGATCGTCTGGTTCTGTTTTCCTGAAGGAGTTACCTTTGTTGATAGGGGATTTCTGATGTTTGTTAATTTTTTTTCAGTAATCTAAGATCACTTTATATATAACCAATCTTTAAAGCAACCTCAGAGTGTGATATTGGAGTGGGTTTGACTGCACTAAATCATCATGATGGGGATTTTTTTTTAATGAAACTGAATATTCCCATCATTGTACATCATGCCTATTATTCTACTTATTTAATAAGATCTTTGGGATATATGCAGTGATGTGTAAAAGGATTATTCAAGTAAACCAAGGAACACAATAAGTAAATATGCTATGGAGGCTTGGATTTTAGAAGTTCAGTGATTAACATATAACAGCAAATAGGTATCAGACAACACACAATATTGTACATTTTTCTTATGATTTTGGTTTTGTCCTCATTTGCTCACATGAGTACTGTAAAGTATTTTGTTACATTTATGATGGCCCATGAATTTAGCTTTCTCCTTTGGCAGGAAATAGATTATTTGGAAATGTCTGGGTATGGAAAGAGACTATGGGAGTTTCCTAATGAGAGCTCTTGGTGCTTTTGTGTATTTAAAGAAACAGCAGTGTCATTTTGGGTAATTACTGTGATTTCAGCATTTTTAAAACAGGTATGAACATTGTTGATCTCAAGTAGAAGACCACGTGATCAGACATACTCATTTTGGTGCTTGCTTTTTCTTTTCCTCTTACTTTTAAAAGATGTACATAGGACAACTTCAATTTCGAGGATAACTTTAATAACCTCAAAGATGCAGAGTAAAAATTAAACCAAAATAGACAGTTTCCTAAACATTTATTTGACATGTATTAGTTTCACAACAATCTTACAGAACATATAGGGTTGGTATTGCTATCCTTCAGAGAAGGCAATGGCACCCCACTCCAGTACTCTTGCTTGGAAAAGCCCATGGACGGAGGAGCCTGTTAGGCTGCAATCCATGGGGTCGCTAAGAGTCGGACAAGACTGAGCGACTTCACTTTCACGCATTGGAGAAGGAAATGGCAACCCACTCCAGTGTTCTTGCCTGGAGAATCCCAGGGATTGGGGAGCCTGGTGGGCTGCTGTCTATGGGGTCGCACAGAGTCGGACACGACTGAAGCAACTTAGCATAGCGTAGCATAGCATTGCTATCCTTTTCTTCATCTGGAATCAAATGGTTAAATGACAAACTCAAAACTTCAGCGTCTCAGAGCCAAGAGTCTGACCTGCCTCTCCTGATGCTAAGAGCCATTCCTCCTTGGAATGCTGCTGAGGCTAGGAGAGATGTTCAGTTCCTTTGAAAGCTGGTAATCGTCAATATATCTCTCGGTCATAGTGAAGACTCTAGGACCATCTGCTTGGCAAAAATGTAGTGTTTCATGAAAACTGGTAAATGAGCTTGTGTATTGGTATGAATTCATCATTTCCAGTAAAGTAATAATCCAAGGACATTTCCCACATTGGAAATCCCCATGAGCCATCTTGGCACATGATGTGAATACACATAACTACACAAAACATAAGTAATGAGGAGGAACAAGCTTGTTGGTCATGTCTATACCTCACTGACACGTTTTTCTGATGGAGTCTCCCTACTTATACTATTCAGAGAGTTATTTTTTTTCAGATACTTGTTAGTTTAGCTTTCCCACCTAATGTTTTTTTTTTTTCTTTTTTTTTGCTCTGATCTCCTTACTAGGCTACTATCTATGAGTTCACTCTTTTGCTGTCTTATTCTTTCCATGCTCATGTCTTGGGTTCATTGTAGGGAATCTACATAATTTGGATTAAGAAACTTAACTTAGTTATTGTCATTAGAACTTTAAACATAGCCTATGCGAATGCTTTTTCAAGAGGCTCCCTACTTAAATATGCATCAGCTAATTTAATTTCAACAAGTCAGGTTTTGCCTAATAAATGAAATTATAAGTCACAGGACATAGATAAAAGCTATACAAATGGATTATCTAGCAATATTTTGATGTATTTTTTGCTCTGTGGACAAACTAGGTTAAGAACTTTTTCAGTTGTCTCTTCATGGCAGTATTCTTTTGGCATCCTGATTGTTTAAGCTATTTATTCATTAATTCACTCTTTTGATAATTATATTTTGACTCTCACTAAAAACCAGACACTTTGCTAATACTAGGGACAGAATGCTGAAAAACAATATTTTCTTATGATGTTCATAGTCTAGGAAAAGAGAAATCTAAATTAAACAAATAAATAGAACATCTCAAAGAGTACAAAGTAAAACCAAGTAATTGCATAGTGGATTCTCGGGGGATGTGGTTTTACAGAATGTAGAGATTGTTCTGAGGACATCACTTTGGGATGAAGATTTGGACGATGGGAAGGAGTAAGCCAAGCCACACAAGAGGTCTTCAGGAAGGACATTCCACACAAAGGGAAGGCAAGAGGCAGACCCTGAGGGGAGAAAGTTTACTGTTTGCAAGAACAATAAAAGAGATAGTGTGGTGGAACAGAGAGAGAAAAGAATAGCAGGAGACAAATTTGGACAGACAGTCAGGGGCCAGATGGGAGTGTTTTGATTTCATGGAGAGACCTTGACTTTTATGCTAAGGCTTTTAATGGGAAATTGTTGAGGGTTTGGGACAAGGAGTAGCATGAGCAGATTCACCTTGAGAATGACCAAAGTCTGGTTGCTACTTGGAGGATGGACTTGAAAAATGTCTGAGTGCAAAAGGGAAGGCTGATTAAGGGGGCCCTGCAGTAAATCCAGGCAAGAGACAAATGTTGCTGGGAACACAATGATGGTGGAAAAGGGGGCAAGGGGGTCGGGTTTAACATACATTTTTTTTTTCAGAACAGTTGATTTGATTCTATCCTGTTACACAAATCACACATTCCCACATTGAGAGGCCTGACTGGTACACCTGGGCCCAGCGGTGGGACTGGGAAAAGCGTGTTCCGTTCATCCACCATCAGCTTGCTTCACTTGCCCACAGTTTAAGCTCTGAGGGTGCTGTTGTCACCACATATTTAAGGGGACTCGGGGACCTGGAGCCCAGCTGAACAAATATTAATAGTGCAGTTGGCTCTGACTGCAGTGGCTCAAACGGAAGAGATGGAGCAGCACGTCCTTAAAAACAGGAAGGCGAACCCTCAAGAGGATATAATTAGGGCACATCGGTGACCCACCAGAACTAAGAAATATAATGACTTCTGACTGAGAAATTGAGAAAACAAAAGAGAATATTCACTACTGAGAGTTGAATTATTGCTCTGGGAAGACCAGAGAGATGGATTATCTTAAACAAAGACCAGAAACACAAGGAAATGGAAATCAGGATGCAGAGATAAGGTGCGAGGCAGGGAGACCCAGAGATCAGACGTGACATGGGCAATGAGGGGTGGAGATTACCCACTGGCATTTTCAGCTTAATCAACAATTAAGAACTCACGAGTTCAGAAAATCAAGAGAAAAGCATGTCAGAGTTGGCTATACAAAGTTGACAGCATGTGGCATGGTAACCTTTCCAGAAGCACCCATTTTTCTCAAGTAGAAACTTTCTTAAAGAGACAAGTGAGCAAAACAAGGGGCCCTTATGGAAACAAGTGGCGGAAATTCGGCCCAGACGTCTGCCTTGGGGAGACTGCCCCGCGTTATCATCCGAAGCTTCATGCATTCCTCATTTCTCACGCCATCTAAAAATACTGTTCCTCGTGAAATAGTGATTTCCTCACTGCACAGCTCGGAGATTCCCCTTTCCTATCTGGAAGTTAGGCTAAGTGGTGTTTCTACAGGGCCTGTTCTGTCGGTCCACCCTGGGGACTCATCTCCTCTCTGGGTGCCAGTCTCCAGAGCAATGTCTGTATTTGTCAGTTTTTCCATAGGTAGCAGAAGAAGGATAGGATGTCTTTAACTTGTAAAAGCTACAAATGGCTTGATGTTGTGAGCTATTTGCCATTATGGAGGTCATGTTCAGTGATTTCAAATACCCCAAGGGAGTAACCATCCAACAGCTCAGAGGGCTTGTGGTTAAGGCTTCCAAGAAACCATCTTAGGCAGTAAGGCACCTAAGATGAAGATTTTGAGCCAGAAGATCAGTGGATGTCCAGGACACTTGCAATCTCGAAACCCTCAGATACTAACCAGGCCTCAGTTACACTGTGACACAGACCTGTATCCCCCACCCACCCGTCTGCCAGTGATAAAGCAGCAGATAGCTGAGCAGAAGCATAGCATTCTGGGAGTTCTCATTAAAGCTCCAGCCTTGGGCAGCCATTGTTCAGAGGGGAGGTCTGGTTCACCTGAGACCAGGCCCCGAATGCATCTCTGCAGTTGAGGTAAGGATGGCAGTTTTCCAGAAATCTTCCCCATTCATTTACTTCATGGGAATTCCCTCATCTCCCCTCTCCTGCCCATAGACCCTTTATCCACAAGCCAACATCCTGTTCTGTGGTGGGAACAATTCAATGGTGCCACCTTTGGTTTACCTTTGCAGGCCTTCCATGGGTACTTGGCTTTACTTGGGTATCATTGACATGGAGGAGCCCCAGCTCTGCATTTTCAAAATCAGTTGGTTTTCTTCTGTGTAGGAAGAAGGTAGAAGTTTTTGCTCATTGCCTGCAAAGTTTGGACCTTTGCCTAATATATAGTACTTTTTAACTGTGCTTTTACCACCAACAAATTCCTGTTGAGAATGTTAAATAGCAACTGCTTATCATTTAAATTGTTTGCTCTGTGCCTTCCAAGGGAAACAGACCTGGATATCGCTGTTTGTCACTTTGGGTGGTTTGCCTGCAGTTGAGGCAGGCCATTCCGAGATGCTGGGTGACACCCAGCCAGGTACCCAGCTCGGCGCTTGTTACGAGCTAAGGTCCCAGACCTTACCCAGTGTGGTCTAGGCCTCAAGGCAACCGCTGGCAGTCAGAGAACAGAACTAGTTTTGGTCTCATCCTTGGTGTTCTTTAGAAGTTAAGATATTGGTCTCTGGTTTCAGCATCCTCCTCCCTGCCTTCCAGCATGCAGACACACAGTCCTCAATGTATGGAAAAAGGTGAACACATTCCTCTCCCCCAGAGCATAGAAATGGGGATCCACTGAAGCCACGTGCTTCAGCTTCCTGAAAGTTTCATCTGCCGTTCTGCTGTTAACTTGACAAGATCAGAGACACGGCCACTCCTTTCCTCCTCACAGATCACAGAGGAAGTGTCACACTTTAGCTTCTGACGCCAAGACTATTTTTTCCCCTTCTTGGCAGAGGTCTTTGAACATATGCAGTGTTAAAAATTGTTTGTCACTTTTATTTCAGAATCACATTATGGATCACCAAGAAAAAAAAAAAACAAAAAACCACTGCAGGGCCTGCCTTATGTCACTGACATGGAACACCGTAGGATCTATGTGTGTGGTTCTTAATAGAAGGGCTTAAATGAAACATGAAATGATGTTTACATTTCTGATGGGAAAATTATATCCTTCACACCAAGTTTCAATTCCTACGGATGGTTGTTTATAGAAATGCAAAGCAATGCACTGTCTTTCAGTTCTGCAGGAGACAGAGATGTGGTTGACACGCAGAGATCTGGAAGAAGCCAGAGGTGTTGCCTGGGGTTCTCCCTGGGGGATGTCGTTTTATGTCTAGAAGTATCGTTTGAACATCTATGAAGGCCTTAGTTTCTGGAACAATTTAAGCTTAAGATGTGTGTATTTAAAAAAATAAATTCCATCTTAAAATCGTCACATTCTGTTGCAGGAATGTGATTATGGTAATAACACCCATCATCATAATAGGCTGCTATTAAAATGTATCCTTTGACTAGTCCAGGCCCGGTCTTCAGGTAGAAGCTGTGATGCTTATCGTCTCTGACATAATGGAAGAAAAGTATTCCCAGACTTTGCACATGTACATGCTCCTTTTGCACTTCAGGAACCCTCAGGACTTGGAAACAATTTTTCTCTCTCCCTCCATCTTCCTTCCTTCCTCCTTCCCTCCCTCCCTCCCTTCTTTCCCTCCTCTTTCATATACATACACACTCACTCACTCACTCACCCGCCCATTCATATACATAATACTTCATTCTTACATTGTCTGGGTTGAAGTTTGTGAGAAGCAGTTTCATGAGTGGCTGGATATGAGTTTTATCTCTTGATTGTGTGATTCTGAATACCCATTGTTAGAGTAAAAGCCATGTCCCAAGGCAACTTCTGCCTTTCTTCATGGGAGAAAGGGTTCAAGTGCTGGGTGTCACCATAGACCCCACCTGAGAGCTCACCAAGTGTGCAAATGCACTTCCCTCTGCATCCCCACGCTGTTTTAGCATCTGTTCCCAACAGACACACCCAAATTTTGCAGCCAGAAATTAGAACCTCTTGCTGTTGTCTCCAGGCTTCATCATCCTATTCCCATCGATCAAGAAACACAATAGATGGATTAATACAAATTGTGCCACTTTAGTTAGTGATCCAAACTGGTGTTGGGAAGGGAAACTGAGGACCCACTTTAGCGACGGAGCAGAGAGAGCTGGGGCTCAGGAGCTGCCAGTGGCCATGTTCCCTGCCATGGTTTGTTTTTTTTTGGCTGGGGGGAGGAGTTACCTTAAGAGGATATTTTGCTGAAGATGTTACTGATCATTGGGTAGTTAACAGAGTCAAAGAGCCTATTTTGCTGGCCTGAGTGAAGAATCAAAAATATTGGTATATTTTAGTAAAACTGACCTCTCATTTTAGTATCTACAACTCAAGCTAATAATTCTCAGCTAGAGAAAAGGGATGGTTGGGAGTTATTTGGAGGTTTGTTTCCTGAAGCTGCATGCTTTAAGTCCTTTACCCCTTTCACAGAACTCATCTTATGTTCAACTACTGCTTTCAGTAGAATTATTCCAGATTTTTCAAATACGTTGGGTCAGAAAAATACTTTGAGTCACTGTTCTTAATAGCAAAGTGAGTAAGAACTCTTAAAAATACAGCCTTTCAGTACTTTCATGCAGGGGGAAAACATCAGCTTGTCTTTGCTGATGGCTGTGTCTTCCTCTTTACTGTAGCCTTGAGGTAAAGAAACATGCAAGTTTTATTGGAAGCCAGTCCTGAGTAAAAGCCAAGAATAAATAGTATGAGACAGGTGAAGCAGAGATTCTATGTAATTAGTACTTAAGTGAACAGTTCTTTAAAAGGAAGTAAGAAGTCTGCTAAGATGATATGAGCAGAATGTTCCTACAGTTGGAGTTTGTGTTTTTGAAATAAGATGGATCTCTTTACAAAACATGACTTGGAAGTATTTTGAGGCTATCTCATGAAGCTATCTTCCAAGCCTGCAGGGTTGTATCAGGGAGGCCATTATGTAGCAGTAGCTCCTCTCCACCTTCATGGAGTCAAAATGGGACTTACAGCTTCAGGAAGTTGGATGGGTGAAGGTAGGGTGCAAGTCAACCCTGGCTATTATTGTCTCAAAGAGGCAGATTGATATAAAAATTAGAACGTTGGATTAAAAGTCAGAAAATGTGGGTTCTAATCAGATTACTCTCTTGTATGTGTGGGTGGATGCATGCTCAGTCACATCCAACTCTTGGTGACCCCCTGTGCTTGTAGCCCACCAGACTCCTCTGACCATAGAATTTTCTAGGCAAGAATACTGAAGTCAGTTGCCAATTCCTACTCCAACTCTCGGTAACCCCCTATGCACTGTAGCCCACCAGACTCCTCTAACCATAGAATTTTCCAGGCAAGAATACTGGAGTCGGTTGTCATTTCCTACTCCAACTCTCCTGTGTAAGCATGGACAATTGAATCCATCTGTCTGCACTCCTTATCTGTAAAATGGGGAGTGTGGGCTAAGTCTCTTCCAGCTCCGGGATCCATCACCACTGGTGGCGTCTTCTGGAGCAACCTCACTGATACAGCCACAGAGGTGTCTTTGCTCAGGTCATCATGGCATAATCAGGCCAAAAGAAGGTTTTGTCCTCTCTGATTCTCCAGGTGATATACCAAAGATCAAGCATCATTCTCACATGTTCTCTGATGCCTTGTAGACGAGTCTTAATTTCCATATGGGTGTCTCTTTAGAGTCAGTATTAACAACCTTGACCCATTTAGTGTAGGAGACGAGGCCACTGTGTTGCTTTTCTGTAAATGATCTGGATTATATAGTGATTTCAAAATAGACAACCTTTAAAACTCCTTATGAAATTAAATCTGCTGATTATCCAAATGATGTGGCATTTTTATAAATAGAAAATAAACCTCTGAGCATGTGGTTGGATCTACATCTGACACAGGGATAAAAATGACACTGAGAGGCTCTACTTAAGGACATTCTACTGCCATTTTCATAAGCTGGAAGTGTGTGCCTTCCTTCTTGCTGAGTAGGGAGGGAAAAACAACCCTTTGCCTTGCTCTCCACCTTAATTGAATAGGATTCATGTGCTGCCATGATTGAATGGAAAATCAGCAATCCTGCCACCATCATCGAGCTTAATTCAGGCAAGAACAAGAAAGATACTTTCTCGTTCTTGTGAAGTTAAATGATTTGCCTCTGAGAGGCAATGTTCCCAGCCAGATCTCAGTTTCATATGGAAACTGTGGCCAGATTTGTAGCCATCTCATTGCTTTTCCTAACACATTTGGATTTAGGGGTGGCCCCTGTGGAAGTTGGTTCTGTGGTGGCTCAGATGGTAAATAATCCACTTTCAATGCAGGAAACCCAGGTTCGATCCCTGGGTCTGGAAGATCCCCTGGAGAAAGAAATGGCAACCCACTCCAGTATTCTTGTTTGGAGAATTCCGGGACAGAGGAACCTGGCAGGTTATAGTCCATGGGGTTGCATAGAGTCGGACAGGGCTGAGCAACTAACATTTTTACTTTTCTGTGGAAACTGCACCTCTTTGATAGTGACATGTCCATTCATTATGGTCCGAAACAGGAGTAAAACCAGTACTTCAATCTCTTGACACTTAAACAAAAACACACTAGAAGAAACTTCCAAAGAGTGTGGACCTATGAACGTGCAAATCAGCTGAGTTGTAGACAAAAGTAGATATGAAGGAGGCAGATTGTGAGCTTAGCGATGAAAGACTTGCTAACATGACCTGCTCAATCAGATCAACTTCTTCTTATTTCTGTTCAAAGATTCTTAGGAAGTCTCATCATATAGAACCTTGAGGGTAGAGAAGAAAGCTGTGGCATCTTCAGTCCACACCAGGGGGCCCCTAACCGTCAATGAGGAGGCTATTTCCTTGAAGCAGAGAACAGAAAGGATATTGTAGGATATCTGGTTTCTTAAACTTGTGGTGAATCCAAGTTACTAAGACCTGGTCAGAATGAAGCATTCACATCTGTGATCCAGATTTTGAAGGCCTCAGGCAAGGAAGGTAGATCCTGACGTACTGATCTTAGACTCGGTTCTGCAGCAAGGGTTGCAACCCCTGACCTGCGCCCTGCTGGGCACCAGGGCAAGTGATGTCTGATAGTGAGAAGGTGCTTCCTGTGCCCGTAGCTTCTGCTATGTGCACTCTGTTAAAAAAAAAAAAAAGATGTAAATAAGAGATTTTAAATGAGGTGATTTATTTTGAGTTTTATAATAAACCTTGGTGTGAGATAAGAAATATAAATTCACTCTTCTTCCAGTTGTTCCAGATTCTCACAAACGTCTTAGCTGCCTTCTGAATCAGTGTAATGCTAGTCCATAAGGACTTGTTGGTTGTTATTGCTTCTCTGACATTGCTCCTAAATGTTAGCCAACAACTTCATCTCTTGCTCAGTGGGGACTTCGAAAACTCCAGCAGCTTTTCTTAAAGCTATAGGAAAAACGGGCTTTGTTGAGTTTATTGAGAGACATGTTAGTTTCTAACGTAGGGCCTGCCTAAAGAAGTTTAAAGATTAATTTTGCCCATGTGAAAATTTCATTTTATGTGCTGAAATTTAGAGCCTGAATAAGGCATAAGAAAAACTCAGCTGCATTTATTTTTCAACATAAATGTTGGCTGCTTTGAGCCTGTAGATCTTTGCTTAGTCTGGGCTCTTTTTCCTGCCTGATTATACACTGGAGAAACTCCCTAATGACCCAGGCATTGCTGAGCTTGTCGGTAAGACACTGACCTGGGAATAAGGAGATTGCAAGAGAGGCTGTAGCCATTCTAGGCCTGTTCTTTATCTGTAAAATAAGGTGAACGTTGCCTGGGAAAATGATTAAATCATATACCAGCACCATACCCTAAATCTACTGTATTGCCATATCTGGGAGGACAGCAGCCTGTTATTTTAAAACATTTCTCCAGCCAGTGGTTGATTAGACCAGTAACTCTCAAAGATTTTTTCCAGCTAGAAAATACTATGGTGCAAGCTCATATTTATTCTCTTCAATGTGGAAAAAGATCTTCTGAGAACTGTGAGAGTAAACCTCTCTCTAAACCAGCAAACAACAGACCTTCTAACAAGGGATTTAGGAGCCTTGATGGGAATGTATTATCTCGAAGGTTCCAGAGTAGCCACCATAGCCTTCTCACTGATGAATGCTTGTTTCTTCCATCCTGTAATCCCCTTTGACATGAGTTGACAAATAAACAATATTGATCATGTCTACATATAACGTCACCTTTACTCAGATTAAATATTCATAGGATTTGCTAGCTAGGTTTCCGTGGCACCCTGCACATAGTAGGGGCCTTTTATCTCTTTTAGAAAGCACTTTTAATACATTTCTGAAATCCTATTTATAGTAATCAATGTCTCTGGACATGTATTCAAATGTCTTTATGCATGAGATATATTTAATAAGTTAGTAAACGTCATCAACATATACAACTGAATCATTATTTGAGTATTACATACATATGATGAGTCCGTCTCTTGGATCTTGTACAATTATACTGGTTTCTGAAAAACCTTTTGAGAATAAAGCACTCAGTCACATGAAGCAAATTAGTTCTCCTTGGGCACGAGGCCACCATTTAGCAGGCTACAAGGAGTGTGTCTTCTGACTGGTACCACGTTGTCCCGCATGGGAGCCTGTTTACACCACCTACCTGTGGATTGGATATGCAGATACGTGTCACCCACTGTGTTTCCAGAATCTCCTGCCACTGATGACATTAACTATTTAAGGAATTAGAAAATAAACAGTTGTACTAAAATTCATTGCTGAAAATACTAACCAGCTTAATATCTTCTGCTGCTCAAAATTCTGCTCTGAAAACAATTAGAGCATGATGGTCTGTGTGTTTGACAGTCTGAATTGATCTACAAATGACCTGGGTGTGCTTCAGTTAAGCACAGGGCAACTTGGGAAAGTATTAAGTTGATTAATCATCTCATATGTTTTTCCCCTGGGTTCAGTGACATCTACAAAGATCATTTTTCTAAGAAGTTTTTCTCTTTACAAA